>NC_056733.1:1372651400-1372748303 GCF_019279795.1 Protopterus annectens
ACATTACTCATTTGGAATTTTAGACACATTGATAACAGTTTTCTTTCTTCCTTGTCTAGAAAAGATTTTGTAGTCTTTAATTTTTTTGCCTCGCTGAAATGTGACTGGAGCTCCAAACTGGGAATCAGCTGTGGGAGAAAAATCCATATAGATGGATTGTTTGTTGACAAGACACTTCTCTTTTTTCCAAAGCAACATAATAGTTAGAAGCTAAAAAAGAAAACACAATTCTGACAGCTGTTTTTGAGGAATGTTCTATGGGTTGTTGCTACAAGTTGCAGTATCACGGGACCACTTTAAAGAGATAGGCATTGTGGTTGTTGGGTAGTTAAAGTAGCATCATTCTTTGTTCCGTTCCTTACTCTAATTTGCTCTAGAAAGAGTGAATGGGTTACATGCTCAGAGTAAGGTTTATGAAATAATACAGTGACAGCCTCATTTCTACCATATTCTGATTGAGTAAGGTAAGCACTGTAGTTGGATCTTTCAAAGAGACAATCTTGGTTCTTCCATTTAACAGTCAACAATGCTGATTACTTGAGAGCAGAGACTAAATTGTAGGAGGTATAGTGTGGATATGCTGGCAAAGATTTTTCTTCTTTGATCAGTTGCATTTGCTAATCCTTAATATAGTCTGATTTTATGATAGCAGAGTGTAAACTCATTTCCCTCTCTTACTCCAGGAAGAAAATCATTGTTATATCATTGAAATTTAGCGCTTTGAAATCCAGGTATGAAGTTGTCAAATTTCCCTATCATTGGTTGGATGAATCTGTGAGTCATTTCTAATCCAGTTGTCTCTGGCAGATGGATACCTTGGTGGAGATATTCTTCAAGAATGTCCACTGCATTGCTGCTGTCTAATCCTTCCATGGGACCTACTAGTCCAAGATTCTTCCTTCTCTGTCTCTTTTGTCAGTCTTCAGCTTGATAGTGTAAGGCTTGCATGATTGATCCATTTCTAGGAACCATTTTCTGTGAATCAGAGAGCTGCATGGAGTGATCTGTAATAGCTGACTCCTCTGATGCTGTTTTATAATCAATATTTCAATATGTTAAGCCTGTACTCTGGTGTTAAGGGCAGCGGTATCTGAAAGCACTTTAGCAATCAGTTGTAATAGATGATACAACTTGTTAACCATAAAATGAATCCCACGTTGCTCCAAAACATGGTTCTCAGAGGCCATGCTGCTCTGGTGTCTTTTTTTTAATTAAATATATAAAGCCAGAATTATTGTGTAACGTTATAGAAAAAATATAGCATCAGAATGTCCATTGCTGGGTGCAAGTAAGGGCATCAGAATGACAAATGATGTTTAAAAATGGGCCACAATCTATCCCAGTTATCTGAAGCATGACAGATCTAATTCTGACATGATGTGAAGTTCCACAACTTAGTACTGGACTTTGAATTAATTGTTAATGTTTGTAATTGGGACAGTTGATTGTGTGATATTATGTTTATAGAGCAGTGAGGGCTTTGTTTGAAGGGATCTGTGTTAGAATGCCGATGAATCACAGATTCATCTAGAAACATCAAGACCAGAGTCAAACTCTTACTTAATCAAGCAGTCATAAGAAGAAAATCTTGAAGATAGGATACATTTATTACGTATATGACTGTAGCTGTGTATGTAATGGTACTGCATGTGCTGGTAGGGAAAACACTAGTGCAGCTGTGGTAATAGATCTAAGTGTTTCAATTAAAGACATGTAAAAGGAGTAAAATGACTAAAAACTCCATAGTTATATGCAGAATGAACTGTGTGGGCTTAAAGCTGCTGTCGTGGTTTTCTCATGCCTACCAAGCCTGTTAGGTAGTCTATGTTTTCCAGTGAGACAGCACAGTATACCCAGACAGTAACTATATAACAATCACTATACAGCTAGACTAAAATAAGATAAAGGTGTAAAGGCCGCTGCACTCAGGATGCAGACTAGTAACACTCTACTCAGATAATCACATTTCATATACCAAATATTCGCTCTGGGCATTAAAAAAAACATTAAAAAAGGTGTTTATATTAGAATACAAAACCTTTTAGAGAGAGGTTAAGTGTTTCTGATTGTGCATCCTCTTAAGATGAACAGAAAGTCAAGCAATTTAATTTAATAATATCTTCAAGTTTCTTCTCCCTACCCAGTGGCATAGAGATATGAAGCCCTGACGCTTCTTCAGAAAACCCATGTTTAATTAGTAGCATGAAAGCCTGAGAGATCTAGGGAGGGATTGGTTGATGCCAGCTTACCATCCTGGAGGCTTACTGCATTGGTGAAATCACCAGGAGTATAGGAGTGTAAACTACAATAAGAAGCCTGACATGTATATTTTAAGCAGTTCACTGTTTAACCAGGCAACTTTAGTGACACACATGTCGATGCATGTAACAGCACTGGTGCAGCGTACAAGCAGTTAGGCGAGGTGTACCTTAGGAGCATATACAAAATAAATACCCACCTTCCCAGTTGGGAGAAACACCACTCTTGGAACCTGACTCTTGTTTCCTAGGGGAGCAAATGTTATGGTGGTTTCTTGCCCCTGGGAGGAACATATGGTCTCATAATGTACTTCAGGGAAATATTTGATATTTTCTGAAAGAGAAGAGCTCCAGAAATAGAAAGAAAATTTCACACCTCAAAAGAATAAATAATAGGAAGGTGATTGGTAATGCAAAACAAGCAATTACAGACCTCTAGTACATGCGTATGTCAATACAAAAAGTGCAATTCCTTACCTTTCATTTTAACTTTATTTCATATGAGATCATCAGCCTGCAGTTAAATATTTTCATCTAAGCTTCTTCCTATTTTGTTTCTCTTGCTATGTTTGGAGGTTTTTGCCCCATCTTTTTAAAATTAAAGTATTACAATATGAAGTTGTCATCAGAAAGAGACTAGTTCATTATTTCTGGTAAGGCCATTTGTATCTGAACTGTAGAGTCATCTAATGTTCCAAAACGGTAATCATTTGAAATGTCAGGACACACTAGAATGAGTCCCATAACACAGAGGCTGCATGGCCAAAAAAAAAAAAAAAAAAAAAAAAAAACAGACTTGCATAAAGTCTGAGATTGTTATTTCCCAGAATATTCACTTTTCTCCTAGGTATGGAGATCTTGGAGTTAGTATATATAAGTTCAGAGGATGTGGGGGCTTGCCCTCTATATCAGGAGGGACGAAGGGGTGCTTTCTCTCGCACACAAAAAAAATAAATAAATAAAGGAGAATATTCTTTGAGATTTGCTTTTCTCCTGCATTGTTTGTTTCATTTTTTTTTGTTTGGAGTGTTGCCATTTGGCATTTGGAGTGCTGAAATTTAAATAGGGAAGCTTTGAAAATACGTCCTGGGAGTTCATTCTAGAGAGTAACTACACTCCCGGTTAATTGCTGGGGTAATATTCCTGAACTGTAAAAGAATGCAAACAAAAGGAAGTACAAGATGATGATGATAATAGTAATAATAATAATAATAATAATAATAATAATAATAATAATAATAATAATAATAATATTATATTATCAACACCACTGCAATGTATCATTTTGTAAAACCTTTACTAGTATGTTGTACACCTATTGCTATGTTATCTGCTCATTGGATGTGCTAATGTGAATTTCTTCTCATTACTTCTAAATATTAGATGTAAAAGATATGGATATGTTTTTCTATGAGATAGCATGAAATGAGTATTAAGCAAAGTAAAAATGAAAATAAAATAATGAGTTGACATTGATATTATGGGGTAAGTACATTAGGTAACCTTTAAAACCTGTCAAGGAAAACATACAGAAACCTTTGTGACTAGAATAAACTGACACCTGAAACACAGTAGGATATGCTGGTTTTAAACAGCAACCTCCAAAATACCGAAGTTTCTATCTCAAACACACATAGCATAATGCAAGAGTTGCAAATGGACATTTTTCTAAAAGGATACATTTACAGAAGGCCAAGATCAAATTCCTTAAGCTTCAGGTACCCAATCACAAAATGATGAGTGACCAATAAGCCCTGTTTTCACTGGAAATTACCACTGGTGTGATTTCTAACTGAGGAGTTTTGTGAGACAATTTCCTTTCTCATGCTTTTGAGACCAAGGAGTGGGATATATATATATATAAGTTTGGGGGTATAGGGGCTCATTGCCCACATGGGAGATACAAAGGGGTTTGCCCCTCTGTCAAAATACGTTTCACCCTTTCGACATCATTTTCGGTGTTTTTGCTCTTGAGCATCTTGCAATTCTAGGTTTTATAGTAAACCATCAGAAATTAGAGGTTTTATGAATGTAAGCCTGGTGCTGCGGTAGTGTTGTCACCTCACAGTAAGACGTTGTCCTGTTCAATTCTCAGCTAGAGCATCTTCTGTGTGGAGACATGTGTGAATGAGCGTACCTTCGTTAAAGGTTGTGTGTCAGGGCCGGCAACTCGGCATGCAAAAATCTACTGCCAATCATTAGCGGATCAGAGTTCTGCTGTGGCGACCCCTAACTGGGAAAAGCTGAAAGATACAGCATGAATGTAAGCTAACTGCATCTTCTAAGTGGGAGATCAGTCACCATATCCCCTGCTACATATTATAATTACCTGTAAAGACACCATTACTTAGAGAAAGAAAAATGTTTGCCTGCTACAAAAATCATACTGGCTGCCTTTCTCATTCATTCTGCAGATTCAGAGAAGACCATCATTTCTGAAACACAGTGCTTGAATAAGTATGACCTTAGATTGATGGTTTGTCACAAAAAGAACACTCATCTTACATTGGACAGAAAAAGTAAATATAGTGAGTAAGACTGTAGTAACTATTTGATAATCAGTTATCTATTTTTGCTTCAGACATATAGATTTTGCTGTGTCAGTATTATTTCATCTAAGCAACATAAATATGTCAGCAAGTCCAACCAGAAATAGTCAAACCTGCCAAGAGTCAGTCTGATCACCATATCAGGAAAAGTATCATTTCAATCATTCTTAGTGGTGTGAGTTTGAAATAGATATTTAGCCCATGCTTGATATGACAGAAACTCAAGCAAAATGTTGGCTGATGTGATGATAAGGCCAAGTGCCAGCATAGCCAGCTGGAGCTTTGTAAAGAATGATATGTCCTTTGAATATCAAACTGATTTATACAAGTTGCTTGTGTTACAAATAACAGGGTATTGCAGGAATTGTGAGCAGTGCCAAAAAGTTGTCAACGCAGGAGATCAGGTCAAAGCTCCTTTGATGTCATTGCCTGTGACTGAGGAGCCATTTCAGAGGGTAGCTATGGATATTGTGTGGCCTCTGAATACTCCAAGTTCCACTGGGAAGAAATATATCCTAGTGGGAGTAGATTATGCTACTAGATAGCCTGAGGCCACCTGTCCTCCATCGAGGCAGAGCAGGTGGTAAATGCTTTGTTAGAGAATTTTAGCAGGGTAGGTTTCCAAAGAGAAATTCTGACTGACAGAGATGCCAGTTTCATGGCAGACCTAATGGCTTGTCTGTGTGAGTGCTGTGGGGTGAAGCACCTAAACTCAACCCCCTGCCACCTCCAAACTAATGATCTTCTGTAGAGGTTAATCTCTACGCTAAAGACTATGTTATGTGCATTTGCAGACAAGTTTAAGAGAGAGTAGGACAAATATTTGCCCCATCTGTTGTTTGCTTGCAGAGAGATACCCCATGAATCCATAGGTTTTTCACCTTTGGAGTTGCTGTATGGGCATAGAGTGAGGGAACCTTTAGACTTGATTTGTGATGAGTGGAAGAGTGAATGCAAATCTCACAAGGAGTCTGTTGTGGCATATGTCCTAAACCTCATGACAAGGCTTAGGGAGTTCCTGGGTTTGACCCCTGAGAACCTGACAGGAGCTCAACAGCAGAAAAAGGTCTGGTATGACAGGAATACTGGAGCCAGGGAGTATGCTGTGAGATAGCAGGTGATGGTGCTCATTCCTGTCAGACACAATAAGCTGCAGGCAGATTGGGAGGGACCCTTCAAATTGGTAAAGAAGGTCAGTGATGTTAAATACCTGGTAGAACTGCTAGGCAGGAGGCAAGAGCACAAATTGTACCATGTTAACCTGATGAAGCCTTACTAAGATAGAGAGGTCCTTGTGGTGAGTATTTCCAGGGGATGGTAGGAGGAGTCTGAGGGGAATCTGGTGACTGATCTCCTCAGTGAGACTCAGACTGACACCTCATTGGAAGGGGTAGCAATGTCCCAACGGTTATCCCCTACCCAGGTTTAAGAAATCCAAGCAGTGTTACAGGAGTTTGGGGGCATGATACCTGGGAAAACAGGATGCACCCACCTGGTGCAGCACCATGTGGATACAAGGCTCCAATGTCCTATAAAGAGGCCCTTTACAGGGTGCCTGAGTGAGTCATACAGAGTCTGAGGGAGGAAATACAGGAGATGATGGAACTGGCAGTAATCCAGGAGTCCAGCAGTCCCTGGGCCTCCCCAGTGCTGCTGGTACCAAAGAAGGATGGCAGCACCAGGTGCTGTGTGGCCTTCAGGAGACTAAATAGTCACACAGAGTCAGATGCTTTTCACATGCCTAGGATGGATGAAACCTTAGAGCAGCTGGGTGGGGCTAATTATATGACCACTGCTGATTTTACCGAAGGCTATTGGCAGGTGCCCTTGACTCCCAATGGTAGAGAAAGGTCAGCCTTCATTACTCCTTTCGGCTTGTATGAGTTCACAAAGATGCCCTTTGGGATGAAAAACTCCCCAGCAACTATACAGAGGCTGGTAGTTCATATGCTATCAGGAACAGGAGATTATGCACTCGATTACCTGGATGATATTGCCATCTACAGCTATTCCTGGCAAGAGCACCTTCAGCATGTCAGGGATGTGCTGGGCAGACTGTAGAGGGTAGGGTTGACCATTAAGCCCAGTAAGTGTCAGTTGGGTATGGCAGAGGTCTCCTACCTGGAACATAGAGTGAGAATGGTAAGATCAAGCCAGGACCTACCAAGGTGGAAGCCAATTAGGCATGGCCTGCCCCTGTTACCATAAAGCAGGTGAGAGCATTGTTAGGGGCTGTGGGGTACTATAGAAAGTTTGTCCCCAATTATAGTATCATAGCTGCTCCCTTCACAGATCTGACAGAGAAAAACAGGCCAGAAAAGGTAATGTGGACCCCAGCCTGTGAGCAGGTATTCCAGAAGCTTAAAGGAGCTTTGGGAGGACCCGTGTGTTAGCCAGTCCAGATTACAGCAAAAAATTTGTTGTGCAGGTGGATGCTTCAAGCCATGAAGTGGGAGTTGTGCTTAGCCAGGTTTCCTCAGAGAGAGAAAAACACCCAGTGTATATCTCAGCCTTAAACTCTAATTCAGGAAGGAATGTTATGCAGCTGTAGAAAAGGAATGTCTAGTCACAGTATGGGCACTGCAGAAACATCAGCCTTATCTGTATGGAAGAAATTTACTGTATTCCAGACCACAATCCCCTAACATGGCTACAGAGAGCCAGCCAGCAAAATGCCAAGTTATTACGGTGGATCTTAGGATTACAGGCATGTGACATGACAGTAGTCGGGTCAGCAATGCCAACACAGATGGAGTCTCAATACAGGGAACAGCATAACATATTCCAAGATAGGCTTATTTTTTCTCAAGTTATGTTTCTCAAGGGTCACTTAAAAAAATAGTTTAAGCCTTCGGTTGGGGGGGGGGTTGAGATGATATGGGCAAGTACCAGCTTAGCCAGCTGAAGTTTTGTAAAGAATGATATGTACTCTGAATATCAAACAGATTTATACAAGATGCTTGTGTTACAAATTTATTAGAACTGTATGCCGTTTGTATATAAAACTGATTTGTACAGTTGTTTGTGCTGAAAATGTATTTGTGGGGTTTGCTTGCATTAAAATGTATCAATAGCGCACCCTGCTGAAATGAAAAGAAATGTACATGTATTATTGTAACTGAATTAAATGTATATGTTTTAATAGAGGATACTGGCACAGTGACAGTTAATCAGCTAGCTTACTTTAAGAAAAATAAAAGAAATGTAAATGAGCTGTTAAACCATTAAAACATCACCCCACAGGGTGTACATCTTGCCTTGTGATATTACGTGAGTTAACTAGGGATGGTTTCTCTTTAGTTTAGTTAGGAAAAGTACTGTGAGATTAGTTTAGTATTATTTTTTTCTGCATGTGAGATTCTATCCAACTGTGTTATTTTATATTTCCTGTGACTGAAAAATCTGATGTCTGTTGTAACTAAATATTAAGTATTTTCCTGTTTTCTACTTTTATTATCCATTATTAGATATTTTATACCTTTTCGTTGTAGCTGGTCTTTTAGTGAATACTTTTAATATCGTGAAAGTGCCTGTGCCTATTTCAGTGCCATTGTGTCCATTCTAAAAAGCGTTACTGCTTTGGTCACACTCTACCATTCATACCCTTATTATTTTGAAACAGTATAATTGGGTAACCCTTGTAAGAGCCTTGGAGTATTTCACTGGTGGCAGCTACCCTGTAATCTGGAGAGAGGAGACACAGCTGGTGAATCTGTGTCTGCTTTGCCCAGGTGTGTGAGTGTGTGTGTGTGTGTGTGTGTGTGTGTGTGTGTGTGTGTGTGTGTGTGTGTGTGTGTGTGTGTGTGTGTGTGTGAAAAATTAGATGTTCAAGTGTGTGTGTATTTTGAACTGGGACAGTGCTCCAAGGTGAGTCTTATTTGGGATCTGGAGAGAGAGAGATTCCAGTCTCAGTGAAGCATTTTCCCTGTGTGCTCTTGGGAGAAATTGTGTTGGATGCAGAGAGCTGCATTGGAAATACTGTGTAAATCCATTATTCCTGTTTTTAGTGACCACCTCTCACCAGTATCAGTGGTGAGGATTGAGGCTCCTTGATTGCCAGCCCAGAGTAAACAGAGACCCATCATCACATTTTATTGGTGACAGCAGTGAGATGCTCATTAAACTTCAGTAGCCTGCAAGCAGCTGTAACTAAATGTGTGTGTACTCCCAACAGCCACAAGGAGTTTCAGAGTTTCAGTGTCACAACAGTTTTATTTATTTTTCTTAGCTAGTTTAGTCAGGAAAAGCAGGCAAAAATGTCAGCAGAAGAGTATTGCAAGCTGACAAAAAGAGCCACTTGGCCAAGGTGATTGAAGCGAGAGTACTGGTGCATGCCAACCTGACAAAAGAGGATATGATTTCAGCCTTAATCACAGCTGCAGCATGGTCCAGCAACTAGGGAGATAGCCAGTCCAATGATGGGGGTGTGCAGCCTTTGGAAACAGAACAATTCATCTTTTCCTGAGAGGACTTAAAAATCCATCTGGAGTTAAAGAGACTTAAATTAGAGACCAAAGAGAGACTGTGACTTTTGGAGGCAGAGGAGAAGGAGGAGCAGCATCAGAATGAACTGGAGGACAAATGTCTGGACACTGGAGAGAAATGTTTGGAGACTCATGAGAAACTGCAGTATTTGGAGGCTGAAGAAAAGGAGAAGCAGTGTCAGCATGAAAAGGAGATACTGACCCTTCATCAGGGTCATGGAGGTAATGAGGAAGGGAATAACTGAATCCCAGGGGAAATAAAGGTCAGTAAATTTCTTCCAGAATTTAAAGATGATACTGATTTTTAAAGTTTTATTCATATATTTGAAAGGGTATGTAAACAGTATGATTTTGACCAAGAGCTCTGGGTGTGCTTCCTGACCCCCTTACTCCATGGTAAAGCTGTAACTGCTGTTTCTAAATTGTCTGATGCTGACTATTTAAATTATGAAAAAGTAAAATAATTTTTACTAGACTGTTTTAGGTTAACACCTGAAGCTTATAGAAAACACTTTCATGAGCATAGACACAAGACAGATGAAAGTGTTAGTGATTATATTGCTGAGTTAAGCATTTACTTTCATAGGCAGGTGAAATGGTGACAGGTCACTACTTATGAAAGGCTGGCAGACCTTGTCATGAGGGAACAAGCCCTTATCACTTTGCCTGAGGACATGAGAATCTGTTTGGCAGACGGAGAATGTAACTCTGCAGATGAGCTGGGGAGGAAAAGGGATCTCTACTTAGCAAGCAGGGCATTATTAAGGGCATACCCAGTCTCACAGAGGGATATAAGGGAGCCCATGATGGGCAGCCTAAGTCACCCCAACCAAGTCTACCTGTAACAGGGGAAGCCACTAGTTCAGGTACATGGCCAGGGTCAATGGTTAGATGTTTTAAATGTAACCAGAGGGGCCATGTAGCATACAAATGTCCACTGAAGCTATGTGGGGAACAAAAGTTGAGAGAGCGAACAAGTGAAAATAACCTCCTGTCAGTGGTAAGTTGCCTGGAGACAACAGAGGTACCAAACTATCACCTGAGTTTGTGTCCTGTTATACTGGATGGAAGACAGGCAACTGCTAAAAGAGACACAGCCTCTGACATAACCATTGTAAAGCCTGCAGTGGGTAAAGAAGAGTGGTACTTACTTGGGCATCCACACCAGTTAAAGTTTTAGTAAGGACCCCATTCCATATACCTTTGGCTAGGGTTCACCTTGACTGGAAGGGTGGAAAAGGAAACAAGCAGGTAAATGTGTTTGAGGATATCCCTGCAGTTGTCTTAATAGGGAATGATTTTGACAATGTAGTACTTTGTGTGCATGGAATTACACACAGTCAGGCTTGGAGACAGGCAGGTAGGTAGGGTAGTCTTGTGGGGGACCCAGACAGACCCCATGCCTGAAGCTGGGGCTGGGTGCTATGGTACTTTCAGGGAGGGAGCTACTTTGTCGCAGTGAGCCTGAAAGTGAACCACAGCTGCTGGTAGGTAGTGATGTTGCCCTGGACAAGGTCACTGCAAGGACAGAGGTGAGTGGTAGTACCCAGCTGACAGGGCGACATTGTTTTCAAAAGATACTAGGCTTCATGTGGAAGGGGGGCTAGGAAAGGTCATGAAAGTACATTTGAAACAGGGTCAGCTTTTGGACCCTACTCTACAAAGCTTGAGGGAGGTAGCTAAGAAGACACCTGATGCTCAAGGAAAAGAAGAGTCTGCATACTAGAACAAAGGGTTACAGCATAGAGAGTGGATCTCTGAGGGAGAACTACAGGGTGAGGTAATATGGCAGGTGGTAGAGGCCAGAGCCTACCATCTGGTACCTGTAGCTATAGCCAATGACATTTCTTTCGCAGATAACAAAGAGTTGATATATAGAAAGTGGACCCCTGATGGAGGGCTATAGGATGAGGTAATACAACAGTTGGTAGTACCCAGAGCTTACTGTCTGGAACCTCTAGCTATAGCCCATGACATTCATTTTGCAGATAAAAAAGGGTTACTGTCAGGGAGTGAACCGCTGAGGGAGGGTTAGAGGGTGAGGTAATACTATAGTTGGTAGTACCCAGAGCCTACTGTCTGGCAGTTGTAGCCATAGACCATGACATTCCTTTTGCAAGTCATATGGGCATAAAGCATACCAAGAGACATATTAAGCAGAATTTCTATTGGCTTGGGACTGGAAGGGATGTAACAGAATACTGCAGGACCTGAGAGCAGTGTAAAATGGTATTTAGGCAATGGGCAAGGTCAAAGCTCCATTGATACCTCTACCTGTGACTGAAGAGCTATTTCAGAGGGATACTATTGATATTGTTGGGCCTCTGAGTATTCCAAGTTTCAGAAGAAAGAAGTATAACTTGGTGGTAGTAGATTATGCTACCAGATACTGCAAGGTAGTGGCTCTGTCCTCCATCAAAGCAGAGAAGGTGTCAAATGCTTTGTTGGAGATTTTGAGCAGGGTATGTTTCTTAGGAGAAATACTGACTGACAGGGGTTTCGATTTAATATCAGACCTGGTGGCTTGTCTGTGGAATCGTTGTGGGATGAAGCACCGAAAGACCATCCCCTAACACCCGCAGGCTAATGGTCATGTGGAGAGGTTAAACTCTACACTAAAGACCATGCTATAGGCATTTCCAGACCACTTTATGAAAGACTGGTACAGATACTTGCATACAGAGAAGTATCCCAGGTATCCACAGGTTTTTCACCCTTTGAGTTATTGTATGGGCATAGGGTAAGGGAGGCCTTTAGATCTGATTCATGATGAGTGGGAGGGTGAGTGTGCATCCCACAAGGAATCTGTTGCGGCATATGTCCTAAATTTCAGGACAAGGCTTAGGGAGTTCATGCTCTTTGCCCAGGAGAAACTGGCAGGATCTAAACAACAGAAAAAGGTTGGTGTGACAAGAATGCTTGAGTCTGAGATTATGGTGTTGAACAGCAGGTTATGGTACTTATTCCTGTCAGATACAATAAGTTGTAGGCAGCTTGGGAGGGTCCCTTCAAAGTGGTAAGGAAGGTTAGCATTGTTAACTAAATGGTAAATCTGCTAGGCAGGAGGCAGGGACACAGACTGTAATATGTTAATATAATGAAACCTCAGCATGTCTGGGAGATCATGGGCAGACTGCAAAGAGCAGGGTTGAAAATTAATCTTAGTAAGTGTAAGTGTCAGGTGGGTATGGCAGAGGTCTCCTACCTGGTACATAGAGTGGGTAGTGGTAAGATCAGGCCAGAACCTGCCACAGTGGAATTCAGGCATGGCCTGACTCTGTTTCCAAAAAGCAAGTGAGGACATTCTTGGGGACAGCAATGTACTACAGAAAGTTAATTCCCAATTATAGTGCAATATCTGCTCACTTCACAGACCTAACAAGGAAAAACAGGATATATAATGTAGCATGGACTCCAGCCTGCAAGCAGGCATTCCAAAAGCTTAAAGAAGCTTTGGGAGGCCCTTCTGTGTTAGTAAGTCTAGATTACAGCAATGCCAATGTAGATGTATTCTCAAGACAGGGTACAGGTTGATGTATTCCCAGACAAGTCCATTACTCTCAAATAATGTTTTTCCATAGTCACTTGAAAAACTAACTTGAGACATCAAAGGGGGAGAGAAGTGATGATGTGAGGTATTGGCAGCTGTACCAGGAAAAGTAAAGCAGTGCATGTCTGATATATGCCAGCATGGTTGGTAGAAGTTTTGTAAGTAGTCTTGTGTCATGCCAGCATGGCTGGCTGAAGCTTTGTAAATAATCTTATGCCACTTCACTGTCACATTCATTTGTACAGATGCTTGTATTAAAATGTATTTGTAAAAGTTACTTATGTTAAAAATACTGCAACAAAATCTTAACAGATTTCTGAATGTGAACTGTGCCAAAGTCAGGAACTAGATGTGATGTCATTCCATAATCAGCTGAAGAACGTAACTCTGGCAGTGGCAGTTTGTTTATTTTTGTTTGACTTTGGAATCTGATATAAAAGATCTATGTCAGTTATTGCAGTTCAGTTGCTAGTAGTTGTTAGTTGCACAGTTCAGTGTGGGGAGTATCTCATCTTGGCTTGTGGAAGTGAGCATCTCAGCAGTACATTTTGCCTTGCGATGATAAGTGAGCTAACTAGGGACAGTTTCTCTTTAGTTTAGTTAGGAAAAGTACCATGAGATTAGTTTAGTATTATTTACTTTTTCTTCATGTCAGATTCTATCCAGCTGTGTTATTTTTTACTTTCTGTGACTGAAAACTATTGTTTATTGTAACTAAATGTTAAGTATTTTCCTGTTTTCTATTTTTATTATCTGTTATTAAATATTTTTATACCTTTTTATTGTAGCTGGTCTTTTACTAAATACTTTTAATATCTTGAAAGAACCTGTGCCTATTTCAGTGTCAGTGTGGCCACACTGAAACTCCTTAATGCTTTGGTCACACTCTACCATTCATATTAGTATTAATTTGACACATTATAATTGGTTACCCCTTGTAAAAGCCTTAGAGTATTTGGCTGGTGACAGCTACCCTGTAATCTGGACAGAGGAGACACAACTAGTGAATCTGTGTCAGTCTTTCCCAGATGTGTATGTGTGTGCGTGTGTGCATATGTGTGCACGTGTGTGTGTGTGTGTGTGTGTGTATGTATGTGTGTGTGTGTGTGTGTGTGTGTGTGTGTGTGTGTGTGTGTGTGTGTGTGTGCGTGTTGTGAAAAAACAGATATTCAAGTGTTTGTGCCAGATACTTGGAACTGGGACACAGTGCTTCAAGGCGGGTATTGTTTGGAGTCTGGAGAGACAGATAGTCCATTCCCAGTGGCACATGTTCATTGTGTGCTGTTGAGGAAAAATGTGTTGGATGCAGAGAGCTGCATTTGAAATACTATGTAAATCCATTATTCCTGTTTTTAGCAACTGCCTTTCACTGCTGTCAGTGGTGAGGATTGATGCTCCTTGATCGCCTGGCACAGAGTAAAGAGAGGTGCTTAATCACAGAACCCACTGTTCAAAAAAGGGGTATTAGTAGAGCATGTAAAATATTGCATGATAACTATATGAATCACTCAGAGAAAGTTAGAAAGGACTGAGAAGAGATATTGGTTAAGCAATTCACATAGAAGCAATGGGAAGATATATGTATGGTTCACAAATGTGTTAAAAGTCTAGAAGATTTAGGATCTTTGCTTTGAAGTGCTTACATAGGTATTTCTATACCCCAAGCAGACTCCAAAGAATTTTTTCCTCGAGTAGATTATAAATGTTGGAGGAGTGATGGGGAAGAAACAAGTAATCGGTAACATATTTTTGGGAGTGTAATGAGTTGGCAGACTTTAAAAAAATCCACGCAGACTACTCTTTCAGAAATATTAGGAGAACAAATTACTGTAACTTAGGAAATTATTTTTTGAGGTGTGATACAGATTCAAAATTCCTTAGACATAGTAAGGTCTTGCTGAGTATAATTCTGGTGGCTGCAAAAAGGCAAATACTAGAAAATGGAAATCAAAGTCTAAACCTTCACTAGAAGCAGTAAATATAGTAACAAAGATAAAAAAAACTGTAAGTGTGATCTTTAGAAAAGGGTAGGAGCAAGTTACATAGAAAAGGATGAAATTTGGGGAACAATAAATGCAGAATAAAGTTTTGGAGGCAGGATGAGGTTTAAGGAAGGCAGAAATTGAATGAGCTATATAATGTTTGACTGACAATGGCTGTATTGGTTCTTAGGTTCATAGGTCTATACTCGGATAATGACCACTAGGGCCCTTATAAGCTAGCAGTGTATTCAAATGTGACCCCCAAATTTGATTTACATAGGTGGTGATTTACTGATTGCCTCTATGCATCAGAGACATAGGAGTCAGACCAAGGGTGAATTTCCAATTGTCCATCCATTGGTTCAAGTTGTGCTTAGAATTATATGTCTCACCACCATGTCCTATTTATGTCACAAGCAAAATGTAGGTATTTTAATCTAGTACTTCTGATGCTGTTTGTTTTGCAGATCTGTAAAAGGTTCATCAAAGTAGCGTCCAGGGAAGCCCTGTATGTCAGACAAAAATTACCTCTCAAAAGTCTCTATGACACTGAGTAAAGAGGCAGGGCTTTGAGGTAATCAGCATAGGACATTGTGTTTACTCTATGCCTTTTTTGTAAGGAACCACTGTGTATGTTCCAAGTACTGCATGTGTCTGGTCAGGTACAGACCAAAGAAGGCATTATACTCTATGATTGGTGTGATGAGTGCCTAGTATAATGGCATGATGACCTCTCTGGACCCTAAGTACCTTAAGCTGAGCAACTATGAAGGAGTTTTGTACTACTTTGGAAACATGTTGGAAGAAGACTAGGTTACTCTCTAGGTAAGTTTCCAGATCCCTGACTAGTGAATCAACTTTTAAAGAGTGTTTTATTGATGGTGCAGTTACCCAGGGTGGTAGACTTTACAAAAGGTAGTATTATGCATTTATTGGTATTGAATTTTTTGCCATGGCTATGACACCAAGCATTTGCCGGTATTAGACCTTCCTTAAGGGTATTCTCATTTTTGGGAGGATTCAATGGCTGTTCCCAGTTTGCAATCATCTGTGAACTTGGTCAGCCAAAGACATTTGCCATTGGATTTAACATCTAAGAAGTAGACACCAAAGAGTAGTGGGCCCAGCACAAACCCCTGAGGGATTCCACTAGTGATCATCTCTTTTGTAGATAAGGATTCTAACCTCCTGGGACCTATCAGTGAGCTAGCAAGTTATCCAGCATTTTATAAAGGGGATCATTTCTAGTTCTATAAGTTTGTGATGCCACCAGGCCAGTTTATTTCTAGAAGTCCTTGGCATACCTTTCAACTGTCCAGATTTTCACAGAATGTCCAGATTTTTAACCCATATTGTTGGTTCATTTTTCATAAAATAGTGGTTTTCTGGCAAATCACTAGCAAATCAATGAGGACAGAAGTCAGAAAATAATGGCAGCCTTTTTTGTTTCAGACTTCATATACTTCATAAAATTCATGCTAATGCAAAACCTGTTATTCCGCCAACAGCAGCAATATTTAAAAAGCGTCCTTGTTTGTGGGTATTTGTCCCACCATTGTTTGTGATTTTATCCAAATTTTTTGCTCTATAAGGTTGAGAGGTATGGTCCTAGGCTTACTTCTGGTAAGTACAGAAGCCTCTATGCAGTCATTGATATGGTTATACAGAGTTTCTGAAAGCAATTTCGCACATACTGCTTTGTTCTCTGCGTTTGGAGGGACATTGAATCTTGACAATTCATTACTTAATTAAATGGTAATCTGGCTTGGAATAGTTCCTATCTGTTACTGGTTTCAATGAGATTACAGAGTTGATTTTGATTTGAAAGGAGACAGCTTTATGGTCAGACCTTATCTGGGAAAATGTGGCATGTGGGGGGGGGTGCAGCATTCTGCCATAGTTGCAAGCACAAGATCCAGTATGTTGAACCTTATATAGGGTGCATTCACTATTTGGTCAAGAGTGTTTGCATTTATGAAATCCAGCAATCTCTGTGACTGTAGATTTGAGGTTGTGTAGGATTCTCAGTCTATAGTGGGGTAATTACAGTCTCCCATGTGTAGGGTGTTAGGTTGGATGATAAGTGTCTCCAATAGGTTTGAGTATTTATTGTGAGCTTCTGGGGACATGGACCTATAGCTGGTTTGGATATGGTACTGGATTTTGTCTGTGGTGATCTGCATGTAGAAGAGCTCCAGCACATCATCCTGTTTGACCTCCTTAGAGGTATGTTTGTTACTGATGTATATTGAGACACCTCCTCCTACAGGCCTTGTCTGTGCAGCTACTGGTATAAAACTGTGGAAGGCACTGAAACCTTGCACTGCCAGGGTACTCTCAACCACTTTAAACTATGTCTCAAGAACTGCATAGATGTCTATATCCTCTAGATCCTGCTATTGAATAGTAACACCATGAGGTTCAGGTGAGTTGATTTTGATATACTAGTAGGTTTGCCAATTTGGCATTGCCTAATAAAGGTAATATGTGGGTGGCTAAAGTTTTATCCAGGATTCAAAAGCATAGTGGAGAGGACCATCCTTGGCAAAGCAACATGGTCTGTTAACCATGTCCTCCCAAACTGATAAAGATGGGATCCCATTAGAATGACACCAGAAAGACAACCAGTTATTGAAATCAATATTTTTTTACTCATATTGTAGTATCATCCTCAGTGATGGTAATATACTGCTGAATGATAGGGTCACACCAGCTTGAGACACTTAGTCTGAAAGTTTTGTAATGTCTCTATTCACATAGTCCAGGGGAGTATATCTCAGATCATACTGGTATCTGTGACATAATGACTTTAGTGTGTGAGTGATTTGTTGGATTCTGTCTCCAGATAAGCAACTAACATTTATCTTCTCCTTGTTCAACCTAGTTAGAGAGACATCAGTATTCTTACAATAGTCTCCTATGATGAGAGGCCTGGGAAGTGTGTTTGCTTGCCTCTGGGGCTTAGTGTCTGAGGCACTACTGAGAGTGACAGTATGTGTGGTGTTAGGTAGTGTTTTTTTTCTGAGTGCTTTTGGGCTTGCTAAGGCATAGCTTTTACAATTGGTGGTCTAGGTGATCTTTGTTCTCTAGAAGATTGTTTTTAAGTGCCTCAGCATATGTTAGCCTATGCACGTGTGTTGTTTACTATGTGAGGTGTGTGTTGCGTGCATGGTTTCAACAACCTTATGTGCACTTGTATGTGAGGGTTTAGCCACCAGTGTCCTTATGAAAGTACATCTCTCACATACTGTGTCTGCTTCTTTGGCTGTCAGTAAACATTAGACAATTACTAAATTGCTTCATGATGCCCATATCCACCACGCTGGCTATAGAGAAGTTAGGAAATTGCATATTCATACCGTGTAGTCCTTAGATTTGCGATCTACAAGGGAGTGGTGTATTAAGGTTAGAAGGCTATTAAGGATGTTTTATTGGAGCAGATTGTGCTAAACAGTGTTAAATTCTTTAATGTTTACATAATACTGAATTCAACTAAATCTGGAGTGATTTGCACTTGACTCCCAACTAGATACTCTAAGCTTGTTGGCACACAAGGCATTTGTGATGAATATACGTTGATAGATTGAAAGTACATTTCAGCGAAGCGTACATGAGTGAACTCACTTTTGCAAAAGTGCATTTTATCAAAAACGCACTTTCAGGAAAAAAAAAACAACACGCTAAAAAACCTGCACAAATAAAATACTACTCATGTTTATGCAAGAGGGAAAGCCCCCCTGTACCCCCCATGTGGGGGGGGGTTGCCTCCCTCACCCTCCTACATTAATATTCTCACTCCGAGATCACACTACAGTGTGGAAAAGGGAATATTCCCTTATCCCTGCTGTACCAAGATCTAAGCAACAGTTTGCTTAGTTGTGCAATCAACACTACATGTCGATGTACAATAAAATATACATGCAAACTACTTGTGTTTTTTTTTTTTTGCAAAAGTGCGTTTTTGATAAAATGCACTTTCGTGAAAGTGAATTCACTTAAGTATGTTTTGCTTAAACATACTTTCTATGTTCAGACTAGGACCCATCTCTGATATATTGCTGATTTACAGGGTACAGTTTTATTGACCCTCTTTAGTACAGAGTACTGCTAACCCATGCAAATGCACTAAATTTATAGCAGCAGAGAAAAAAAATGAAAACTAAGTAATGAGCCTTCTGGTCAATAAGATGATTACACTATGAGTCCTTTTGTGTATTACCCAGCTCAGATAGACCAGAAAAATGCCTCCTCCCACAAGATGAATAAACTCTCCCCAGGATTCATGAAGCTTGTGCCAGGCGCAGGCGTAGCGTAGGCGGTATAATGTCAAATATGGCCGCCGAGCGATTCAGGTACGATCCAATTCCACATGCACTATCAGCGTACGCCAGATCTGTGCAGCCCTTGGCTCAGGTATGCTAATCACCCCATGCACAGTACTACAGCATGCAAATAAAGGTACATAGCGATTCATGAAGTGGTGCAGGCATAGCGTAAGCCTACAGAAATGTAAACAAAAAAAAACGGTTTACATTTTGCCAAACAGAACATCAGAGCTATGAAAGCGGACCAGACTCATGTATTACAAAGTGTTTTGCCAATGGCTAAATATACAGCCAATGGCATAAGAAAAGATGCACAACACCTAAAAAACAACATTTAATGTCATGCCCACAGTAACGCAAAGTACAACCGCAGGGCATGTGTGCGCAAATGGGAACATAAGGAAAATATATACAAATGTCATAAAATCGCAATGTAACACAAATCATGGTTTCATCATAATAGTCAATGGTATGCATGGTACAGCACAACCAAGCTGCAAGGGTTGCTAAGTGTCTGTGACAGTGTTCGGTGCGGCAACTATGAATTAGTAATCAATGCTATGCAAATGAGGCAAGTAATAGTGAATCGCAAACGTCCCACCGGACTAAGGATGTGCCATACAGTGCAGCGCTACAACACCGAGGAGTGGTTTGGAGGTATATATGACATCAGCAGTGGGGTGTGCCACCATAGCTGTAAGCACATTGGAGCAATGCAAATCTGGGCTGCCCATTGCTAAGCAGAGATGCAGGATAGGGGTGGAGATGTAGGTATAGCATCGTTTAGTTGAGAGCACACATGGTGCCTGGAAGTGCATGTGTACATGGATGAAAACATGCCCAAAACTTGGAAAGCAGATGCACGCACCATGCACCACAGCTCAAATAGGAAGGTTAGGGGAAGAAAATAAGGAAATGCCGCAGTAGGGTAATTGGAGTACAACTGAGCAATTAACACCTATTAACTCACAGTGGGCAATCAATGGCAGCTAACAAGTCTGCTCGCAGCAACCTGCAGAACAGCATAGGGGAGGTGTTGGATTGCAAAGAAAAGAGAACTGTCACCGCAGAGCAAAGCAAACCTGCGGTAGATCGGCCATAGAACACATTTTGCAAGATAAGCCAGGTTTTGGAAAGTACAAAAGAAAGCAGGCTGCTGGATGCATGTCAAAAAATGGGAGGGGAAATGTTAAGAAATGTTATGGGAAGGGCAAGAGGTGATCCACTGCAGCTAAATGTAATTCAACACCAAAGGCACCACAATAGCAGTACCTGTGGTAAAACGCATAAGATACCCTGCAGCTCCAATTGTACATACACACCCTATGACATCATCAGTGTTCAAAGCACAAAAGTATAAAGTGTGAAGGCACCTCACACACACACCTGTGTATTCCCAAACATTGCACCATTGGTGTAAACAGACAGGGAACTTTTACAATGTACATGTTGGGAGCTGCCATAGCTGTGATTCATCACCATGTGTTGGAGACTGAAGGTGTTGTGGAGGATGATGCTGACAACCACCGCAGGCCCCGGAGGAGGAGAAGAGTGTTCAGACCAAGGGTAACCTACCAGGGGCTACATGATCTGGAGATAGTAGAGTGTTACAGGGTGGACAGGGACATCTTACAGCAAATAGTTGAGCTGTGCCGGTCACGCCTGAGATCTAGAAACAACAAAAGGGAACCCATCCCAGTGGACACAAAGGTATGTATAAGCTTGAGAATACTAGCCACAGGTACCTTTCAAAGGCCAACTGGAGATATACTGGGGATCTCACAGGCATCAGCATCCAGGGTACTCCACCAGTTCCTGGATGCCATGTTACCACATGCCAATGAGCATATATACTTCCCCCGAACTCAGGAGGAGTTGGCCAGCAATATGCATCTCTTCAACCATGTGGCACAATACCCGGAGGTACTGGGTGCGATAGACTGCATGCACATACATATCAAGTCACCACTCGGTGAGCATGGTAGGTGCTACATAAACTGCAAGGGATACCACTCCATCAAATGCCAGGTCATGTGCAATGCCCAGGGCATTATCATGTATGTGTGTGCTGGCAGCCCTGGAAGCTACCATGACTCCCACATCTGGCATGCCTCACAGCTGTATCAGGTATTTGTCAGGGGGGACATCCCATTTGGCCACCTTGTGGGGGATGCTGGCTATGCACTGGAGCCATGGATGATGACTCCCATCAGAAATGCACACACACCCATGCAAGAACACCATAATGAGGCACATGCACAAACCAGAATCATCATAGAGTGTGTGTTTGGTATGCTGAAATCACGGTTCCATTGCTTGGATATATCTGGTGGAGGTTTGCAGTACTCTCCAGGCATGTGTGCCCACATCTTCATAGTATGTGCCATGCTACATAATATGATCCTGCGGAAACAGCTGCAGCAGGGACATAATGATGAAGGCCCTCACAGCCCACCGCAATTGCCAAGGCCATCACAGGCACAGAGGGATTCAGACCACGAACACCCTGTGCCAGCCCCAGTAGGCAAATGGAGGTGTGCCCAATATGCCCACGCCTTGGCAAAGAGGGAACGTATAGCACATACACTGACAGTGTAGGCCCCTACAGACTGACACACCTCTCCACCTGCACACACAGTAAACTGGATGGCACACACACACGACCACCTGTAAATTATAATGTATATGTGGCCTATTGTGTGAATCCTACATAGGAAGCTCTCAACCATTGCACACACAACAGCTATTGGAACAAGGAAAGTCAACACCTGAACAGTACATGCACCTAACAGCATATGTTGACACTGTATGTATAGGTTCCTAGGTACATCGGTAGGTACATGCCCGATTGTCAGAGGCCATTCATCAGCCAAGGCAAACAGTGTCTGCTGTCACCACCACATCGATTAACCAACTGTCCCTCAGTGGAGCAGAGCTAATTGCGGGATACATGTGTGTAAACACTGTTCCCCACACACTCTGCATGGATTCCCTGGTGTGTTAATGAGGGGCTCCATATAATGTAATCAGGGATGTAGTGCCAAAGCATGGGGAGTACACATGACAGGTATCTGTCACCCCAGCATGCTCCACTTATGGTTGTGTGAAGGTGTAGCACATTATAATGCGTGGCTCACTGTGACATAGATTCCCAATGGTGGAGCACATCCATTAAACATCACTTGGACATACCATTAATAGGTGTCATCCATATGTAAACTAACTGAGTTACACATTTGATTGCAGCATGGAGTAACAGCCATAGTACAGTCCACATACAAAACACCATAACACGTGTACAAATCTCAGATGCCCAAGTGGTAAAGGCACTGACTGTCATGCATGTTCCCGGTTCCACATCCTGCAAGGGCCGTTACATAATCCCAAAGGCACGAATAATGGATGTTGGATGCAGGCCATCAGGTCAGGTTTAGCACATGTTAGCGGGTTTATGCATTGGCAAGTGCTGGTAAGCGTCATTTAAACATGACTATATGGATATGCACGAAACATGGCTAAGCTTTGTTGAATATCACGCAGATCACGGTCAACGATGTCCAGAACAGGTGAAACTAGCATTATTCACCCCTGTACTAATAGTGCCTGCTCTGAAAGGTAAAACGACCACTGCCAGGAGTAGAACACGCAATCATGTACACAATCACCTAACACTAAGTTACCCGAGATGTACCAATGGCAGGTGTGTATTGTGACAGGTTAAAACACAAATGTGCGGAGTTCAGGAAACAGTATACACCGCCATGTACATAACGAAAGGTGTGTTCACTCTCCCTCTCAGTCTCTCTCTCTCTCTCTATATATATATAAATATATATATATATATATATAAAAAATAGAGATAGAAAGGGTGATATAGAGATATATGTCGATATATATGGATTCACCTACATCTGCAAATATATAGATAGGTTAACGACATGTACACAACCATGGAGGTACAAATAAATAGGATACTGCCAACTACCGAATGTTTTACATACCAACACGCGTAATCACGAGGCTTAAAGACCAAAAGACCACAGTACCGGAAAACTAGAACCGCAAGTAATATTATCACGATGTTAAGGGACATTTAGTTATCCCTGCCGGTGCTGCGGTCCAGGTAGGTACTGTGATCAAGTGTGTTTGTGATTGCTGTAGCCTGTATAAGTGTGTGTTGAGTGTGCCATGTGCGCTTTCGTGGGACTGTAATGTGTGTGTGTGTGTGTGTGTGTGTGTGTGTGTGTGTGTGTTTGCATCCTGTGTCTGTTAGTGCTAACTTGGAGGTAGGTGTGGTCATAGCTGGCCGTAGGCATACGGTTATCACCTGTCTCACTTTGAAAGGGACAGCCCCTCCTTGGGCAGTTGTATCCTGACAACAAATGTTAAAAACGGCAAATGTCCGAGACTGTTGGACATACTTATGTCCCATATATTATGTAATAGTTGCATTAAATAGTTATTCCTGTATCTAACATACATAAATGTTACAAGAAACATGACAAGTAGCAAAAGTGCTGCAAGAATAAGGATGTATTTAGGATAAAAGTACGTTCTATCCTGTGTACTGACCGTGGGTATGTGTCAGCCTCTAAACACCGATGTGTGTCCTGCAAATGTCCCACTATGGCCATTTGAAAAGGTGGCAACCCAAGCCAAAGAGGTTCAGTCACCAACACAACTGCAATGAGTGCAAATATCTGTGACAGAAATACACGAGACAGCTTTCATTTAGTAACATTCCCTTATATATCGATGCATTTCCGGAGGGATTGAAGTATCAAGCTCACCTGCATGCTATATAGGAACCAATTAACAATGGCTCAATGAATAAGCCTGCAACAACCATAGTTTTAGTCTACTAAATGATAGGTCTTCAATTAGGGAAGGAGCCCACACACACATATGGAATATATAAATGCAGTCCCCACAAACCTGTATATGCTATGTACACCCACCTACATCTCCCCCACACCCGAAACAATTGCAATACAGACTGTAATAACATGATAAACATCCACTCACTCAATTACATCTGCAAAAGCATTAACATACCTTGTGAGAGACACACTTGTAATGGTGCCATGTGAAATCTTAGCTGTTGTATAATGGAACAGACGGTGATGTTACAGGTTTTGTTTGCAATAATCCCATATCAGACGGTTGAGATGACAGGTACACTCACATGTAGAGCCACATACTCTAGCCATCACACACAATCTACAGGGGACATGAATTCAAAATATCCGGGTCTCTCCAAATAGCAGTTGCAATTCCTCACAACAAAACACATACAGGCCGTCTCCCTCGAAGGTAGGGCAAAAGGCCAACACCCAAGTGGAGTATTCAATTATACCCCACTGTTGCCATGTAATTGGTGAATGGAGTAGCTGCACAGCTGATGTGCATGTAATAATTTACTCAGGCACACCAATTGGTGGCAGGATACCACATGTTACAGGTATCTACGTATAAAAGGATGGCTTGCCATACATTCAAACCGTATGCTCATACCATAGAACCGTTTAAACAGGAAAGGTGTATGACAGATATCTACGAAGACTCGGAATGCTAACAAGGTATGTAGAACACTCAGTATGTTAGTGTATGTAGTGCCTGTTCTGTATTAATTAAAGTGTATGCAATGCATAAAGTGGGAAAAGGTATTATGTAGTGATGTCTTGTTAAGCATAGTAATGCTTGTAGAAATTGTGTGTCCTGCTGTGGGCCACAAGGTAAACATCTCATACACCACAAGGGATGCTACATAAGGGCTTTAAACACAACAATTCCACACCGCCCGCCGTCAGTGGTAGGGTTTGTCCAACAAGTACGTGCCATAACAGGGGATAGTATATGTTGATATACTGTCACAGTAGGCATGTGTATGGGCATATAACAAGAATAACATGCCTAAGGTGGTCCTGCTGTGCAATTATGCTTTGCATTATGGGATAATGTTTAAAATATGTGTAATGTACAGTACTGTAGGTAGATATGTCAGATATTTTACACAGCATAACTGTTATATCATGCAAACAAAAGGTATGTCTATTGGCATGTACAATACACAATAACAGGATACATATGGCTTGTAGTCATGGGACAGTGTAACAGCATGATAGCTAATTGAAATGGAAAAGCTACTCAATTTTCCATGCACAAAGGACATGTAATAGCTTCACAGGTTCATAGTTAGGTACTATGCTGTCTGGCCAAGTCCATTTGTAAGCCCAACTACAGTGTTTTCACTGGCGGCACCTCCCTAGGGTAGTGTCCTGTGCCTGTGAACAGCAGAGCCATTTGCTACCTGCACCTGTGTACAGTAAAGCCACTGCAGTGATCTCTGGTGTACATGTCTGTCTCCCATCCACCCATCGAGATATCTCATGAAGAGTGCTAGTGAGGGTCCCTGCTTGATGTACATAGGAATCATGTTCCAAAGCATGGTGAGTGTCCAGTTCAGGAATGTATCCCTCAAGCACATCCCACTCATCGTGGCATTTGTGTACATATCCCTGAGCATGTTGCTCTCAGTGGCGTTTGCTTATGTTGCTTATGTGGAATATATCCATCAATATTGTTGTGGACATGGGCCTTGTATGTTCAGCAGAGGTCACCCCTGAGTATGCAGTAAGCAAATATGTACAGTTGTGGTGTCTGTAGTTGTGCTGCATACGTCATCCTTCGGAGGTCAATAATCCCTCATGGTGTGTTAATGTTGTGGCATTTAAAGCTGTTGCTGTTCTGTAAGGTACACCCCAAAACTGGTGTTGTACCCTTGAATGTGTTTCATACGTCAGGTGTATAGAGGTACAATGGGTGCCTTTGTTCCAGCTACAAACCCATTATAGATTAGGGTGGCCACGTAGAAGGATATCCACGCCACATTGGCAATTCGGTTATCAAAGGAGTGGGTGCTATATACGTGTGTACTAAGATCCCATATAATGTCACATGTATGAAGGGGACTACCGCCTATGTGATAGTCAGTGGGTGATTGGTGTAATCCAAAGGGGATGTCTATGCACCTTGTGTCATGCAGCTTGAGGCCATGTTATCGACACCAGGTATCCATCACAGTGACACCCTTATGGAGGGTGTCTGTATCAGCTGGTGGATCAATCATGGCTCCTAGTTTGCAGTCATCTGGAAACCTATTCAGGGAAAGTCCCTCTGTGCTAGCCTGTTCCTCAGGGAAGCATATACCGAACATGAGGGGCCCTATGACCGAGGACTGGGGTACACCAAGTGTAACTGAATTACAGTAGGTACTATGGCATGCTACCCTCACTGTGTGGGTCCTGTCCGTGAGCCACTTTGCATAACATTTCGAGACATAGGGGTCAATGTGCAGGTGGATGTGTATGTTGTCAATACCAGAATGGAGAACAGTGCTGAAAGCCAATGAGAGGACAAGGTAGGCTGTGTGAACCCCCTTACCATCATCTACTACCTTGGTAACTGTATCAAAGGAGTTCACCAGGTGTAGGAGCCATGGTCTGGCCCTAACAAATCCAACCTGGGTGGTATCAAAGGTCTGGATCCCACCAATGTCTCTATGAATGACTTCAATGAAGATATGCCCCATTGTCTTGCAGAACAGTCCAGTCAGGCATATAGGGCAATAGTCCCTCTGGTCCATTGTGGTGCCACCTGTGTGGAGTGTGATAACTGTTGCTGTGCACCATTCAGGAGCCACAATGCCTGATACAAGGCTATTAGTGAATCTGGTGGCCAAGTGGGGAGCCATGTCATTCTGAGGTTCGTGTAAATCGCAGCTTGGGATGTTGGACAGTCACATGGAGTCTGTGTTCCAGGCCTTAAAGAGTGCAGGTTGGAACTGTGTAGTTGTGACCGCAAGGACTCTGCATTGTTCCTGTATAGATTTGGGCCCTGTAGGATGTGAGAGGGGTGTAACATTAGCATTGAACCTATCTGCCAGGAAGTTGCTAATATCAGTTGGTTCAGTAATGTTCCTGCCTAACCATCGTATGTCAGAGCAGATGTGGGTATTGCCATTGAGTACTGACATACCTCCATAATGCTTTGTGGTAGTTCTTGGAATGTGTCGCAGTAATGTTTACATAGCTAGCTTTGGAGGATGTGATAAGGGATCCCGGATTCCTACTGAGGCTGACCAGGGAGCTACCCCACCCATGGGATTGTACTCCACTTTGCAACAGCCTCCACCTTTTGTTGTACGTTATGTCCATGGAACTGGACCACCAGAGTGGCATCCGTTATCTGGTGGGTACCATCATGGCTCTGTTTGGGATAGCATGATCCATGAAGTTGTGTAAGTGCTAATGAAGTGCAGTTGTGTATGTTTCAGCATTTGTAACTACATTGTCCATCTGCACGGGTGTCATGACATTTACTACCGCTGACATAAGACGTCTGAAGTTGGCCTTGTAGAAATATTGTACTGTGTATTCCGTGAAGGGTGTGGTGCCGGGATGTGGATAACAAGGGTGATTAGCATACATTTGGAAACTACCAATGTGGGGATAACCCCAGGTGTGGAACACCAGTCACATGTTGGTAATGTCCATGTCTAGGATATTGTTGGCCTTGGTGGTGGTGTGTATAAGTTGATCCAGCTGAGTGGAGGTTATGAATCCCAGAAAGCGTTGGCCTAATGTGTCGGTACATGTGTAGGTATCCCAGTTAAGTGTGTGGTAGTGTCAGTCTCACATCAGTAGTTCCTGTCTGAACCCTACTGCCCAGTACACCAAGAAATTAGGGCTGGTAACCGTGGGGTATGGTGTAGAATCCATAGCAAGTTACAATGTGTATAGGAGTTCTGGCCACAGTTAGTTGCATTTGGATTACCTCTGATGCATTCTGCTAAGTAATCAGCCTGGAGGCATGTACATCCTTGTGAAATATGGACACTCCTCCACCGTGGGTGTTCTGGTCCTGGTTACATGACTGAAGGGTGTGATCTGCGTAATTGATATTAGAGGGGGTCCGTGGCAGCTTTATTTAGAAGAGCAGGAGTTGTTCTGGCAAATTAGAACATCTGCACAGATACCTCCAGGGCTGAATGATGTTGCTTCCATTAAGTGTATTTTAAAACTAAAAGCTTTATGTAGATAAATAATATAAAAATGTATTTATTATCTAATGTAATATGTATAAATTAGGCTGAATTCAAACTGGCATTGTTTAGGTGTTTGTCCTCATGTGATCAGGATTTTATTTTATTTAATATATATATATATATATATATATATATATATATATATATATATATATATATACGGATCTACCTTACTAGATCGACAAGTTAAAATAGCGAAAACGACTTCACCGATGCCAGAAGATCGCAAATCACTTCACCGACGCCAGAAGATAGACAGTGCACAAACATGACATCGCATACACCCGACACATCATACCAACAAACAAAACAAATCCCCTATCCAAACCCCACACACACAACACAAGCACACCAAAATCCTTACAAACCAACACTAACCCATACATACACAACTATCTACAACCCTAACCCAAACCCTTACCCTAAGGTCCGTCACTATCGCACACTCACCTAACCCGCGCCCTAACCCTTACTCACTTATCCCACCCCTACCCATACAGACCACCAATATCGCACACTTACCTTACTCGCACCCTTACCTAACCCGCGCCCTAACCCTAACTCACTTATCCCACCCCTACCCCTACAGACCGCCAACATCGCACACTTACCTTACTCGCACCCTTACCTAACCCGCGCCCTAACCCTAACTCACTTATCCCACCCCTACCCCTACACACCGTCAACATCGCACACTTACCTTACTCGCACCCTATCGTCCATCACTACCGCATACTTACACATCCTTTCCCCATCGCAGTGTTCTCAGCGTCGGTGTCTTTCTCCGTCGGTCTTCTGCCTTGTCGATCATCTGGCGTCGGTGAAGTGATCTGCGATCTTCTGGCGTCGGTGAAGTCGTTTTCGCTGTTTTAACTTGTCGATCTAGTAAGGTAGATCCATATATACATATATATATATATATATATATATATATATATATATATATATATATATATATATATTATCTTTTTCTCTACATTTTTTCTAAGTTTGTATTTCTAATTTGATGTTTTGTGACAAGTTTTTTGTAGTGTAGTTTATTGGTAGTGGATATCTTTTATAATGGATTTTTATAATAGCCATTTATCATTACAGTTTATAAACTGTGTTTTTTATATATAGATAAAAATATGCACATTTAATATCAATGCTGTACAGGCTGAATTAACCTGTTTTTTTATTGGTTAATTGGTTAATTAATTTATGAGTTAAATGATGAATGATTTTATTTAAGTATTTAAGTATTGTAGGATGTCATGGTTTTGTACTTTGTCTGATGAAGGCTGTGTATTATTGCAGCCGAAAGCGCTTACTTCAATAAACAGTCCGTGCCGTTTTTACCAGTTTGTTTCCGCCTGGTAGTATTTTTATTTTATGGTTTAGTTGTTAGTTTTTCTTGTGTTTTGTGTTGTGTTTGGTGATGGGAGCTGCCTCTATTGCCTACACAGAGAGTATGGAGAGGTTCCGCAAATGTCGTAGTCATACTATGTGTGGCCTGTGGTGGTGGAGATCTAGTGAGACTATGTGATGAGTGGGGTGTGTTGCAAATGTTTAACATCCCCACATGAATATCAGGTTCAGTCTGGGTTGGAGAGAACATTACCCCCAGCATGGCTACATATGTGCATCTCCCACAGGCTGTAGTGTCGTATGTTGGGAGGTGAGCATTGACTGTGTACATGAGACAATTGCTATATTGCCTCATGTTTGCCATATTCATCATATAGACAGGCAATAACACTGGTAATTGACACTTGGACTTGCCTGTATATTCAACCATGTCTCACAAGATATGTGAGGTATGTTTGTACAACAGCTGTTGTACCGTAAGCAAGCTGGAAATGTAAGGACAAACAGTGTACTAGTAGGAAATGAGTTGAAATGGGTGCTATAGTAATTATAGCTCATGAAGTGCTTACATGTTCTGAACAAGTGCTGAGCATGAATATGCAATACAGATAGGGTGTTGGATAATATAAACCCACTGCCCCCCCAACAGGTACACAATCACATATTCATGAACACTACAGAAACCCTGTAACCATAATTATGATGGTACAAGGTGCACTCAGGCTGCATGTGACCTGTCCACATTCCTGGTCGTATCGTACACATATGGCAAAACAGTTTGCTCTGCACATACACTTCCATGTAAATCATAGGTTCATGTTAGTCTGTGAAAACACTGAATGGAGCACAGCAACAGTCATCACAACCTACAAAGTGGAGACGCCAGTCATAATGAGAGGCACTGCACTAGCACCCTGCTGAGTATGGCCTGCAAGTCCATGAACCTTAATCAACGTAGATGTTAGCAGCACAGATGTAGATGACAGTACGGATGATTTCACACTGCATTGCATACCTGTGACAGGTCATAGGACATCATCACCCATACTGTGTTCCAGCTACACTGAGTATACTAGATGTATCTTCGTATGTCATAGGAGTGTTTTACCAGTGGCCTGTTGACAGAAGCAACACTACAAAAGGTGTCTGAGTGACATGTGCATATCACACCAGTGGCAGCTACAGTAAAACAGGGTTAATGTTTTGTACTCCCCCCTCATTATAGCCCATACCACACAGACAAATGGGAGGCATCTGCATATGTAAGGATGTGAATGGCCATGACCTAAGAGCAATAGCTGTCTCAGTGTTGTGGACAACATACAGAATGGGCTTTGTGGGTGAGGTGCGTGACATATGTGCACAATCTGACAGCTGCTTATTGCATTGTCACCGCTAGGTAAATAACCCTGTACCCATTAACTACCACCTAGGCAGCGGTCAACATTATGGACACTGTGTGTAAGGGATGGTGCTGTGCAGTTTACCTCCCTGAGCTGGTGACGTCTACAGGCCTATTAGGTAGTCATATGAGGCACCCAAGTCATGACAGGGTGCCATCCATGAGCATGGAGATCAGTGGACAGCCATACTCAGCACTCAGGTGACCAATATTGGATCACATATCACCTTTAAGGGGTATTGGCCATGCGTGGATGGGTGACACCAGCCTTCACAATCCTCACCTCCACTATGCAGCATGCTGGCTACCCTGCATAAAGACATGTTCAACACTGTGATGTTGGGCATGCTACACATACATACCCTGATCTGAAAGACATACGTCATGGACAGCCACCTTCCTACTACAAGGATCGCCACATGCTGGACAGATCCCTGTTCCATACGTGTTACATACTCCTGCCATACCATGCAACCCTGTTCATCAAAGCTGCACATGTCATCTCTGTCATACATGGTGCAATGACCGCATAGTAGATGTATCATTAACTGTCTGGATCAGTAATGTAGCACTGATGCACCTGGCGGTGGCAACATGGCTGTCGGATGCAGCTAGAAAACCTCACATCCTATGCCCATACATGGCCCAGGGCATACACACTACTGCATGACCTTATCCGTACATGCTATAGTTGATAACCATCCCTGTGAATAACATCCGGCTAGCCATTGTCCCATGTGTATCACATGTGCAACACAGGGGATACGTGGCAGGATGTTGAACTGCTGTACAGGGGCAGGAGGTTCGCATAATGGTTAAGGTGCTTACCTTACAGACACAAGGTGCAAGGTTTGATTCTCACATGGGGTAATTGGCTAGGCTTGAAATGGCCCACACGGGAAGTTAGCCTAGTACTAATCTATGAACCTATGAACCTACAGTGCTGTGTAGATGTATATGGCAAAACACATGCATGAAAAGGTTTCCATGTGCATGTCTGCATTGTCACTGCTCATGTCCATTAAGGCAGTGTATGTGTTGATATGTGAAATATACACAGCATCAAGGTCAACAGCATTACTGTGGACACATCCAGGCATGTGCTGGTAGGTAAGAACACCAGTACAGGCAAACAGGCATGCCCACATCAAGACAGCATTCACATGGAGTATGAGCAATGTAATGAGGTGACACACATATATGGTGATGATATCCAATGCACAACGGGTGTTACATGTGTGTGACACAAACATGTCAGTTGTGTCAGTGTCATGACGATTTGCAAAGATAACTGTACATATGTAATAGATTTAATAACATGTATGTGCAGCTGTATCTCTGTGCATCTCTGAGATACTGTGACCTGTCTCCATCATTATGTCTTCCAGATAATGCCTTGTTCATGCCTGCCAGCATGTAGCCACTTGGAGGATGATGCCCTCATACCATACCTCCATGATAACTATGAGGTATTGTTCAGCCATGTGCCACAGCATGCCCAGCAGCGTGACAACCTGTGGCAGGAACTTCGCAGGAGGGTTAATGATGTGGGTGGCCATAACCGCACCTACCAGCAGGTGTGCAGACACTGCATGGACCTGATATGACATGCAAAACAGCGTGCCAATGCAATCGCCAGGGAACAAGGTAGAACAGGTGGTGGGCCACCAACCCAGCCCCCACTCACACCTACCGAGGAGCTACTGGCCAGCCTGGGGAACCCCCTCAGAACAGCATCCACAAACACTAGCTGCCATCGTGGAGGTGGGTGTCTCCCAATCACTGAGCCTGGAGTTGCCTGGTAAGTTGCTACTGCACATATAACTGTTATATCCCATTTAGTTGCATGTGTCACTGTACAATATGTAATGTAACATCATATGCAAGGTATGTTTACACACATGCCACATACTATAGTATGCTACCCTGTGTATGCACACATGTGCATACTACATACTATATGCTATTGTACAGGTGAACATGTTAACATGCACAGTGCACCCTGTAGCTGTCATACAGTCATGGATAATGATCAAACTGCTGTGTCACCCCTATACAGGTACCTCTAGCATGCCACACAGACAGCAGTCCGTTGCAGGTGAGACAGTTATCAGTATCAGGCATGTTAATGCATAGATCTATTCGCCATTTGGCCAGTTAACACATGTGCACATAATGTATGGTCCAGTCACGATATACAGGTTGCATCTGTCATCAATCACACTGGCTACCCATGTGCAATATATACAAACTAAATGAAACACCGACATCAAACCACAGTATCTGACATTGCCAGATGTGTGGACAGCTGTGCATACAATGGTGGAGGTGTTGTTCAATGTAGGAATATGTACTATACATTGGAACAACACATGTGGTACGCAAACAGTACCACACAGTGAGCTGGGATATGGGCAGCCCACAGAATTCACCATTGTGGAATATGCCCCTGCAATGGGTGCACACATTGTGATGTGCCATCTGACATGTCCCAGACATGTAGTGTTCCGGCTGCAACATTGTCTCACTATCCCATAAAACATACGCAACATACCAAACATACAACCCTTTGTCTGCATAATCCTGTGGACAGTGACGTATCTGACATCTATGGGTTTATGTCATATGGGACAACACAGACATGTGAGATAGATGGCCATCACAAACATTTGGCCAACACATGTTCACACATGGCCATGGAGAATGGCCAGAGACATGTAGCAACACACAGTAGATGTGATGTGTATACACCCTGTTGCACATTGTCCACACATGGTCCAACTATAGCCTTTGTTGAATGGTTATTTAATTGATGTGGAACACTGGATATCCTAAAAGCCTGTGCACAGCTTGTGGAGGTGTCACTTAATTCGACCATATAAGATGTGTTGAACATCATGACTGTGTCACAGCATGACAGTAGTCACCTGTACAGCTTCCACAGACATAGACACCACATCAGGCCACAGATACCATACATTTCCCTTGCTGCTGTTGGACATCACTGTCAGCCATTCACCTCGTGTGTGTGGTACATAAATGTCATGTGGGACATGGTGTATTGACAAGTCTGCCATGTGTGGACACGGTTACCAGGCAGCTAAGACATTTTAGTAGTTGTGCAGGGGTGTCATCCGTAAGTCTTCCGGTGACCTGTCACATGACACAGCATGGTTTAGTGTGTATACACCTCAGCGACGTGGGTCACAATCCACAGTATTTATGCAATGTGTATGCACGCAGTCATGGCTATGCACTCTGTTTGTCTTCCACACTGTATAGCAATATAGACGCCTCATGATGCCATGCAATGGCACAGTGTCTGTACTTCACACTGTATAGCAGTATAGATGCCTCATACTACCCTTCAATGCTCATGCACATCTGCTAAAAGTGCATTCTATCTGTAGGGCATACAGACAACACTGCAATGTGATACCCATTACACCGCTGTACATGTGTCAGGACACCATTGTGTCAGACATGTATGCATATCAATGCACACGTCGGCAGATGGCATGTCATACTACATGTTAATGTCAAGGTCACATCAGCCATGTGTAGTGTTAACCTGTGCTGGTCCACATGGTGTATCACAGGGATGCATGCTTACTACCATGATTGTGTGAAATGCATGGCTTTTGATATGACACCTGCTTGCTGTTGTGTGCAACCCAGGGATGTATGCTAACTACCACTATTAATGTCTGAGCCGAATGCCGTCTGTTGTATCACATGCATGCTGCATGCCTTCTGTCAAATCACATGCATGGTCTGTCTCTGTGTCTGTGTGTGTGTGTGTGTGTCTGTCTCTGTGTCTGTGTGTGTGTCTGTCTCTGTGTGTGTCTGTGTCTATGTCTGTCTCTGTGTGTGTCTGTGTTCGTGTCTGTCTCTGTGTGTGTCTGTGTGTGTCTGTGTGTGTCTGTATCTGTCTGTGTGTGTGTCTGTGTGTGTCTCTGTCTGTCTCTGTCTCTGTGTGTGTGTGTCTTTGTCTCTGTCTGCCTCTGTCTCTTTCTGTGTGTGTGTGTCTGTGTCTCTGTCTGACTCTGTCTCTGTCTGTGTGTGTGTGTCTGTGTCTCTGTCTGTCTCTGTCTATGTGTGTGTGTGTGTGTCTCTGTCTGTCTCTGTGTGTGTCTGGCTGTGTCTCTGCCTGTCTCTGTCTGTGTGTGTGTGTCTGTGTCTCTGTGTGCATCTGTATCTCTGTCTCTGTGTGTGTCTGTGTCTCTGTCCCTGTCTCTGTGTGTGTCTGTGTCTCTGTGGGTGTCTGTGTCTCTGTCCCTGTCTCTGTCCCTGTCACTGTCTGTGTGTGTGTGTGTGTGTCTGTGTCTCTGTCTGTGTGTGTGTGTCTGTGTCTCTGTCTGTGTGTGTGTCTCTATTGTAATGTAGAGTCTTTGTTTGCATTCACAGGTGATGTAGGTGCGTTACCCTCCTGTGGTCCATCTGATGTTAGTGTCCCCACAGACTCTAGCAGTAATGAACATATGCTTGAGGTACAGGCAGGGTTGTCAGGGCCTGAATCTGTGCCAATGGTTGCCATCCCAGCTATATCCCTTTCTTCCCCACACACAGTTCTCATGCCAACACATACCCCATCACCAGTGGCCATAGAGGAAGGACAGTCAGCGTATGTTAGCTTGGAACAGGAACATGTGGTGGCTACAGAAGGTGTGTCTTCACACCGTGGTGTCAGTGTAATGACTGCAGATGTGCCACACAGGCATGTGGCCAGTGCTGCTCATAGGAGGACCTCTGGCAGACATGCACCTGCAGGACAGAGCGCAGCAGCTGGTGTCACCAGACTCATGTTTCAGACTGTAATGGCAGCACAGGCACGTGCTGAATGGCAGAACAGAGAAGGACAGAGGCTTCAGAGGGCTGCTATCCATTCTTTAAATTACAACATCCAGGCACTGGCAAATGCTCAACAGCAGATTGCTGATGTTCTGGACAGGCAATTGGGTGACATGGTTGGAATCCTTGACCATGGCATGGCAATCAGTGAGCGTGAGCTGTCTGTGCTGGAACATCTGGTAGAAGTGAGGCATAGGCCACGTGGACATAGGCCAGCTACACCACCTGGTGCAGGTCTATGTGAACGAGCTACCTCACATGCCTGCTCCCATAGTTCTGGTAGCAGTAGCAGTGCAGCTGGTGCTGTGCTGTCCACACCAGGACACAGCAGGCCACGTGGACGTGGCCCTGGATGTTCCAGCGGGGACACGGTTCCAGTGGATATGTGTCATCAGACAGTAGCCAATCTGTACCTCTGCCTTGTAGTGCCCATGCAACCCCTGGCAGGCACAGGCCACATGGCCGTGGCCAGGCACAGTTATCTGTACATCCTGGTCTGTACAATATGGAGCTGTCAATAATACCCCTGTGTAGGCCGGACACATGGCAGAACTGTGTGCACACATACACGCACACAGCAGAAACATCTGTAGGGCACCGCAACACCCACATGCATAACAACCACACATGTCCAATCAGATCACCGGCCCTAACCCACACACATGTCATCCACTGGTGCAGCCTATGCCCATGGCAAACATTATCACCCTGTGCATATGATGATGCCTCTGCCGCATCCCTGTCATCCACACCATCGGTGCAGGGACATGCTCATATGGTCTGATGCACAGGGTGAAGAGAATAGTGAGATAAGTGTATATTACATTTGTTGTGTACTGTTGACATGCAGCAGACATACTATGTACTACAGGTTTAGAATGCATTGTTATATGTTCACAGTATGTGTCTTGGTAACAACAGTAACAGCATGTTGGTAATTATGCCCTGCTTCCCTCCTTAAGGTCTAATTGCATGTGCCAGTAAGTACCAGTGTTTGCAGTTTCCAATGTGTAAATGTGGAGTACTCACAGGCATGTATGGCAATACCAGCATGCTATATGTAGCCTCAACCTCACTGTTAGAAAGGCTACCATTCCACAGATGTCCACACATCTACTGATCCAGAAGTATGTGAGCTGTGTAATAGGCTACAGTGGATAGAGATGTGACATCCATACTGGGTCACATCACAGCTACAGGGAGGTTTACACAGTAGTCTGGCTGATGTCAAGGGTAGAGGCCAGTTGATAGCATGAGGCCTCACTGTGTAGCAGTAATACACTTTCATATTACAGGATAAGAACACGCACAGACATGCACAGACACACACAGTAACATGCCCACACTCACGGGGTCAATGACACTATAACACACACTTGATACTGTTGAGGTGAGGACCCCTGCCTATGGGGTAATCACCTTCACAGTACTGTGCACCCACATGACGCGACACAGAGAATGAACATGTACAGGTAGGCTGTAAGACTGAGACCAACGGCATCAACAGGGTAGTAGATTGCATCACCATGAGGAGTGAGGGATCCTGTCTGTTCTGTATGGTAGCATACACCCTCACTCCATGCACCAGACAGCCATACATACATACATACACACACACACTGTGAATTCCACAAATGTCATTCACATACAGATAGCTAACATGTGTGTGATACACACACCACCCCTGCCTATGTCTTGCTTTCTACACTGCAGTATGTACAGATCTCTACAACAGCGTACAGGGGTATGTAACAATTGGGATGTATTCCCCACCATACGTGGCGTATATGGTCACACAAGCAAACACACATGGCAGTACTGTGAATCAAACACCTGCTATATGATGATATGTCTGATAGACATGTAGCAGTATTGGCCGCATTATGTGTACCGATGCTACCTTCGGCAAGTGTGCTGCTATTTGCACACGGGAGGACGTAAGTGTTACAGGTGTCAAGGGATTTACAGTCAGTGACACCCTGACTGCTGTGTAGGTTGTATGTCTTCATCTTCAAGTAACAGTAACATAACATACTGTTTGCACATGTTATGGTAGGATGGCTTGTGACACACCTGTGAGCTGTCTTCAGCAAACATCCATCTGCAAAGGTGGACCACCACTTTATGTACACACATCCATCCATACCTGATGTACATCCTACCATACTGTTAGTATTTCACCATATACAGGCGTCAATTATGGGGCTGCATTGCAACTGCATGTTGTAGTTAGACACAGATGAACTGCATACATCAGCTACTGCACATGCATGGTAGCTGAATGCACACCACTACATGTACATGTGTGTTGGTCCTACATTCCTGTCATGTAGCCATTTTTGTATGCATTGCAATTAGTGGACATGTGTGATGACATACATGACACATGGACTGTTGTATGATATGATAGTTGTCATGGGTAACTAGTACAGAGGGAATGTTAACTCAGTCAACATTGCTACCTTATGTACTGTTAGCATTCAACAGCCATGGACCTACCTTCCATGTGCATGCATGTGATTGCTGTAGCCACTTGTCTGCATGGAGGACAGCAAAAGCTATGCTATGTACATATGTGTTGTGTGTGTGGGCCATGTACATATCCATGGCAATTACATGTATGTCATATCCAAACATGAGTGTGTTTCTTGGTGTATAGCAACAGTTATCTGTTACAGCTGTATAAGACCCAGGGCCCCTGTTATGTGTAGAGCCGACCTGGTTATGAACAGTGGTATCATTGCATTGCATAACACATGATGGAACAATGTCAGTACATGTGTAATCTGCACAGTTGCTGTAGAGCTATGTACAGTCCACTGGTCATGAGTAACATGGTGTTGAACTAATGTATGGATGTGTGTTGCTGGTCCAAGGACATAGTGATGTCTGAGGGCTACATAGTAGAATGTGGCATTTACCACTGTGATCTGCACCTGAGACATCTGTGATGGCTCTTGAGTGTGTACTGTTCAGTACATGTGAGTAGCCTTCATGTACATGGGGACACTAACACCTGGAGCAGTCCGTCACTGTCTTATGGCCCGCATGTCTGTATCTGAGGTATACGGTGGTAGTGCTATTGTGCACAACTGTGCCATATGCCAGGTGTTCCTCACTGCAGAGATGTCTGTATTCCCCATTGTTGGATCTGGATTGTCAGCTGTGATTACGAACACTACACATCCAGCACTGATGACCGATGTCAGATATATGTAGCGCAGCATTCGTGCTAACAATGTTCACTATTGACACACTGTGCCCTTCCGTGTTTAGAATCCATGTGCATACCAGACAGCCCTTCGCTACTACTAAATGTGTGAGCATGCCCAGTACGCCGTTGTGTAGATGGACACGTAGTACATTCCAAACGGACGTGTGCTACTAAGTGTGTGAGCATGCCCAGTGACACCTTGTGTTGGTTGTGTGCCTCTGTGTATGGACATGACCATTGTAATCCTGTATAGTGATAGTGGTCATCCAGGCAACAGATGTCCATACCCCACGTCAGGATGGATTCCTACATTGAACACGCTGGCTGACTGTCTTGAAAGGTGTACTGTATGTGGTGCATCTCGTATCTATGAAGTGTTGTAATAGTGATCCGTAGATAGGCAGTTGTCCTGCTCACACTACTGCCGTGTGTTTGTCACCGTCTGCCCTGGGATAGTACTATGCTTTTAGACTGCTCACACTCCATACAATCCCTATCAATGTTTGTTCCATTCTTGATGATGTCATCCACCTAGATGTATGCCTGTAGGAGTGCTGTGTTCCAGTAATCCCAGTGGTGCATTCTGTAACTGTGTAATGCTGTAGTGTGACAAGGTAGTTAGGTGTATGTTCGAATCCCAGCCCTGCCAAGTGTGTGTGTGTGTGTTTCCAGCTGCCTGGGTACAGAGTAATGCTTTTAGACTGCTCACTCTCCATACATTCCCTATCGGCATCTTTGCCTTTGCTGATGATGTCACCCACCTAGAAGTATGACTCTGGGAGTGCTGTGTTCCAGTAATCTCGGTAGTGCATTCTGTAACTGCGCAATGCTGTAGTGTGATAAGGTAGCTAGGTTTATGTTCAAATCCCAGCTCTGCCAAGTGTGTGTTTCCAGCTGCCTGGGGACAGAGTAATGCTTTTAGACTGCTCACTCTCCATACATTCCCTATCTGCATCTTTGCCTTTGCTGATGATGTCACCCACCTAGAAGTATGCCTCTGGGAGTGCTGTGTTCCTGTAGTCTCGGTAGCACATTCTGTAACTGTGTAATGCTGTAGTGTGATAGAGTAGACAGGTAGGTGTTCAGTTCCAAGTCATGATAGGTGTGTGTGTTTGTCAGACATTTCCTATGTGTTGGTATCTGTGAGTGGCTACCTCCAGGATGTGTTGAGTGTGTTTTGTTGCATTCCTATATAGTGTCCACAAATGTCATAATCGGCCAAGAGACTGGGCTGTCAACACATACACATACATTCGCCAGTATGTCTGGTGGGTAAATGTCAGCAGCCCTACTCTTACCCTTACTACCATCTAACCCATGTGATGCAACGTAACACACTTGCCTTGATAGTAACACCACTACATAATGCAGGTGGCACATGTGGTTTCCCTTTCATTCTTATCTAATGCTTTGGTGTTATGTGGTCCGCTGTTGTGATATAAATTCAATATCTATGTCTGTGTGTGTATATGTATATATGTGTGTGTGTGTGTGTGTGTGTGTGTGTGTGTGTGTGTGTGTGTGTGTGTGTGTGTGTGTGTGTAGATATGTATATATATATATATATATATATATATATATATATATATATAGATTTTATATATATATATATATATATATATATATATATATATATATATATTTATATGTGGACATTAGCACTATTGAATGTCTGTGCTGGATGATCTGTACGTGATCACATCAGATGTATGTATATCTGCCATGGCTTAGTGGTAAAGCGCATCATCTGTGGTGTACAGGGTCCCAGGTTCTAGTCGTATAGAGACAGGTTATTTTGTTGATGGGAAGAACAAGGGACATTGAATACGGTGATAGTAAGTCACCTTTAGCCAGTTGTGTGCGGATCTGAGTGACAGTAAGCAGTGGTTATTAATTTGGAGGATCAGTATGGGTCATATGACTATGCATTAGAAGACAATACTATGCAAATGAGGTTGACAATAGTGAATCCCGTTTATCCGCAGGGTATGATGCAGATCCCAAGAGTGTATGTGTGTAGATAGCTGGGTGCAGGACTGGAATATAGGTGAAGGCATGGGAGGGATTTTAGGCATACTGTACGTACATTGGAGCCCTGTGCCTCGGGATTGCTCCTGCCTTAGCACGCCTAAGCTAGGGGTGTGTCTATACCTGCCTGGTAAAATTGGGAGGAACAACAGCAGTAGTGGAGTAGTCAAGGTGAACAGGCTGCACAGACAGGTGATAATTAGCACAATCAGCAGATTACATGGCCAGCCCACCCATGAACACTACGGTAAAGTGACCAAGCACCATACACACAGGTTTCTCCCACACTCTACACCACCGGTGTATACATGCGGGGACATTTCTCGACACAATCCAACCAAATAAGAAGGGTTGCAGCAGGCAACGTGGACCAACATGTGCAAGAGGCTCAGGGTGGTGAGGATGTGAATGCTGCCGAACAACCCTTAGTGAGGTGACAGAACACTTTACAGACCCAGGGTAACCTACCAGGGGCTACATGGGCTGGAGATAATGGAGCGCTATGGGGTGGACAGACACCTTCTACAGCAGCTTGGTGAACTGTGCCGTCCACACCTGACACATCGAACAGGCCGAGGGAAACCCATCCCAGTGGATACCAAGGTATGTGTTGGCCTAGGTATACTAGCCACAGGTACCTCCCAATGCACAACTGGGGATATCATGGGGATCTCACAGGCATCTGCATCCAGAGTATTGCACAAGTTCACAGACGCCATGTCACCACGTGCCAGTGAACACGTACATGTCCTCAACACATGTGCTTTGTTGGCCAGCAATATGCGTCTCTCCCACCAAATGGCAGACTATCCTGGGGTACTGGGTGCTATAGCCTGCACGCACGTATAAATCAAAGCACCACCCGGTGAGCGGGGTAGGATCTGCAGTCACTGCAGGGGCATACCCTCCAACAGCTAGGCCGTATGCGATGTACAGGGCATTAAACTGAATGTGTGTGCTGTCTGCCCTGGAAGCTATGACGATCCGATATATGGCATCTGATGCAGCTGTACCACACCTTTGACAATAGGACATCCCCTACAGTCACATAGTGGGGAATGCTGGGTAACCACTGGAGTCGTGGCTGATGACACCCATCAGCAATGCACACACACCTGAGCAACTACACCATTCTGAGGCACACGGACAGGCAAAACATATAATTGAGCATGTGTTTGGGATGCTGAGGTCACAGTTCTGGTGTCTGGACACATCCGATGGAGCCTTGCAGTATTCACCAGCTACATGCACACAAATTGTTATGGTATGTGCTATGCTACACAATCTAATCCTGTGGTAACAGTTGCAACAGGAACAGTATGGGGCAGGGCCACACAGCCCCCCACCAATGCCAAGGCCTGTACAGGCACAGTGTGACTTGGAGGAGGTACTAACTGAGCTGGACCCAGTTGGCAAAAGGAGGCATGCACAGTATGACCAGCCCTTGGCAAGGAGGCAACACATGGCATATGCACTGACACAGTAGGTACCCAGGGAATTTCACCCTCTCTGAATCGCACAGACAGTACAAGGGATGCCAAACATGACACTACCTGTGCTCAGCCATGTACAGGAAGTGCACTGTGTGCATCCGACATAGGCAGCCCTCCAGCACCATCCTCAACTCTGGAACACCCCCAAGGTAAGTCAATCATCCTACCAATTGGCAGTTGTACTAGAATGTGTATTTACCTGTAGCTATGGTATGGATGTGAGCATACAAGGGAATTTGGTGGCTGACTGTTAGGGCAGCAGACAGTGCACGTCTCTAGTGGCACCATGACATCTGTAGCACAAACTAGGGTCACACTAGTAGCCAGTAGTACACAGGGTGTCCTAACCCACTGCAGGTTATGGGCTGAACATCATGTCTGTCCATTCAGCCCACACAAGTCTCATACAGCTGGACAGGTGTAGACCACTACAGGGAAATGCTATACAATGGCCTCTGGAGATGCCCAATGGATGACCACAACCCCCACAAACACACACACAGACTACAGCAGGCCCGTCAGTTGGATGCAGGTTGTGAAGGCTAGGACGTCTGAAACCACTATGCTGGTAATTCAAGCTAGGATCTGACGTAGACTGGTATGCCTCCAACCAGCAATTTAGGTAGTTACACACACTGAAATGGAGTACCTGGCATACCAGTACAGTAGTCGCAAATGTGTACAACTGTCAGCTGTGCCCCCCTTCCAACGTACACATGTGAGAGTCAGGTGCGCCACCCCTGGTGCTGTGTAGGACTGTGTCCCCCCATGCTGTGCAGAAATGTAGCAACAGTCAATGCCACATGACCGTTAGCTACCCTGCACATACAGCATGCCACCTGTCGGTGTACAACGCAGGGGTCGGCACCACAGTACTGACTATATAGACATGTGACACATGTGAGCCAGTTGACCATACTGGGCATGCTCAAACACATGACAGTAATGTCAGTTGACAACATGCGTAACAGTCATACTCGGCATGCTCACACATTGAAACACAGAACGGCCAGGTCTACAAACACCAGTGGTCCGGACATATCTGCCAGTACCTTGCTATACTGTTGTATGACTGTGCTGTATGGTATGTGTGTGGTACTGTCTATTTTCTGTATATATGCCATGGTGTATTGGCAATTCACATGATCTGTGTGTGCAGGGTATTGCTACCAACACGTTCAAAGGACGGTTCCTTGTTTTCGTCCAGAACGATGCCTTTGGATACAGAGTGAGTAAGGCACATTCCAGGTGGTGAGAGTGATTGTGCGTGGGTTTGCGCATTGTTTAGCACTGCTGACCTCTGGTTAAATCTCCTTATACTTGTTTAGACTGCACATTTCTTTAACAGTGTAATACTCGCATACAGGTAGACAAACATGCCTACACCCGCTCGCTCACTCACTTGCATGTGCACTGACATTGGTGCTTCCATTTGTCACTCACTCTGGGTCGGCGCAATCCCTTGTGGTGCCTATTACATTAGACTACATGATTACAGTATCTGGTATGGCTAAACATGAGGCGACGGCAGGCGTTCAACTGTACGGACTCGGCGGCCTGTCCAATGACGTCATCATATGATATACGTTTTCCTCATACAATCTGCTCCCATCTGGCTGATACATGGGAACCAATACTCTGCAATTTTGTCAGTGCCACTGTCTCCAACCCATATAACATAGCTGGTCTCACTGCCCTCTTGTAGACCTTCCCTTTCACTCTTACTGGTACTCATCTGCCACAGATCACTCCTGACACTCTTCTCCACCCACTCCATCCTCTCTTCTTCACCTCTCTTCCACACTTACCATTACTCTGAACTGTTGATCCCAAGTATTTAAACTCATCCACCTTTGCCACCTCTACTCCCTGCATCCTCACCATTCCTCTATCCTCCCTCTCATTCACACACATATATTCTGTCTTAGTCCTGCTGACCTTCATTCCTCTTCTCTCTAGAGCATATCTCCACCTCTCCAGGGTCTCCTCCACCTGTTCCCTACTCTAACTACAAATCACAATGTCATCTGCAAACATCATATTCCATGGGGACTCCTGTCTGATCTCATCTGTCAATCTGTCCATCACCATTGTAAATAAAAAAGGGCTCAGAGCTGATCCTTGATGTAATCCCACCTCCACCTTAAACTCATCCATCACTCCCACCACAGACCTTACCACTGTCACACTACCCTCATACATATCCTGTACCATTCTTGCATACTTTTCTAACCCTCCCGACTTCCTCATACAATACCACAACTCCTCGCTAGGCAGCCTGTCATATGCTTTCTCTAAGACCACAAAGATACAATGCATCTCCTTCTGACCTTCTCTGTACTTCTCCATCAACACTCTCAGACCAAACATCGCATCTGTAGTGCTCTTTCCCGGCATGAAACCATACTGCTGATCACTAATCATCACGTCCCTTCTTAACCTTACTTCCACTACTCTTTCTGATAACTTCATTCTGTGACTGATCAGTTTTATCCCTCTCTAGTTACTACAGCTCTGCACATCACCCTTATTCTTAAAAATCGGTACCAAAACGCTTTTTCTTCATTCCTCAGTCATACTCTCACTTTCCAAGATTGTATTAAATAATCTAGTTAAAAACTCCACTGCCATTTCACCTAAACACCTCCATGCTTCCACAGGTATGTCATCTGGGCCAACAGCCTTTCCATTCTTCATCCTCTTCATAGCGATCCTTACTTCCTCCTTGCTAGTCCACTGCACTTCATGATTCACTATCTGCACATCATCCACCCTTCTCTCCCTCTCATTCTTTTCATTCACCAGCCCCTCAAAGTACTCTTTCTATCTACTCAACACACTCTCCTTGCTTGTGAGTATGTTTCCCTTATTATCCTTTATCACCCTTAATATACTGCACAAACCAATTAGTATGTTTAGGAGATGCACAGCTTGATTTAAGAACAGGACACAATAACTACAAAGTGCTGCACTATACTGCATAGCTTTAATAGTAGTATTCTATATAGTAAACATACTGGGAATAAGATGATGCTTTATGTATTAACTGTGTACCAAATAATGCTTTGTTTTGCAGCTAAGAAATTTCAGAATTGTGAGAAAGGTTTATTAAAATGATAGCAATGTTAAAGCAGGTAAGGTTTGCAGAATTGCCCTAGTTTACTGAGCACTGTACTCTACTTCTTTGACTAGTAGCTGGCATCACTACTGTTGTTTGACAAACCTTTAGCGACATTACTATAACAGCTGTTAAGATATTTCTTCACTATGTGTCATTATAGGAATAAAGGATCATTTGGAAAATGTGTTACTATCTTTATTAACTTTTTTAATTGTGATTCCTGCACCTTTGCTTTCGTTCTTTAAACAGCTTTGACAATATTACTTGGCTTTTTAATGAATTTAGGTAATATTTTCTTACTTCAGTTACACAATTTGTACATTTACTTTCAACATCCTTACTCAGCACTTGGATCAGTGCCAACAAGGGTTACTGTTACAGAAAGCACTCTGTATTTATTAACAATATAATAATACATTCCTACATGTAGAACTGAAGTGGTACAAAAGGCCTGAAGAAAATTCATTGACGCATCTGCACATGTGCCTCCAAGGGAATTCAGAAGTAAATACCCCGAAGATCAATAATGGTTATGTAAGTGAGATGTAAATGTCTGCTAATATAACTCCCAGGATGTCTATTCCACTGAGTAAGTTACAATTAAAAAATGACTGCAAATTTATATTTAGGAGGACAAAAATCATGAAAAAGGTTACAAGGAGAGTATATGAAAAGGTCTTTCAAATGCTGAAGGATTTACTGGATAAATTTAGTGCATAGAATGACATTACATACTCTGATTGCAAAATGACAGACTGTCACTTAATATGTTCAATAACACCAGCATTTCCAAAGAATCTAAAAGGTATGAATGTGAAGGTTTAATGCAACAGTTTGCAAGCATAGTGGCAAATGAAGAAAAGTGTGAGTCATACATCAATAGTATATGACTGATCATTGCTTACCATGACACGTTAATGTAAGGTCATAGAAAAAAAAAACTGCAGTCTTTATGAATGAAATTGCTGCATGGGGGAATTACCTTTTCCTGAGGCCAGCAACCTGAAACCTGATTATATTCTGTGTGAAGAAGGGGAAACACTGTTTATTGTTCTTTTGAAGATCTTTGCACATTAGGCAAATGTAAAATTTGCATTTTTTTTCAAATTCATTTCTTCATTTTCCTTCATGTCAAGCTTTTGATGTTAAACATGACAAGAAAACACCGAGCTTTTAGAATTCATGAGCTTCCAAAAAGATATACACACAGATAAAGAGAGACAGATATATAGACAGCTAAATAGATATATGTAGAATTACTTCACTTTACTTCACCTCTTAAAAAAAAACTTTCAGTTAGATGAAACTGCTGACTTTTCCATCGTGGCTGTGATCCTGCAACTGATTATATTAGGTGGGGAGGTGGGAGTAAAGTCCCCCCATGGGAGTCTGAGAGTGCTAGATTAGATGCATATGTATGTGTGTGTGTGTGTGTGTGTGTGTGTGTGTGTGTGTGTGTGTGTGTGTGTGTGTGAATATATATATATATATATATATATATATATATATATATATATATATATATATATATAAATGTATATATACACACACACACACACACACTCTCTCTCTCTCTCACACACACACACACACTCACACACACATACACACACACACACACACACACACACACACACACACACACACACTAGATATTGTGATATATGCAGATATTTATAGAGTATATAACACATTTCTATATATTATGTAAGAAAATCATGCATAGATGAATTGATATCTGTGGAATAAAACTTGAATATTCAGATATTAAAATACTGTTTAATACTGGAAAACTAACTACAGACTTACATAAGAAAATCCTTTTATGCAGGGGTTAGGAGTTCCATACTACATGTCTCCATGCCACCATCTGTGAGAGAGAAAATACTACTTAGTTCTTCAGCAAAACCTTACATCAATTCTGTACAACCCCAGAGTAAGTATTTTTGCTAAGCACAATGTGGGGTGAAAACCCCCACTAGCCTGAAGAATATTTAAATGTTTCCTGTTGGGCTTTACAAAAACTTCTGTTTTGCATTTTATGATTGAGTGTACAGTGTGTTAGGTTATTGCATTTGCTTAAATTTTAATTTCAATGCAGTTTAAAAAAAAATCAAGTTATGTAAATATAGTGAACTGTATGCTAAAATACTGTGATATAATCTAGCACAACTTCTTGTTTTCAAAACCAAAGTTTGCTACACTAAAACTGATGATTCAAAAACCATGCTCAGTGGAACATAGCTGACTAAAATATTAAATTGAATACTGACTTAACGAGAAGCTGCTATTAGGAGACTGGAGCACTTGCAACCCCTTTATGGACTTAAGTTTAAAACCCAGTTTCCAATTTTGAGGTGGAGCAGGAAAGTTGAAAATGTTCCTCCCTGCTGTACTGAAGCCCATTTCCAACTTTCACTTGGCTCGATTCAATGTAACATTTTCATTGAACCATGGTTTGCTGAATCAAAGACTAAGTTTTATAAATACATCAAGTACCATTTTATTATCCCATTGTCTGTGTTATGGTGGAATGTGTATGAAATCTATTCTTTTGCATGCAGTAGATTTTGAATCCATTATGTATCACTGGTATTAGCAATGTAGGTCTGCAATTTTATTGAAAACTGAATGCATATGGTCCATGTCAGCCACATATGTTCACTAAAAGATTTTAGTGCCTGGATTCAGTGAGATCAGATGCTTTCAAATGGGATTTTGTACACATACTAAATACAGACAGATAACAGCTTAACAGAAAAATATACACTAACTCACATTCACACCTGTGCAAACTTTCATCTACTTCTGGTTTTATAGATATACTTTTGCCCTTATTTAAGTTGAGTATCTTCGTAGTGAAGATGATATTCTATTCAGAGGACCATTACATCATAGAAAATATATGGCAACTGAGTCTTCAGATCACTTTTGCCTGATTAGTACTCACATTTCACTATTCTTCCCCTGTTAAGGAAGGCTAGGCTAGTCAAAACAGAGGAAAATTTGTGAATACACATCCGAAGATGCAGTTCCTGATTGCAGGAAGATAATGTATCATGCTGCTTAATTTGCATCAGAAATCTATATCAAAGTTGGGATAGGCACTCTGTAATGAACTTATTTCTCCACCATGTTTTATTTATTTGCTGATGGAGATTTAGATCTCTGGTTCCGGTATATCTTGAACTATTTGATTTGTGGAGATTCAAGAGATCTGGGCCCAATGGGCCCCTAATGGCATGAACGGCAAGACATAGATCATAACTCTGGTGTCTATAAAATATTAAATAAAGGTTCAACACTTCCAGTCTTTTCTGTCAGCTTAAGGTTTTTTAAGCCAGCAACCTTCTTAATTAGGAACCTCTGTTTTTTTTCTTGTGACTTGATATGTCTAGTGAGGTGCAGCCTAAAGGGGGCATTTTATTCAATAACAGGCTTAATCTATTGTCAATATAAGGGGACATTAACCAATGTAGATCTACATGATATTCCTTTGCAATTAACAATGTTAACTAGAAGGACTTTCTGACTACTGTTATTACATCATTATCAAAGGGGAATAAATGATCAGGTCAATTTCCTATGTCTTTAACAACATTTTGACAACATTTTGAAATGGGATGCTGTTTATGCTGAGAGCTGGGAGGTGAGGTTGTCTACGAAATGTGACACTATTCCACTTTTAGTTTTTAATTTCAGCCCATGTTTAGTATATCGGGTATTTATGAGTGTAAGTTCTTGCTGAAGGGTTAGATATCAGAGGGGAATTGACAATGACATCCACAAAACTGTTTTGTTAAAATTCAGATGTCTACTCATATAGAATCAACTATTGATGTCACTATAAAATCATAAAACAACTGCAGATGATTTGGTTTTGATCATAGATGTTTTATTCTTCATGCCTAGCATATAAATGAGGAATTAAAGTATACAAATGAGGAATTAAGATTTCTGATTTAATATTGCAGTCTGCTGGCTAAATGTAAGTTGACAGAACTGATATTTAATATTTTTAACAGTGAAAGAAAACTTCATTTCATGAAGCACAGCAACAGAATTTTATAATTTTATATCCAGATGACACTCTTGCCTGTTGCAGTTGCTTGGTTGTATTGTAAATAATACATGCCATGTCTTTAGTAAACAGCCAAATAAAAAAAAAAGTTGAAATATTACACTGACATTTGAAACATAATGCAAACTATGTGATTAAACTCAGTCTTTTGATTCTGAAGACTCTTCATAACTCTGTATGTGCAAGTATGTAGTATCTAACAACATAATATTCGGACGAAAGATGTTAAAGATATTGCAAACAACTGGGATATATTGAAGGCTCTGCCTGAGTTATGGTCACTTATTGGTGACAAGCTGAGCTTTACATACAGAAACTGTTTTTTAAAGAATCATCTGTGTTATAAAGAAAACAAACAAAGAGCATGTAGACTTTCAAATAAATAGGTACATACCCACGCTTCAGCTGTTGCTGTTGTGAATGTATACGTAGCAATAATATTTTTAAACATCTTGTAATGGGAAAAGATTTTGTGTTTATGTGTTTTGCCACATATAATACTTGCAATATTATTTATCTTGTGACTTGCAAAAAATGTACTGCCTTTTACGTAGGCGAATCATGAAGAAAGTTGAAAGAGCACATAAGAGAGGCTAAGTCTGATATCCATATATTAATTAAAACCAATGCTCTAGCTAAACATTTGATATATGTTCATTGCCATAATCTGTTTGTTTTTAGGTTTATACAAGTTGTTAATAATGATCCCAGATGGGATGATACGGATAATAAACTTAAGAGGTGTGAATACAAATGGATTATTACATTTTGTGATGATAGCACTCCCGGTATCAATACTAGTGTAAGTCAAACTTATTCTAAGGTGCAAACAGATGTGTCTTAAATTAAGCTTTTGCTTTAAGAATTAATTGTTTTTATTTGTTTACTTGCATCTGATAGGTGGGATTTTAAAGTATGATGATTATTTAATGGCTGTTGTATCTTTTTAGCACTGAGGAAAGATCTATTGATCTGAAAGTTTTGCATTGTGTTTTCCATTTTGTGATTAAAGTTTTTAAAAGTATATGGCATTTGCAGAGTTCATTTTTCTTTTTTTGTGTAAGTAAGTAGCTCAGGAATACATGTATTTGAGATGATACAACAATAATGTGCCATGATAACAGACAAGTTATTACAGTAGATGAGCACCTCATTAATTTAGTTTTATACAGTCTCAGTGAGTGTGTGTGTGTGTGTGTGTGTGTGTGTGTGTGTGTGTGTGTGTGTGTGTGTGTGTGTGTGTGTGTGTGTGTGCAATAATGTAGCTTAGCAATGCATTTATCTGCAGCAATTCAGTCAATAAGTGTCCTAATATACAGCACGTTCTAATTGTAGATTTAGGCATCAGCAGTCTAAAGCATATGCCTCTTCAATGCCTATTATTTTCTTCCTGACCAGGTAGGCATGACTGAGAATTATAGCACACTTGTATATCTCTTATATTAAAGCATTGTCAGAATAAAAATTTTTCAGGCAGAAAAGTTATAAAATACTAGAAAATGATCTTACTTATACTACTGTAAACCAGCCGAAGTAGCCAGTGACACATCTTCTTCTGTCAGCAAGATAAAGATTAGACTTTAGATGTGTAACTGCTTGCCTTAGAAACTAAAATTTGAAAATGTATATGTCTGTAAAAGGAAGGAGAACAGATAAGTGCATGTGTGCCTGTATAAGTTAATGTTCATATGCACACATCTAAGTTTGCCTCATTTGGCTATAAATTAAACCTACATTGCTGGAAAAGGGTATTGATCAACTATGCAAATTAATTAAATGAATAAATAAATAGACAGATAACATAAATAAGATAAGCAAACAAACACATGCAAATCTAGGTTTCCAACAAGAAAACCTAGATGTATGTCCAAGGGCCACCACCACTAATAACTAGTCAGATTACTGCACAGGGAGGAATGTGTGGGGAAAGGAGACTGGAACATTACACAATGGGCAAGCCTCACTGTTTGCAAGGTAGGAAAGAGAATGAGCTTGATCTGCCCATCGTGAGAACTCGGAGGTAAATACAAGTTTAAAAAAGGGAAAAAAAAAGGAAATGATTTAGAAGACTTAGACAATAAGGGTAAGGTAACTTGTCGAGTTTAGTGGGCCAGCTTAAAAAAGGAGGGAAGGAGGAAGAGTATAGTATCAGTTTCAGAGAGAAGGGGTAGTGGATTTAGCACGATAATAACTCATCTGTTTTTAAGGAATGGAAAGATAGCAAGGGTATAATGTCTTGCTTGCGTGTCAAGTTCAGTTAAAAAAGAGATAGGTTGCAGTAAGAAAGAGCTAGCAGTGTCTGTGAAAGAAGGATCAGTTTTTCCAGCTACCCCTTGCAGCATGATTGTACCACCCAGCACTGAGCAATGCAGCCATGTGGGAGGCTGAGAAAGCACATAAGAGATAAAGAAAGAGAGACAGAACTTTTTTTGTTTTTTGCATATGCATGAATGAAGGGGATACTTCATATGCTGTTAGGAAACAGCTGATGGCTTGTACACTTGCTTTTTTAGAATTGTCACTGCTGCTCCATATGGTATTGAAGAGGCTCAAGGGTTTAGGTGGGAGCATCAGTTCTTCTCTCTTCTGAGAGAAGGAACAGTTATATGGAGCAACAGATCTTTAAAAACAAGTATTTGTTAGACAGCAAATGCTGCGCAATGAAGGTAAAGTATAGGTACATTTGCCTGGATCTAATCTAACAAATGGGGAAAACTCCTGCCACAAGTTACAATTTCATGATTGTTATATATTATATGCATGGTTTAGATGGTACAACATATGCCACGTTTAAGAAATGTGGCTCATAAATATTTAACCTATAAGATTTTAATATTAAAATTAGAGAAAAAATATATACAGATATAGGTTGTAAGGGAGATTAGTGGTGTATATATTTATGAAAGGAAAAGCATGTATTAAGATGGCAAAGTGTGCAAAATAGATGAAATGCAATCATATAATGTTGCAATGACAGTTCTTTAAGGAGATGTGGATAATACTGTTATACATTTACTGGAAGAATAAGCAAAGGGTAGTAATTTAAAAATGTAAATAATCTGTGTACATCATGCTTTAGTCCTAGTATAGCAGAACCTTTGAAGGAGTGCCTGGAAACTTATATATACCATATTTTGGGGATAGCTGGGTTAAACTGGAAAATGAACATAAACATATTCACTGTACTAACAAGATGTCTAGTTGTGTGGAACATTTGAATGTGTTGGTTCTACTAAAATTCTCATGTAGATGGGAGAGAAGAGGGACATTTCAGATTATAAAATGTCTTTAAGGAGAAAATAACTGGATTATAGAATCATATGAACCCAACAACTCTACATAAATAGAAAGGTTTGGGTCTCAGGAAAGAAACAGAGGAAAATTTACAGCATTTCAAAACACATAGCTGGCGTACAATGGCTTTTTGAGTACTGCTAAAAAATTAATTCATGAATAAATTGTGACATAATAAGGCACAATACTCTACAGTGTAAAATAATAACCATATCACTGAGCAATTTACCATGAGTAGTCAGTTAATTTTACTGTTAGCAACAATAAATCTCTGATGGAGCTGAGAGGTATTCACTGCATAAGACTGGAAAGTAAACATAATTTAGAATTTAGAACTAGGGTTTGCAAAGGATTTAATGTTTGCTTCACAGGCCCAGAGCTTGAGCCAGCCGGGGTTCACTGCTTGCTAGTGAATTGTATTGGGTTACCCTCCATGGTATTGTTAGTTAATGTACAGAGTTCAGAAGTATGACTCATCTCTCAAAAAATAAATAAATAGAGAGAGAGAGAGAGAAGAAATAATAATAACAGGAAAGTACCAGGTATTTCACATACATTGAGTTTAATGAGTGTTCTCAGAATACACATTGATACAAATTGTGTCTTATTGTCTTTTAGCTAAGTATGACATTGAATGACACAGAAGCAAATGAGGCAGAACATGAACAGGTTAAATTCAGTGGTGCAACTAATATCACACTGTTAGATGCAAATGTCTGTAGGTTCCTTTTTACTACCATGGTAGTTGTCTTAATTTGAAAGCATATGGTTAGAAATTATCTCAAAAAACACTCACAAAAATATATAAATATCTAAAGACATATAGACATATATCTGTATCTATACACCTGCCTATGTCTCTCTCTCTCTCTCTCTCTATATATATATATATATATATTATATATCTATATATATATATATATATATATATATATATATATATATATATATATATATATTATATATATATATTGTATTGTCAGGCCCTGGATTGCATTGCATAAGTGGAAATTCCTTAAGATTCCAAGAGCAGGCCAAGTTATTTCTTACACTTATTTCACTGAACTGCACTTCTGAAACGGTTATAATTGTGCTATATAGTTGATCTACTATATTTTTGCACTATTATAAAGCTTTTTTTATTATTTCACTACATTTATGTACTGTTTTATACAGTTTTAACATTGCTTAACTGTAAACTGCTTTTTTATACTGAGAGTTGTATTTTCTGTTTGTGAGTGTTCTATCCAAACTTTTCTCTGCATTTTTGTCTGTTACGGTTAAAAGCATTCTCGAGTCTGCTCCTTGATCTGTTTAAAATTTCATTTAGTGGCTACAGCTAGGAACTGTAATTTTTACCACCCACCCTCCCTAGTGTCGTGTGTTCTTATACTTGTTGGCTTTGCAGTTGCCCGCCCATACTGTATATTTGATCTGTGACACTCCTCCCAGTCTAGTGTCATTAGTTCACTCAATCTAATAGAGAAAATTTGTGAAGGCCAACCCACTCAGATTCTTAACGTTGAATTAACGTCTGTTCCAGCTTTCTCCATTTCCACTTTACTGGAAAAAAAATTCCCCCCTTTCCTGTGGCAGGTCAGATACGGATTTGCTGTGTCCAGGACTGTTTGTGAGCTCCTAAGCCCCCCCCCCCCCCACTTAACTGGGGTTAAACTATACCTGGCACCATAAAGTCTGTTCTTCAAAATTTCCCTTGCAACTAGCCAGCTTTTTAGTTTTAGCACTCATCTGTTTCTTTGATGTCAGCACTTGTTCAGAACTCATTGTAAGCACTGAATAAGTTACAAATTACTACAGCACTCAACTTTCCACACTTGTCTAGAGGAAAACAGTTTTTAGTGCTTAATAAATAAGCACCTATTCAGGCATGTCTAAAGGTCAGCTCCAGGTGTTTTCTCCTGTCTACCTGATGAATCTGGGCATCTTGGGACAATGCAGCAATTGCCTCATGTACACACACAACCCTTTCCTCCTACCACCCAACACTACGACTTGTGAGAGATGCACTTATATAGCCAAACTGGAAGCAAAGCTTTCTTCACCAAAGACTGGCCTAGACAGTCAAGAGGAGAAGGTAAACACTTGCACCGCACCACACTGATCAAATAGTCCCTCAAAACCTACACTACCAAAATACACACACAGAATCACAAAACACACATCTACATTCACAGAGGCTCTCAGTACAAATCTGCCCAAACAACAGAGACCTCCAAAGCAGAAATGCAAGCAACCTCCACTCCCCAACACAACCCAAATGACACATAGCCCACATACTCAGTGTGCTACTCAACTACAGCCCATAAGGCATAACGTACCCAACACTCTAGTCATAAGTGACTCTATAGTCAGCACACTGATGTTTCACTCACCAGGCTAAACAAGGAAAAAGTTACTGTCAGCTGCCTGTCAGGTGCCAGGATCTGGCACATAACACATGCACTCAGGTCACTCCACAACAAGTACAAATATGACTCTGTCATTGTCCATGTTGGTTTGAATGACCTGAGATGTACCTCCCTGGACTACATGAAAAGAGACATGGAGGAGCTCTCTGATCTTGTAGCCCAGGCTGGTATGACCCTAGCCCTGAGTAGCATCCTGCCATCACCCAGAATGACACCACAGTACAAGGACAAAATGATTGACTGTAACAATTGGCTAAGCTTCTGGTGTCATTCTAAGGGAATTCAGTATCTGTCTGCCTGGGATGACATGATTGATAGACCACGCTGCTTTGCCAGAGATTGCCTGCACCTGTCGCCCTTGGGATTCCAGATACTGGCAAAGGCTCTTGTCACCCCTATAGTGCCTTTTTTAGGCAAGGTTTAAATGGCAAATTCACCACCATAACAGGTACAAGCAAGCAAAATCTGAGGGTAATGCTACTCAATGCTAGAAGTATAAACCTCAAAATGCACTCACTCGAAGCACTCCTTAAAATGGGGAACATTGACATCTGTGCAGTGACAGAGACCTGGTTCAAAGCTCCAGAGAGCACCCCTGCATTACCAGGCTATAATTCATACTACACCTTTGGGCCACCAAACCTGGACCGAAACACTAAAGGTGGAGGCATGTCCATATTTATTAAGGATATCCACACCTCCAAGCTAGTTGCTCAGCATAATGCATCTGAGATTATCCAAGTTTAACTAACTCAGGGCAAAACCGCAATCCAGATTGTAGCTTGCTACAGACCCCCCACCATGCCCCAGGATTCCCACTCCTCTTTTCTTGATACACTGGAAAATATTAAGGTACAACCCAACACTCTAATAATGGGTGATTTCAACTGCCCTACCACTAACTGGGAAAACTACTCATGTACCAACTCTTTTGCTCAATGTTTTCTGGAAATCATCAATTTCAACGCTTTGGATCAACTTATCCACACCCCCACCAGGGGCAGCAATATCCTAGACCTGGTCATCACCAAGATGACGGGCGGCGCAGTGGTGCAGCGGTTAATGCTGTCGTCTCACAGCAAGAGGTTCTCCAGTTCGATTCTCGGCTGGGGTGCCTTCTGTGTGAAGTTTGCATGTTCTCCCTGCATTCATGTGGGTTTCCTCTGGGTATTCCGGTTTCCTCCCACATTCTAAAGACATGCTTCTGGAGCATTTCTCCCCGGGCCTCCGCTGAAAACAGGATCTGTGTAACCTAGTCAGACTTTCCCGGTCAACAAATGTTAAATAAAATAAATAAATAAATAAAATAAAAATAAATAAAAGATAGGTGACCGATGTTCCACACCAGAGGTCAGCTCCTCGTTGGTCAGATCCGACCACAAGCTAATCAACCTAGACATCCACATCCCGCTCCCACCCCCCATTAGGAAAACAACCGTAAAAAATTTCTCCAAAGCCAACTTCACGCTTCTTAAGACAGAAGTGGCAAACTTCACGACACCCATGCAGATGGACAATAGAGGTACGACTGCTGAATCCTACACAAATGCACTTTATAAGCACTTACATGAGTTCACGGATCGTGCTATCCCTAACAGAACCAAGATGCTATCCTCCAAAAAAAGGAAGCCAATCTGGTGGTCTTCTGCCATAAACAAACTCTACAACAGAAGAAAGAAACTGTTGCAAAAAAGAGTAAAATCCCATGATTGGAGAAACTCCCTAGTCAGCCTCAGTAAGAAGCTGAGATCCCTCATAAAATCCTCCAAAGCTAGTTATGAAAACAAAATTGCCACTGATTCTAAAGACAACCACAAAGCATTCTATAGCTATGTCAAAAATCTCAATGGCAACACTCAGATCTGCTCTGAGTTACAGCACAATGACACTAAATATACAGAGCCAACTGATATTGCCAACATCCTGGCAGATAGGTTCAGTGCTAGCTTTACCCCCCTCTCACCCCCTAAAGGGCCCATCTTTATACCGAAATAATGCAAAGTTCCTGTAATCACGACTGCACAGGTAAAAACTTCACTCTCCAAAGCCAAGAACACAGCATCCATGGGACCTGACAACATCCCAGGCTGCCTTCTACATGAACTACAGAATGAACTGGCACCCCACCTAAGTACCATGTTCAATCATAGCCTCACTTCAGGCTTTGTGCCCATTGAATGGCACACCGCGACAGTTATCCCACTCCACAAAGGGGGGGCCACAACAGACCCCAGGAACTACCACCCCATTAGCCTGACGAGCCTCGTCTGCAAGGCCATGGAACGTATCATTATGGAACTCATAAACAAAGACACTGGAGATCTCCAAACTCTGGACCCCACACAGTTTGGGTTTGTAAAAGGCAGATCATATCTCCTAAACCTGATAGACTTCTTTGAAGTAGTCACTAAAGCCATAGATGTGGGTAAGGTGGTTCACACAGCCTATCTAGATCTCGCTAAGGTGTTCAACACCATCCCCCACTCTGGAATTATAGATAAACTCACTAAACTAGGTATAAATCCCTATGTCACAAGATGGGTTGCCAATTGGCTTACTGAAAGAACCCACACCGTGAAAGTAGCAGACTCCAAATCAAACTTCAGACCAGTGACAAGTGGAGTACCACAGGGTTCAGTCCTGGGTACTCTCCTGTTTGGTATCTACTTCTCTGAAGTACAGGCTAACACAGAAGGTCTTTGGCTAACTAAATTCGCAGATGACTGCAAACTAGGAGCCATAAATGAAACTCCTAATGATGTGGACATCCTACAAAAGGGCCTCACTGAGACAGATGACTGGTGTCAAAGACATGGTCTCAAGTTCAATGCCAAAAAGTGCATTGTCATCCCCTTTGGTAAAAACTCTGTACCCATGAACTACCGCATAGGCGGTAGTCTACTTAACACCGCAAGTGTGATAAGAGACCTTGGGACACAGGTGGACAGTAGTCTCTCCTTTGATAATCACATCGCCACAGTGGTCAGGAAGTCCATCTACGTGGCACACCTCATCACAAAAGGTTTCTCATCCAGAAAAAAAGAGGTCATTGTTCCCCTCTACTCATCACTCATTAGACCCATTATAGAGTGCAACGCCCCTTTTGGAATGTACCTCACAAGACAACTACAACAACTGGAAAGGCTGCAAGAATACCTCACAAAGAGGATTACTGACCTCAAAAAGATGCCTTATGCAGACCGTCTCAAAAAACTCCAGCTTTACTCCATCGCATATTGCCTACTCAGAGGCAATCTCTGCCTAACATACAAAGCTATGTCAAACCCAGAGATGTTGGACATACTCCACTTAAAGAAATCCCAATCCCTCCAAGCTACACGCTCTAGGGACCTAAACCTTGTCACCACAATAAACAGAACATGCTGGAGGGATAGATTCCTGTCCCAGAGAATTCCCATACTCTGGAACAGACTACCTATCTATGTCAAACAGAGCTCCTCATTAGCACTCTTCAAGAAAAATCTTGATGATTGGATGGGTAATAGGAAATTCACCCCGGGGATCACTTCTGTGGTTCTGCTTGACAGGGGCACAGGAAAATAATTTTCTTGGGTGGCGAAAGCCAGGGTACCTTTTTGGCTAGGCTTGTATAGGCCCTAGGGCCAAAAGCCTAGTACCTACCTATGAACCTATGAACCTATATATATATATATATATATATATATATATATATATATATATATATATGGTTTACTACCATATAGTCGACAGTCAAAATAAATTCATACCTTAAATGTCGACTAAAAACTTCGACTCGGAATGTCGAGCAGGTCAGAATGTTGCAAACACACTTCCTATTACAAATTCAATCTTTCTCAACATCCATAGATTGCAGTCTGGCACTGCACATTACCTGACATGATGATTTTGCCCCCCATGCATTGCCCATGGGGGACTATGCCCCTACACCCCCTGCAAATTATGTATTCCAACTCTGAGGTCACACTACAGTGGGGAAAAAGGTAAATTTCCAAATCCCCATTGCACCATGATCTCTTGTTACAAGATTGACCTCATTTGTGCAAATGCACTGTGCACTCACTGAACTGAGACTAGCACAAATGAAAGTTCGACAACACAAGATTCAGCAAACTGTAATTTGACATCCCATAGCCGCCGAGCCTTCACTTGAAACTGTGAAAGTAAATATATATATATATATATATATATATATATATGTATATATATATATATATATATATATATATAATATATATATATATATATATATATATATATATATATATATATATTATATATATACATATATATAGTGTATGTAAAAAGAAAAAAAAAAAAATATATATATATATTTAATGTTTATAAATATACATATATGTATATATAGATGTGTGTGTGTGTGTGTGTGTGTGTGTGTGTGTGTGTGTATATATATATATATATATATATACACACATATAAATATATATATATATATATATATATATATATATATATATATATATATATATATATGGATCTAGGACTTTTGATTGAAAGATCAAAAGCCCGAATCCATTACAACTGAACACACTTTAACAAAAGCGCTTTCATCGAAAAAGTGCTTTCATTAAAGTATGTTAAAAAAAAACACACAAAATCTACCTGAATGCAGGGGGGCAAGCCCCCCTACACCCCCCTAATTTAATTTTCTCACTCCGCGGTCACACTACAGTGAGGAAAAGCAAATTTTCCCTTACTGCACTGTAGTATGATGAGAACAACAAGCATACTTATGCAAAAGTGCTGCTTCGTTGAAAAGCACTTTCGCGCAAGTATGCTTAGCAAATTGGGATTCAGTGAAAGATGCAGTTGAGCATCTGTACGGATCCCATATAGATATAGATATAGATATAGATATAGATATAGATATAGATATATAGATAGATATACAGATATATAAAGAATGTGTTCTGACAGCATTCCGGGACAGAGTAAGGAAAGACCAGGCAACAATGTACATTAACAAACAGAGTGGTAGGTCAGGCATTAAGTATTCTTGATACTTCTTACAGAATGTCCTGAGTATAGCACTATCATGACAGCTAGAACTTGCTGATGGATCAGGTGAATGTATTGCTGGAAACACTTCTGCGAAGAATGTGCTACCCTGGACAATATCTTTATGACAAGGGGCTACCCAAATGACTTTTAACTGATATTAAGGAGGAAATGGTGATGAAAATGAATTATTACTTCCTGTTACTTAACAACAATGGTGGTGTTATTACTGAAACTGATGAAGAAGGTAATAATGGAACTGGTGATTTGGGAAGCGCCTTTTTATCGATTTTTAACCAAGAACACCAGGCTATAAGATGGCTACTTAAGAAGAACTGGGATTTATTTAAATAAAGCAGGGAACTTTTACAATTACTTCCAGAACACCCTTTGGTGGTTTTCAGAAGAGGCAAGAACTTAATGAAGATGTTAGAAGGCACAATATTTAATTATCATGTTACAAGTAACATCTGTAAAATGACTAAATGTGGTGATATTCTTGTAGATCTGAGTGTGTTGTACCTTTAAGAGCCATTCTACTCCATTGGCATGTGCATATAAGTACTGAGCACATGCAAGCAAGAGTGCCATTTTGTAGTGAGCAGCTGAGGTGTAAGCATGCATGTGTGCAGTATTCAGTCAGCTAGTTAGTTCATTTAGTTTAATGTTACTTTTCTTCATCCTGATGTGTTTGTATATAATAAACTACTTAAATGAGCACTCAGACTCATCATCTTATTAAATATACACAAGACGAGCGACATGGTGTCAGAATGGGAACTGAAGTAAAACTTCTTTAGACAATGAGGCGCGCAGCTACAATTGGAGGAATATAGAGAAGTGAATCATCTGAAGCTTAAATGACTCACAAACAGGTCAGAAAGACAAATCCAGATATTAAAACTCATTGAAATGAATTTTTTACTCGGCAAATATAAAATAAAACATTCAAACTGTTCAAAAAGAGTTTCTAATTAAGCAACATTTTTGAAAGTATGATAAATTGATAAAAGTACTCTAAATGCTTAAGAAAATGCTTGAAATTACCTCCAAATCATACATGTATAAAACAGGGAAAATTACAGTATTTTTTTACTGTGTGCTTCTTTTTCATATTTTTTTTCAATAATTTTTATTTTTATTTTTTACATTAATAAATGTCACAAATAAAAACTATCTTACAACATGACCGTATATATATATATATATATATATATATATATATATATATATATATATATATACATATATATGTTATGCATTGATGTCAAATACCATAGGATATAGGTCGTACAACATATCTATTTACACTATGTCCATAGATGCTTTCACTGTTAGTTCCACAGTTATATAGACAGTATATACATTCGTAATATCCAAGTTATTATTTAATATCTGAACTTGTATGTGTTCTTTGGTTCTATTACAGTGTATTTCTAAGTTGCTGTGATGAATTATGCTAATATGATATTAAAGGTTTTTTCCCAAATTTCTCTGGATTTTATGTTTTGGTTTCTTTTATCTATTAATATTTTATGAGCTAAAAGGTGTTGTATAGCTACTTGTTTAAAACCCTCCCAAGAGATATTTATCGTATCTAGCCATTTAAAAGCTATATACAGTTTCATTAGTAGGAAAATTGTTAAAAGTGTATTTGCTTGTTTTCTTGGTATGTTGGGTGGGAGAATGTGTAATAGAGTGAATTCACAAGTTAATGTTGATGTTTGATAACCTGTTTTTTGTAATTGTACCTTGAGAGAGTTCCAGAGTTTATAGACACATTTACAGCTCCAAAATACATGGATTAAGCCAGCTATCTTGTCCTTACAGTGTTGGCAGAAAGGTGATTTTGATGTGTTAAATTTGTGTAGGACTGCAGATGTAAAATAAGCATTATTATTGATTATGAGCTGAGTGTATGCTAACTTTTTGAGGGGTATAATCTTCAGTGTTAGATTGATTGCCTGGCTGATTTGATGATCATCTATGGATGGTTTAATTTTTCTCCATTAGTTAGAGAAGAGGAGGTCTTTCTGGTATTTGATTTCATTTATCATTTTATATGAATTAGTAATAGTTTTCTTTGTTGTGATAATAGTTTTCCAAAACCTGCTACAAGTTTCTATGTCACTATTGGTCATAGTAACGTTTTGGAGGTAACTGGAACACAGTTCTTTGATTTGTCTTAGGATTATTATGTGTGATTTAGGGAGTTTTAAGTTGGTCCTCATTTCTTGTATTGAACAGTTAAGGTAGGGATAAATATCTTGGATTGTTTTATCTTTCAGTCTGGGAAAAGGGACTAAGTCCAGCATGTTATGTTTATTTTTAAATTTGGGTTTTTATGAAGGGGTTGCAGTATTGTCATGGCTTGTCTAAGGTTCAAGAATTGAAAGAGTTTTTGCGCTAAGTTGATAGAATGTTTTAAGGGCTCTATAATGTTATAAGTTTGTATTTCTTTCTGGAAGTGCTTTGGGATTGAAACCTAGAGCTTTAATATATCTATAATAGATTGTCACCCAAAGAGGAGACCAATTTTCCATTGACGGGTTATGTTCAGCTATTCTTAATATTCTGTTAGTGTTAATGATCGAGTAGTACATTTTAAAATCTGGTAGATTTAGTCCTCCTTTGCTTTTGGGTAGTGTTAATTTTGGATAGGAGATTCTGTTTTTTTTGTGTTCCCATATAAATTTTGCTAGGAAGGTATGAATTTGTTTGAAGAATTTAGTATGCATTGTTGTCTGTGATGTCATGAATATATACATTAGTCTAGGTAAAATGTTCATTTTGATTATTGATACATTGGCCAAGAATGGTCGTTTTAGGTTGTTCCATCTTTTACAGTCTTGCATTATATTTTGCCATTTAAGGTTTACATTGTGTTGGTAGAAGTCTTTCCCCCGGATTCATGAAGCTCGGTGCAAGGCTGGTGTAAGGCCTGCACCGGCCGTGTGGCGTATATATGGTGTAGTAGTGCCATATGCATATTAATGAAGGTGCTCTGCCACTACATCTACGTGCATAGGACACGTGCACGAGTGCATGGGGCATTACTAAGCTGTGCCTGGAGGCGTGTCAATGTCGGCTGTCAATGAGCAACCTAAACTGCTGAATATTATAGTCTGCCTGCAATAGTAATCGCACCTATCAGTGTCCGTGGATAATGAAACGTATGCAAAGCATGCAAGACAGTTCCCGGCCACACAAAATGGAGAACCAAACAGAAATGCACGCAACACAATATGAGTTTCCGTCCATGGAACAAATGATATTTAAAATCATGTGTCCATAATGTACTGCACTGTAAGTAGTTATACCCAGTGGAAGTGAAGCGCATCATGTCATTGTGCCGCCAATACACACGTCTAGCCCCATGGGCAGGGTCACCAGCAGTCCCACAGTGGTAGTGATAGTACACAGCTGGGCAGTTGTGGCTATATAACAACCGTAAAGAAACCTGACAGTCCAAATTGTATACCAAACACACACAAACATATGTATATTAAAATGTGCTATACACATGAACAGGAACGTAACTGGCACATACACATAGGATGCTATATGCAGAACCGGGATATCCAAAAGCAGGACCCATGCATGCAAATGCAATACACAACAACCCCTGTATAGCACATAACCCGCACCCATGTCCGAATGTCCACCAAATCCAGCTACCAGCCTTGCGCAGCCGTACACCTACACATAGTGAGTATTCCCCATATGTAGTAGGAAGTATCGTCCTAGGCAGTGTCAGGATTGCAAATATGTATCCCACGTTTGTAAACATCCCATCACAGTTACGTAAATCCAAATGTCCGTGCGTTCATGTTTCGGCAAAATGTGTGTACATCCCGCATGGGATAAGTAACCTGTTGAAACCTCAGAGTTGTTTACACGCCACGGTGTCTAGTACTGTACACATCTGGACAAAACATGTATGTGTAGTCACGGTACTGTTCAGTTTCTAGACAGACATGCAAAACATACTACGCAGGATGGAACAGCTGTCCACCATGCAGGTCTCCCCACTAGGGTTGCCACCGGTTCAGATGCCCAAGGTGGGACATCCGTTGTAGAAATGTGAGAATTTGCAGGATAAAACATACCCCTGGCCAGTGCAAAGGACAGAATTACACTTGTATGCCAAGATAAAAGCTTATTTCATAGCATTTGAATAGCTTATGCTATCCCAAATAATAGTTATGTGTTCCAGATACAAAATACCTGTATCATGCAACTAGTAAAGAAAATAAGAAATATATTTTTGTCTTAAAATCACAGGACATTTGCCATGTCATAGGTTTCGTCACAGGACACAACTTTCCAAAGTGGGACTTCCCCTCGCAAAGAGGAACAGGTGGTAACCCTACTCCCCACTGAATTATCGACAGTATATATTCAACTCAATCACATACCAACACCACCTCTCAACCTATTACAGCAACAAAATCTGGACAAGCCTAAAAGGATGGGTGGACAAATAGGGACAGATGTAATTACTGCTCTCACAAACTTCAAAAGTTCACAGAATAATAGTATGTACATTAGCATGAAATGTTGTGAAGGATGTGGGGTAGTCCCCGAGTATTACAGAGGTCTGTACATTTATACTGTAACAAACCTTCACATATGTTGACTGTACTACTGCATACCTGTAGTTAATTCATAGTTAAGTCATGTGCAAAATAATAATCCTCGTATAAATGAATACAAGAAATAGTCAAATGTGAATGGGAACACCACTCACCGTGGATTATGTATTGTAACCACCCCCACCCATATTATGTATTACCAACATTATAAGCTGCTGACAGGTGCCTAAACACCTGTGTCTGTAAACACAGGTAAAATAATGTGAATGGGAACACCACCACCGTGGATTATGTATTGTAACTACCCCCACCCATATTATGTATTGCCAACATTATAAGCTGCTGACAGGTGCGCAAACACCTGTGTCTGTAAACACAGGTAAAATAATGTGAATGGGAACACCACCACCGTGGATTATGTATTGTAACTACCCCCACCCATATTATGTATTGCCAACTTTATAAGCTGCTGACAGGTGCCCAAACACCTGTGTCTGTAAACACAGGTAAAATAATGTGAATGGGAACACCCCCACCCATATTATGTATTGCCAACATTATAAGCTACTGACAGGTGCCCAAACACCTGTGTATGTAAACACAGGTAAAATAATGTGAATGGGAACACCACCACCGTGGATTATGTATTGTAACTAACCCCACCCATATTATGTATTGCCAACATTATAAGCTGCTGACAGGTGCCCACACACCTGTGTCTGTAAACACAGATAAAATGTTTAAAATGGACAAACTCTGTCCATGTGCTTTGTCTGACATTTGAACATGGTCAGGGCAGTTCCGTTCACTAGGCAGACAAGCCTAAAACCAGATCACCACATGAACACTCTGACAATTAAATACTTGTATGTGTCAGGACTATAAGCCTTGGGGTTCTGAATATCCCTGCAGTGATTAAATATGCAGCTTGGGTCCAGAGCAGTAGGGAATAGGGAATGTGTAATATGTAGTACCACATTTTTCCCAGCAGGAGAATGGATGCCTGTGTTGTAAGTGAAGCGGTGAGGCATATGTTAATGTAGCTATGTACTATGGGTATGCATATAAATGAGGTAGAACACCAAAAGTATAGTGGTTACAGCATCCGGCCAACGTGAATGCAGTCCCGGTTCAACTATGACTACAGCACATATAATGTTAAAGTGTAATGAATGCGTCTGTGTTGTACAGACATTTAAATATGTAAAGGTGAACGTGTGTTTAGCATATGTCCGTTAACCGGATTACAGATATTTTACTGGTACTGTCACAAGTAATAAAGCCCACGTAAGCACAAAGACTTAGTAAACATATGTAACCCACAATAAGGATATGCATGTGCGCCTGTGCGTAACCCACAATAAGGAAATGCAAGTGCGCCTGTGCGTGTGTAATCCGCTCACAGCATAGCAAATGAATGCTGGTTTCTACACGTAATGTCTATATATGGATATATGCATTTGTGTATGGATATATATATCCACAGACTTAAACTAAATAAATATATGAAATAAAGAATGTACAGATATATATATATATATATATATATATATATATATATATATATATATATATATATATATATATATATATATATATATATATATATATATATATATATATATATATATATATATATATATATATATATATATATATATACACTCAAACACATACAACATTAATTGATATATACCTAACAAACATATAAACAAATGTCCTCGTAGATATAACACATGTACATAAATAGGTTACACCATAGCTAGTATGGATCGACATAACAGACATGCAATTAAGGTAAATACACTGCTGCTCTCAAAACTACTGCCCAGAAAGTATCAGTGTGCCAGATCTGTAAGTCCTACTCTTTAAACATGGATATAGGTGTCCTTTGCAGGACCCCAAAAATAGTGAATCTATAAATGCACTGTCCTGTAATGATTGCTGCAAAGAAGTGTCATCTGCAACTACAATATAGCTGTACATGCAACAGTAGCTTGTGCAAGTGTAATAACACATGGGTTGACAGAATGTAAGACGTATGTCCCAACATGCGGAGAGTGGATAGTGCTTAGAAGTGTCATCATACTTTATTATCGCTCACATTAAATATGTGTTATGACTACTGTGGAGGGGTGTCAGGTCTGGGAATCATGGGTATACAATAATGGGCCTAGGTGCCTAGGTGTTGGTTGGCACAGATTTATGAGGTCCGCCCCATGGGAGTGATTAATATTCCTATGTGGGTATAGCAGACGCCTCTAACTTCCTAAAATGAAGAACCCATCTACTGGATATTGTGTAAACTATTGGGGGAAGACGCAGGGAGTTATATTAGTGTCGTGTAAGCGATTATCATGGACGTACATGCGTACGAATAAGATGGAAACCATACCTCTCAATCAGAATAAGACATCTGGACAAAGGCATTTTAAAATAAGTACAAATAGGGAATATCTCAAATATTCCTCTTACAAAGTCAGAACGTTGATAGAATAATGGATCAGTCAATAGTATGAATGTTTTGAGGGTTATTAATTGTAAACTACAAATGTTTGTCATTATTGTCTAACCCCACAGTCCCTAATGGCTTCCCACTAAATTACCAGAAAGGCACAATATTATTAAAAAAGGAACAAAATCAGACGTCGAAGTTTGGGACATTTACCCAAAATGTGTACAGTTGAGAGGTATGAAGGTAACCCTGACCTAAATAAATGTACAGAACTAATGAGATTAGGTGGACAGGTGTGAAGAAAGACGTGATGACAAATGACAAAACATGTATAAGTCAAAAGCATGTACCTCGATAAATCTGGATGAATACTAATGCCCTGTGATACTCAATGTGGAAGGTTAATAGAAACAACATAAATGTGTCCCTCAGGGTGCTATGCAGTGTCCCCGATACAGTGTTCAGTCTCCCCACACACGCATGTGAGTCCTGCCACTGATGGAAAGCGCAAATACCGGCGAACACATAAGGTAGATGATAGCAGAATATGTTTTGATTAGCACCTGTTGGCTTTTGTAAGGAACACAACACTCTGGACAGGTGTGTCCTACAAAAGGAATGTAATGGCATCTGGCCTGTGATTTCTCCATATATTGTGTGTAGTGGTGTAATAAAATGACATATCTTGTATCAGAAACAGATACATGTTATAGGAAACAGTATCATCGACTATACCACTACAAGACAAATCTGAAGGTATGAAAAGTGCTGAAGTAGTCAGTTTAGTATTGACCGCAGGTATGTGTGGACTTGTCAAATGTCACAGCTGTACATATAGTTCCTATAGGGCTGTCACCTCTACAAATGATGAAAGTGGGAGGTGCTCTGTAGAAATGACAGACGTAGCAGGTCAAAACATACCTACAGCCATGCTTACTCCACAAATAGACATATTAGCACACATCAAAGCTAAGGCCAGGATTCACGAAGCTTTGGTTGGTGTACGAGTAGAGTAAGAGTAGAGCAAGGCAAAATGTCTGCCGAGCTATTCAGCAATATCCCCTTAAACGAACGTTGCCCGGACAATGTTAGGATATGCAATTTACCCCATTTGTAGGTGAAAGCTATGCAAATGATGTAAAATATGCGATACATGAAACAGTAAGCTGTCCGTGCAAGAGTAGAGTTATGTGCAGAAATGTACACGGATGTTAACCGAGTAAAGTTCTGCAAGTAGCTAAATGGAGAAATGTCATCTGCAAATAAAGGATGGTTTAGTTGAAGAAGCATGCCAATGGCCAAATATAAGGCCAGTGGCATGTATTCCCATTGGAAATTAATAAAACTCTAGTTGTCCTCCCCCGATCTCCAGTGTTTAAGCATAGCGCAGCGGCACGAGTACGCGCTGTACATACAAAACAAGACAAATATGTAAAATATACATACAAATTGTAATGTCAGTTAAAATTTATTGCATCGTGCAGGTGAATGGCAAGCTGAAGACAACATGGCTACTGAGTAGTGGTTGCTATGTGTGGAAGCGCACACTCAGAGATGTAAACAAGCATTAGTAGGCAACCCTATGCAATTGAGGCTGAGGATATTGAAGCACAATTTGTCATGCCATATGGGCCAAGCCTCTACAGTGTAAGAGTAGGTTAAGGGGACTATCAGCATAGAAGATAGGTGACATCGACATCATGAGTGTGTATGTATAAAACACTGTAATCTTTTTGGAGCAGTGTGTCACATGTCCGCTGTCAGTGACTCATCAGTGGAAGAGGCGTGTTATGATTTATCCTAGGTAAAGTCAGTAAACTGATGGTGTACGCCATGGATATCACTGAAGTTCCTTGCAAACCTGGTGAAGTGTGTTTGCGCCCGTGCAAACCTGTAAGCCCGAGTAAGCATGTGTGCATGTGTGTCAGCCCATGTGCGTGAGTTGAAGAACGAGTAAGCTACTGTAAGATTGTTGAAGCCCGTGTAATGTTGTGTAAGCCAGTGTAAGTGTTTGTACGCATGTATAAGCCTGTGTGCGCACGTGGAAGCGGATATGCACTTCACTGTGCTCCTATGCGCGGCGCCACTCACTGTGGCCAAAAACAGTGAAAAGGAAGGTAAACAAATAGCAGTAAGTTAACCAAGGAGAACAACCACAGATAGCAGGTGAAAACAATCAGACTGAGTATATTACACAGCCAGTACAGTAGGCCAGCACAGCACGTACAACTCTACAAACAGCAGTCCACCATGTTTTTCTCAGACACACTGCAACACTGTAGTATACTAAGAGAAGTGCAAACTGTAAAAGCTTAACTGAGACAACATAATGTTAGGGGCTGCCGTTGCTATTATACGTCAACATATGCAACATGTAGAGGGTTATGCCAATGTGAATGCTGCTTAGCATCACACAGTGAGTAGACGGAGAAGAGTGTGCAGGCACAGAGTAACCCACCAGGGGCTACATCAGCTGGAGATAGTAGAGTGCTATAGAGTGGACAGAGACCTCCTGCAGAAGATTGTGGATCTGTGCAGGCCATGTCTCACACACAGAACCAACAGAGGGAAACCTATCCCAGTGGAAACCAAGGTATGTGTTGCCCTAAGGATACCAGCAACAGGTACCTTCCGGAGATCAACTGGTGACATGATGTGGATTTTACAAACATCAGCATCCAGGGTACTGCACCAGTTCATGAATGCCATGTCAGCACATGTCAGTGATGATGTATATATCCCCAATTCCCGTAAGGTATTGGGCAGCAATATGTGTCTTTTCCACACAATAGTGGAATACCCTAAGTACTGTGTGCAATACACTGCATGCACATATGCATCAAAGCACCAGCCAGTGAGTGTGGTAGGTCCTACATCATCCACAAGGGCTTCCCCTCCATGAAGTGGTGGTTTGTGTGTGATGGCCAGCCCATAATAATGAATGTGTGTGCTGGATGCCATGGAAGCTGCAATGCTTCCAATATGTGGCATCTGACGCAGCTTTACAAAACATTTGGCAATGGGGACAACCCTCATGGTCACCTAGTGGGGGATGCCGGATGTGTAGTTCAACTGTGGCTGATGACACACATCAGAAATTTACACACACATGAACAGGAATGCCATAATGAGGCACACACACATACAGAAACTTTACTCTAGCATGTGTTTGTGTCGCTCAAGTCACAGTTCTGGTGTCTGGACACATCTGGTGGAGCATTAAAGCACTTGTCAACTACATGTACCAGAATTGGCTGTGGCCTAGGTCATCTGTGCCACACACACACACACACACACACACACACACACACACACACACACACACACACACACACACGACAGTTTATATACATAGTGTGAGTGACTGTTCATGTATGTGTATTACTGCAGAACAGTTCAAACACAGCAAAGTATGTCAATAATGGACATTCATCATAGTTGTACAACCACCTTGGAGGATATGCATGCAGAACTCTCATTGCATATGTGATACAGTGATGTACTTCAAAATACCATTGTAAATGCAAATATCACATGACAAATGGCATAGCACATATCTATATGTACACATTGTTACCCATTATACATATTGGGGTGTAATACCTATGTGTTACTGTTGGTAAAGTATGTGTAGTAAATGTGGATAACTGACTCTGTTTAGCCTTATAGGTGTACAGCATGGGTTGGATAACACGTATCTGTCTGTATGATACCCTTGTGTAGACTAACTGTGTCATGTGCAGAATGCATTCTAGGCCACAGTATGAATTCCCATATGTGGACAGGAATATCCCTATTGTCTTTGCTTGTAACTAACATGGCTATATGTCAAACAGTAATGGTCCCAGCAATGTGTGGCAGTCAATACCAGTGCGAACTGGTATAGTATAGTACATGTAGGATCCACATGCTACTGTGTGTCCTACATGTGTGGGTCAGTTGTGAAGATATCATATAGCAATTGGTTATTCAGACTGTTGAGGTTGTGTCTACTACCATAATGCAAAACTATGACAGATAGTAACAGTATCACCCACAGCACCGTGTAAAACCATAGCAATCACACATGTGTAGACAAGTACAACAATATGTGTAGTATAATGCTTAGCCTTATAGGTGTACAGCATGGGTTGGATAACACGTATCTGTCTGTATGATACCCTTGTGTAGACTAACTGTGTCATGTGCAGAATGCATTCTAGGCCACAGTATGAATTCCCAGATGTGGACAGGAATATCCCTATTGTCTTTGCTTGTAACTAACATGGCTATATGTCAAACAGTAATGGTCCCAGCAATGTGTGGCAGTCAATACCAGTGCGAACTGGTATAGTATAGTACATGTAGGATCCACATGCTACTGTGTGTCCTACATGTGTGGGTCAGTTGTGAAGATATCATATAGCAATTGGTTATTCAGACTGCTGAGGTTGTGTCTACTACCATAATGCAAAACTATGACAGATAGTAACAGTATCACCCACAGCACCGTGTAAAACCATAGCAATCACACATGCGTAGACAAGTACAACAATATGTGTAGTATAATGCATACTGGCCACCAATAGAAACTATGAAGTGTTAACAGTGTGAAATACAGGGCATGTCACCATTCCAATGTGCCCACTATACATGTACATGCAAACAGTGCACCTTTACCATGTTCACATATAAATACATGTAAATCTGTACTACACACATCACACATACTGCACACTCTGAAACACATGCTGCCAATACTACACACATCAGTCAAATGGCACATGGATGGATAATACATCTTCAGAATTAACAGTGCTGTACACTATACTACATTGATGACCATAGCTGTAATGTATCATGCCTGCTTACATACACCTAGAAGGAAATCACACTTTGTGTTAACAACATTGTAATATTATTACAGTGCTATGAAGCCACCCTGTGCATCAGCACCATGTTAGTCTGTACCTGCATCAATGTTACACATTACAAGAGGTGGCACAGGTGCCATAATATGCATAGGGTATGTAGTTTCTTTTTCAGAGCCTGTCAGTGAACCAGCCAATCAACATGTATGCATTTGTGTGTGTGTGTGAGGGACAACAGGTTTTTCATGGCCCGATGTTGATGCAATGTGTGTGTGTGTGTGTATGTGTTATCCCTAGCTGTTTGTTTTATGTGTGTCTCTGCATGTACACTGTTTCAGCATGTGTCAGCCATATACTGGAGGTTGTGGGACAGTCACAGACTGTACCTGCCAGGCTGTACAGATCGCCATTCCTGGCCATGGACACCCCTCCATGCATTCAACCATAGTCCAGTCCTGCATCTGGCAATGTATACACATACATACATGGGATCTGTATCACAACCTGTGGATAAACGGGTGTCAGTAATGTTAACCTGATTTGCATAGTATTTTCATTTAATACATAGTTATATGAGCCATACTCATCCTCCAAAGTAATAACCACTGCTGACTGCTGCTGAGATGTGCACATGACCGTTTAAAGGTGCTGTACTATCATTGTTTTCAATGTCCCTGGTAATACCCAGCAACAAAATAACTGGTCACTACACAACTATAACCCAGGATCACTACAGCACACAGTATGTGCACTATCACAGAGCCATAGCACATTCAGATACATCCAAGGTGAACATGTACAGACAATGCAGCACATTCAATAGTGCTAATATCCACATACATATTACCAAGATATATATATATATATATATATATATATATATATATATATATATATATATATATATATATATACACACACACACACACACACACACACACACACACACACACACAAACACACACACACACTTGGCAGGGCCGGGAATTGAACATACAACTAACTACCTTAACACACTGCAGCATTATGAATTTACGGAATGCGCTACCGAGATTACTGAACACAGCACTCCCAGAGGCATACTTCTAGGTGGGTGACATCATCCGCAAAGGCAAAGACGCCGATAGGGAATGTATGTGTTGTGAGACATCTAAAAGCATTACTATGTCCCCAGGCAGCTGGAAACACACACACACACACACACACACACACACACACACACACACACACACACTTGGCAGGGCCGGGAGTTGAACATACACCTAACTACTTTAACACACTACAGCATTACACATTTACAGAACGCGCTACCGAGATTACTGAACACAGCACTCCTAGAGGCATACTTCTAGGTGGGTGACATCATCCGCAAAGGCAAAGATGCTGATAGGGAATGTTTAGAGAGTGAGCAGTCTGAAAGCATATTACTGTCCCAAGGTAGACGTACACAAACATGGCAGTGCTGTCATCGGGCCAACTAAATATCTACAGAGCACTACAACACTAAATAGATACAGGATGCACCACAGACAGTACACCCTTCGAGAGAGCAACCAGTGTGTTCAATGTAGGCATCCATCGTGACATTGAAAATGGACATCTGTTGCCTGGATGACCACCATGGCTATACAGGATGTCAATGGCCATGCCCACACGCTTAGTATCACACGTCTGTTTGGAATGTACTGTGTGTCCATCTACACAACGGTGTACTGGGCATGCTCACACACTTAGCAGTTGCAAAGGGTCGTCTTGCATGCACATGGATTCTAATCACGGAAGGGCGCAGTTTGGAATGTACTGCGTGTCCATCTACACAATAGCGTACTGGGCATGCTCACACATTTAGCAGTTGCAAAGGGCCATCTTGCATGCACACGGAGTCTAATCACAGAAGGGCACAGTGTGGAATGTACTGTGTGTTGATCTACACAACGGCATAGTGGGCATGCTTACACACTTAGCAGCTGCAAAGGGCCATCTTGCATGCACACGGAGTCTAATCACGGAAGGGCACAGTATGGAATGTACTGTGTGTCCCATCTACACAACTGTGTACTGGGCATGCTCACACACTTAGCAGTTGCAAAGGGCCATCTTGCATGCACACGGAGTCTAATCACGGAAAGGCGCAGTGTGGAATGTACCGTGTGTCCATCTACACAACTGCATACATTTACTGTACTGTGTGTCCATCTACACAACAGCATACTGGGCATGCTCACACACTTAGCTGTTGCAAAGGGCCGTCTTGCATGCAGATGGAGTGTACACACAGAAGGGCACAGTACAGAAGGGCACAGTAAGGTATAACTGTCCTCACGCACAGGGCAGTCACACATGCAGTGACCTGTACACACACAGCTGCCATCACAGCTGTCACAGGTGCAGGTCACACACGTACACACTGCAGTGTACACTGTAGCTGTCAAGTCAGCACCATGTCATCGGTGCAGCACTACACAGCCTTACAGTCTCACAACACCATGTGACACATGACCACTAGGCTGTACAGAGGTGTACACCAGCTGTGCAGAGTACACATGTACCAACAGGGATCCAACAGGTGTTATGCATTGCAATGATACCAGTATACATGGACAGGTCGGCTCAAGACATACCACGGCCCTTACACAGCTGTGACACCTGACTGTTGCTGTACACCAATGAACACACGTCTGGATATGTCATACATGTGATTGTGTGGATGGGTGCATGGACTGCACACAGAACACATACATACATAGCCTTTGATGTACCTCGTGCATAACACTGGCCTAATCAATGCTACACACGCAAATGGAAGGTGGGCCCATGTCTTTTGAATGCTCACACTACAGGGGGTAGCAGTGTTGACCGGGACACATACCCTTGCACTGGTCGCCTGTGACACCTGTGATATCATACCGCAGTCCATGTGTTATGTATGTCAACACACATGTCCAACAATAGCAATGAATACAAACATGGCAACAGGAGACACATGTGACATCTGCACTGTGCGTGCATTAACCATGCATGTGCAGTGGCCGATGTCCATAACATAGTTGCACCTACCTACGACATGCAGACGCAATGCAGACCCATCATTGACACCTGTATACGGTGACATACAAACAGCACGCATGGAGGGATGTGTGTACATAACGTGGTGAACCACCTGTCTAGATGTATGTGTGCAGGGGGTGGCTCACAGTTGTGTCACACACCATCCTATCATGCCATGTGCAAACAGTATGCTATGTCGCTGTTACGTGATGGTGCTGACATAATGCATACACAGCGGTCAGGTGTTAACAACTATATGTCACATGGCACCTGTAACACCTACAACCTCCCGTGTGCATATAGCAGCACATTTGCCAGATATAGCGTTGGTACACATAATGCAATCAATACCGCTGCATGTCTATCAAACGTGTCATCATATGGCATGTATATCATTCCCAGCACTGCCATGTGTATCCGAATGTGTGACCAGGGATGCCACATATCGTGGGGAATATGTCCCAGTCGCTACACATCCCTGTACACCTTTGTAGAGATCAGTACATACGTCAGTGTGGGAAGCATGACGTCGGCTGGTGTGGTGCATCACACACGTCGGCTGTCCGTATACACATGTGTGGTCACCACAGTGTGTGTGTGTCTGTATGTATGTCTGGTGCTTGGTGTGAGGGTGTATGCTAATATACGGTGGGAAATGATCACTAACCCCACGTGGTGACTAACCCGTAATGGTGATGCATTGCACAACCCTGTTGATGCCATAGGTCCCAGCCATACTGGCTACCTGTGCATGTCCGGAAATCCAAAAAAAAAAAACCTTCCAGGCAATGGAGTTCCCAAAACACAAGCAGATATTTATTAAGCGCTTTTCATCATTCACAGTGGAAGAACTTCCTCAGATAAAAAACAGTCACATAGTCCGTATTATTTATACAAAAACCTTGCTGAGTCAATCAGCTTAATTGGTTAATTATATTAAATGGCACAGCTAAAATAATATAATATATACTTCACATAAAGTCCATACAGCTCAACTAAGAAGGTTAACTGAATCATATAAAATATACACAAACAATACTTAGTATGTGTAAACATATATATATATATATATATATATACACATTTAAAAGACAAATTTTTATCAAAACACGATCTTGTTAATATTACATATAAAACCTCTTTTTAGAACCAGATGGCAACGAGGATAAAGTACACAAACCAAAAACAAATAAAGGGTCAGTTTTTCTTCGTCTATCTGTTTAGTCTCCTAAGTTTTAGGAGGCATGTAATGTTACAATGATCATTAAGCCCTGGTTCAGAAAAGGCATTGGTCCTAATTTGCCACGAAAGTTCACGATCTTCTAGTAGCAAATTATAGGGTCCTCTCCTATTATCATGTTGGACTTGGTCTAAACCTATAAATTGAAACTGATGATTTGGGAAGAGTACAATATGTTTTGCTACAGCATTTTCAGTTTTCAACTTGGAAATTGCATTAACATATTCATAAATTCTGTCACGAAGACGTCTTTCATTCTTCCCAATATAGAAACATGCACAGTTCGAGCACAGAGCAGCATACACCACGAATTTAGAATTACAGTTCAATCTATAATTAAGTTTGTATATTTTGTTGTTGATTGTATGCCTACTGCCTGTTTTTATATGCTTGCAAGTATTACAACAGCCACAACCATAAGTTCCTTTATATTTACCTTTATCACTTATTGAACTAGTTTCCAATAGTGTCTTGAGATTTTTCCCTTTTCTAAATATTATTTTTGGTATTTCGTAAAATTTGGTTGCACACTTTTTGTCTTGCAATACTATAGACCAATTTTTATACAAGATCTTTCTTATAATGTGGCTTTCAAGATTAAATGTCATAATGTACCTGCTGCAATAGTTGTTACTAAGTGTTTGTTGACTCTGGGTACCAATATAAGCACCATTAAAGTCACACCTATCAGAATCAAGTAAGCTAGTATCTAAATTGCTGTGGGAATCGGCTATTACCGACTCGCTAAAACCACGTGTGCAAGTTCTCTCTCTCAGAATAGGCAGGATGACTCCATTATCTCTCTTCCTGTTGACTTCATCAAATATATTATTTAAGAAACCCTTTGGGTATCCTCTATGCATAAACATATCTTCTAATAGTTTGCATTCACTAATAAAATCACTTTCTCAAGTAACCATACGGGCTGCTCTGATTAACTGACCTTTGACTTTAGCTTTTTTTTGTGATTGTGGGTGTAAACTCGTATAATGCAAGTATGAGTTACAGAACGTACTCTTCCTATGTATTTTAGCAAAAAATTGTTTACTTTCTAGATCTTTAACTAAAGTAATATCTAAATAATTAATACTAGAGTACTGAAAATCAAAGGTGAATTTAAGGAAGTTAATAGTTTTGTTCAGGTAGTCAATCAACTTGGTCGCTGTATCTTAATTACCATGAAAGAAAATAAATATATCATCCAAGAAACATGTATAGTATTTTATATTGGATGTATATTCTTCCTTATTCAATAAACAGTGTCCCTCCCAATAAGCCATGACTATATTCGCAAAGCTTGCTCCTAGTGGAGAACCCATAGCTACTCCACATTTCTGCAAATACAGTTCATTATTAAAAAGAAAATAGTTATTAGTTAAGATTATATCCAATAGTGATGTAACTAAATATACCTCATTACTAGGGGCTCCTTTTTTAACTAAAAAGATATTAACCCATTCAAGTCCTTCGTCATGGGGAATTGAGGTATATAAATCCACCACATCAATTGTAAGGAAGTTGTAGTCATCAGTATATTCGAATTCATTGATTTTACTAAGAAAGGCCCATGAATCCTTACAAACTTGTGGTTCTGTTGTCAAATATTTTTTTTAAATATTATCCACAAGTTTATCACTTGCATAAGTGATGGAGTTCCGCCCATCAATAAGCGGTCTAAATGGTGGATTTACTACATTTTTATGTACTTTTGGTGTTGCAAATAAAACAGGTATTTTGGGCCACTCAATTGTTATATAGTTGTACATATCAATATCAATGTAGCCTTCAATAAATAGATCGCTAAAATAGCTTTTAATACGGCTATACGCTACATTGACTTCGTTAACAGAAACTTTTAAATAAGTATCATTGTCTAACAAGGATGAAACCCTGTCAATATAGTCATGTTGGTCAAAGAAAGTGAGCCCCCCACCTTTATCAGGCTTAATAGCTCTCACACTCAATGATTTGAACAGTTTTAGAGAAGCACTTTCATCAGGAGTTATATTAAATGAACAAATATTTTTATAAAACAAATTATTGTCAGAATTAGCAAAAGTCCTTAAGTCCAGTTCCATTATGGTTTCAAAAAGTTGTAAAACAGGATGCAGTGGAGGGTTGTAGTCACTAGGAATATTGTAAAGGGAAGTAGGTTTTTCTGAATTACCTAAAAGTAATTTCAAATTAAGCTTCCTTACGAACAGTTTCAGATCTTTAATATTCTGGACCAAGTCCATATGTCGATTAGGTATAAAAGTATTCCCTTTTGAAAGTAATTCAACAAGAAAAGGGTCCACTTCAAGGCAAGAGTAATTATAGATATGAAAGTCTCCAGCTTTGTTAGTAATAATCTCTGGTAACTCAATTCTGTTTACTACCTCCTCGGTCTGTTGGGGAAACGCTTGTTGTTTTTTTGATTCTGCTGGTTATAATTGTTGGTATTGTTTTTAGGAATAGCCCCAAGCTGGGCATAGTCCGTACCGTCAGTAGGATTGCCGTCATAACGGCTATCGTTGAATCTCTCCCTATTTCCCCTTAGTCGGTTAGCCCATGTATTTCTATTTGGATCTTGATGAACTTCAGGGTCCTGGTTAATATAAGGGCGTTCGTTGGTTAAAATAACCTCCTCATTATCGGTGTCAACCATAGGCTCATTGTCTGTAGTCGTAATAAAATGACTAGTCTGTGACAATGGAGGTTTAGGATAGGCAGTTCAGTTTTCATATGCTAGTCGGTCCCTAGCCATTTTCTTACTTTTATTTAGCCTAAGTCTCTCTAACAGTTGTTCAATCATAGCAAAAAATCTATCATACTCGTATTTATAACGGGAGAAGTCTGAGTGGGCGAGTATCCCCATATTAAGTTCCATGACTTCCTTTGAAAGGTCAGTAACTTGAATGCTGTAGTGCTTAACCATCAGCTGTAATAGAGCTATACCTTGCTTGTCAAAGAATGCTATTAGTTCATTATAAAACAAGGAGTTTGCTACTAGTCCTGTAGGGTAAATATGATAATGAAGTCCTTTAGGGACAAGTTTCTCTTTGATGCACTCATCAAAGTAATTAATCTCAAGTTGAAGTTTCTTGATTTTTACCATTTTGGCATCTAAGAGCTTCAATTTATTAGTCAAAGAAAGCGAACTGACCTGTACCTCACTGGCGTCTTCGGCCGAAGATCCCAAAGTATTCAGTCGATTAACCTTGAGTTTGCTGGTGTCTAGAATCCATTTCTTGAACTATGGGACTCCCATAAGCCCTCCAACGCCTTCCCGGTTAGAAGTTGTAGAAGTTCCACCCCCAGAATGGTTGCAGTCCAGTGGGAAATTGGAACTATTTCTGATTTCATTAGTAACATGATTGTCACAATTTAGTCTTTCGCTCATAGTAGGAACTACAGGGGAACGTTGACCTGGTGTAATACCAGAGGTAGTAATGTTGTTACCTTCCGAATGAGCTGAAAAAGTAATATTGTGTGAGTCGAACCTGGCAGTTAGGGTGTCAACACGTTGTGAAAGAGCAATAATGAGAGCAGTGAGGTTCACATCATTATTCGAATTTTGGGAGTGGTCCAGTAACAACGAACTGCTATTGATGTTCGTAGTCTCAGTACTATTAGAGTTCTCCAGTGCCATGAAAGTACACAAACGAACACAACCAACTGTTGAAAGTAAACCCAGAAATCAAAAAAAAAAACCTTCCAGGCAAAGGAGTTCCCAAAACACAAGCAGATATTTATTAAGCGCTTTTTGTCATTCACGGTGGAACAACTTTCTCAGATAAAAACAGTCACATAGTCCGTATTATTTATACAAAATCCTTGGTGAGTCAATCAGCTTAAACGTAACATAGTTGCACCTACCTACGACATGCAGACGCAATGCAGACCCATCATTGACACCTGTATACGGTGGCATACAAACAGCACGTATGGAGGGATGTGTGTACATAACGTGGTGAACCACCTGTTTAGATGTATGTGTGCAGGTGGTGGCTCACAGTTGTGTCACACACCATCCTATCATGCCATGTGCAAACAGTATGCTATGTCGCTGTTACGTGACGGTGCTGACATAATGCATACACAGCGGTCAGGTGTTAACAACTATATGTCACATGGCACCTGTAACACCTACAACCTCCCGTGTGCATATAGCAGCACATTTGCCAGATATAGCGTCGGTACACATAATGCAATCAATACCGCTGCATGTCTATCAAACATGTCATCATATGGCATGTGTATCATTCCCAGCACTGCCATGTGTATCCGAATGTGTGACCAGTGATGCCACATATCGTGGGGAATATGTCCCAGTTGCTACACATCCCTGTACACCATTGTAGAGATCTGTACATACGTCAGTGTGGGAAGCATGACGTCAGCTGGTGTGGTGCATCACACACGTCGGCTGTCCGTATACACATGTGTGGTCACCACAGTGTGTGTGTGTCTGTATGTATGTCTGGTGCTTGGTGTGAGGGTGTATGCTAATATACGGTGGGAAATGATCACTAACCCCACATGGTGACTAACCCGTAATGGTGATGCATTGCACAAACCTGTTGATGCCATAGGTCCCAGCCATACTGGCTACCTGTGCATGTCCCTTCTCTGTGACACGTCATGTGGGTGCATAGTTACTGTGAGGGTGATGACCACATAGGCAAGCGTACCCACCTGCACACTATGGGGTGTGCATTATAGTGGTGTACACCCCGTGAAAGCGGCCATGTTCCCGTACTGTTACAGGGTCCCTATTGCTGCACAGTGTGGCCTCCAGCTACCAAGTGACACCTCATATCATCATTGGCCAGGCCGCTGTGTGCAACTCCTGCACCATGTCACCATACCTGTAATGTGTCCTGCTATGTATGTCACATCTCTGTCCAGTGTAGCCTGTGGCACTGACCACATGCATCAGGTGCAGTATATGTGCTGACATCTGTGTCATGTTGCTGTGTCCAACAGTCAGGTTGAGGGTACATGTAGCATGCTGATATTGCCAGACGTGCCTGTGAGTAATCCACAGTTACACGTGGGGGACTGCAAACACTGCTACCTGTAGGCACATGCAAGTACACCTTAGGAGGGAACCAGGGTATCACAACCAACATGGTGCTGCAGATGTAACTGAGACACATACCGTGAACACATCACAATGCATGCTGCACCTGCACTACATGGTATGACTGGTGCATGCCGACAGTACACAACCTATGTCACATACACATCTCTCAGTATTCACACACAACCACTGCAACATACACATCCCTCACTATGCATACACAGGTAATATTACATACACCTCTCACTACGCTGTTCACCCTGTGCATCAGAATATTTGTGCATAACCCTGCACCGATGGTGTGGATGACAGGGATGCGGCACAGGCTTCATCATATGCACAGGGTGATATGTTTGCCAGGGGCATAGGCTGCACCAATGGATAACATTATGTGTGTGTGTAAGGGCCAGTGAGTTGAATGGACATGTCTGTGCAGAATGCATGTGGATGTTGTGGAGCCCTACAGTTGTGTTTGCTGTGTGCGTGTATGTGTGTACACAGTTCTGCCATTTGTGAGGCCTACACGGGGTATAATTGGCAGCCCCAGATTGTACAGAGCAGGTTGTACAGCTTAATGTGTCCGTCCACGGCCACGTGACCTGTGCCTGCCTGGGGTTGCAACGGCACTACCAGGTGGAGGTACAGAGTGGCTACTGTCTGACGACACATGTCCACTGGAACCGTGTCCCCACTGAGACCATCCAGGTCCACGTCCACGTGGCCTGCTGTGTCCTGGTGTTGACAGCGCAGCACCAGCTGCACTGCTACTGCTACCAGCACTATGGGACCGGGCATGTGAGGTGGCACGCTCACTTCAACCTACACTAGATGGTGTTGCTGGCCTACGTCCACATGGCCTACGCCTCACTCCTACCAGGTGTTCCAGCACAGACAGCTCCCGCTCGTGGATTGCCATGCCTCGGTCAAGGATTCCGACCATTTCACCTAATCACCTATCCAGAACAGTAGCAATCTGCTGTTGAGCATTTGCCATTGCCTGGATGTTGTCATTTAGGGTATGGATAGCAGCCCTCTGCAGCCTCTGCCCTTCTCTGTTCTGCCATTCAGCACGTGCCTGTACCACCATCACAGTCTGGAACATGCGTCTGGTGATACCAGCTGCTGCGCTCTGTCCTGCAGGTGCATGTCTGCCAGAGGTCCTCCTATGAGCAGCACCGGCCACATGCCTGTGTGGCACATCTGCAGTCATTACACTGACACCATGGTGTCTAGACACACCTTCTGCAGCCACCACACATTCCTGTTCCACGCTGACACTGACTATCCTTCCTCTATGGCCAGTGGTGATGTGGTATGTGTTGGCAGCAGAACTGTGTGCGAGGAAGAGGGGGACATAGCTGGGATGGTAACCCCCTGACAACCCTGCCTGTACCTCATGCATATGTTCATCACCACTAGTATCTGTGGGGACACTAACATCAGATGGACCGCAGGAGGGTAACGCACCTACATCACCTGTGAATGCAAAGAAATACTGTAAAGTACAATAGACACAGACACACACACAAACACAGACACACACACACACAAACACACACACACACACACACACACACAAACACAGACACACACAAACACAGACACACACACACACAAACACAGAGACACACACACACACACAAACACAGACACACACACAAACACCCACACAGACACACACACAGACACACACACAGACAGAGACACACACAGACACAGACACACACAGACACACAGACACAGAGACACACAGACACTGACACACACAGACACACACACAAACACACACACAAACACAGACACACACACACAAACACAGACACACACAGACACACCATGCATGTGATTTGTCAGATGGCATGCAACATGCCTGTGATACAGCAGAGGGCATGGAGCTCAGACATTAATAGTGTTAGTAAGCATACCTTCCTGGGGTGCACGCTACAGCAAGCAGGTGTCATATCAGTAGCCATGCAGTTCACACAATCATGGTAGTATGCATGCATCCCCGTGATACACCATGTGGCCCAGAAAAGGATAACAGTACACATGGCTGACGTGATCTTGACATGTAATCTGCTGACATGTGCATTAACATGCATACATGTCTGACACAATGGTGTCCTGACACATGTACAGCATCATAATGGGCTTCACATTGCAGTGTTGTGTGTATTCCCTACAGATAGAATGCATGTTTAGCAAATGTGCATGAGCATGGGAGGGTAGTGTGAGCCATCTACATTGCTATACAGTGTGAAGTACAGACACTGTGCCATTGCATGGCAACATGAGGCATCTATGTTGCTGTAGAATGCATAATATGTACACATTGCATAGCCATAACTGCAACACAGTTGTGATGTTCAACAGATCGTATATGGTAGACTTCAGTGACACCTCCAGTAGCTGTGCACAGGCTTTTAGGTTGTCCAGTGTACCACATCAACTGTATAATCGGGCAACTAAGGCTATAATTGGACCATGTGTGGACAATGTGCAACAGGGTGTATACACATCCCAAGTACTGTGTGGCTACATGTCTCTGGCCATCCCCCATGGCCATGTGTGCACATATGTTTGCCAATTGTGTGTGATGGGCATCTTTTCCACATGTCTGTGTTGTCCCATATGACATACACCCATAGATGTCAGATATGTCACAATCCACAGGGCTATGCAGACAACGGGTTGTATGTTTGGTATGTGGGGTATAGGTCATGCGATAGTGTGACAATATTGCAGACAGAACACTACATGTCTGGGACATGTCAGGTGGCACATCACAATGTGTGCACCCAATGCAGGGGCATATGACACAATGGTGACACCTTGGGCTGCCCAAATCACAGCTCACTGTGTGGTACTGTGTGCATACCACACATGTTTTTCCAATGCATACTACATATGCCTCCATTGTAGAACACCTCCACCGTTGTATGCACAGCTGACCACACATGTTGCAATGACAAATACTGTGGTTTCAAGTCGGTGTATCATTACGTTTGCATATATTGCACATGGGTGGTCTGTGTGAATGAAGGGTGGTGCGACCTGAATATCGTGACTGGAACAAACATCAGGTGTGCAAGTGTTAACTGGCCACATGGCAAATAGATCTACACTGTAACATGCCTGATACTGATGACAGTCTCACCTGCAATGAACTCATGTCTGTGTGGCACGCAAGAGGTACCTGTATAGGGGTGATACACCAGTATGAACATTATCCATGACTGTATGACAGCCACAGGTTGCACTGTGCATGTGAACACATTCACCTGTGTAATAGCATATAGTATGCACATGTGTGCATACACAACGTAGCATACTGTAGTATGAAGCATGTGTGTCCACATACCTTGCATATGTTGTTACTTTACATAATGTACAGTGACACATGCAACTACATGGGATATAATAAATACATGTGCAGTACTGACTTACCAGGCAACTCCACGCTCATTGCTTGGGAGACACCCACCTCCACGATGGCAGCTAGTGTTTCTGGATGCTGTTCTCTGGGTGTCCCCAGACTGGCCAGTAGCTCCTCGGTGTGTGTGAGTGGGGGCTGGGTTGGTGGCCCACCACCTGTTCCACCTTGTTCCCTGGCGATTGCAGTGGCATGCTGTTTTGCATGTTGTATCAAGTCCTTGCATTATCTGCGCACCTGCTGGTAGGTGCGGTTATGGCCACCCACATTGTTCACCCTCCTGCGTAGATCCTGCCACAGGTCATCCCGCTGCTGGGCATGCTGTGGCACATGGCTGAACAACAAGTCATAGTTGTCATGGAGCTGTGGGATGAGGACATCATCCTCCTGGTGGGTGTATGCTGGGAGGCGTGCATGGGGCATTATCTGTAAGACATAATGATGGTGACAGGTCACAGTTTCAGAGATGTACAGAGATACTGCTGCACATACATTTCTATGACATCTACTACATCTGCACAGTTATCTTTGCAAAGCACCATGACACTGACATGACTGACATGTTTGTGTCACACATGTCACACCCATTATGCATTGGATATCATCACCATATATGTGTGTCACCTCATTACAGTGTTCATACTCCATGTAAATGCTGTCTTGCTGTGGGCATGTCTATTTGCCTGCACTTGTGTTCTTACCTATCTGCACATGCCTGGATATGTCCACGGTACTACTGTTGACCTGGATGCTGTGTATATGTCACATATCAACACAGACACAGCCGTAATGGACTTGAGCAGTGACAATGCACACATACGCATGGACACCTGTACATGCATGTGTTTTGCCATATACATCTACACAGCACTGTACAACTGTTCAACATCCTGCCACGGATCGCCTGTATTGCACATGTGATAGACATGGGACAATGGCTAGTCAGACGACATTCGCAGGGATGGTTATCAACCATAGCATGTGCGGGCATGGTTTCCAAGCTGTAACAGACAGCCATTGTGCCACTGCAAGGTGCATCAGTGCCACATTACTGATCCAGTCAGTTGATAGTACATCTACCATGTGGCCATCACACCATGTATGACTGGGATGACATGTGCAGCTTTGATGGACAGGGTTGCATGGTATGGCAGGAGTATGTCACATATATGGCACAGGGATCTGTCCAGCCTTTGGCGATCCTAGTATTAGGACGGTGGCTGTCCATGACATATGTCTTATAGATCAGGATATGGACATGTAGCATGTCCATCATCATGGTGTAGCAAATGTCCTTCTGCAAGATAGACAGCATCCTGCATAGTGGAGGTGAGGATTGTGAAGGCTGGTATCACACATCCATGCATAGCCATTACCCCTTACAGGTGGTATGTGATCCAATATTGGTCACCATAGTGCTGTATATGCCTGTCCAGTGATCTCCGTGCTCATGGATGGCACCCTGACATGACATGGGTACCTCATATGACTACCTAAGGGGCCTGGAGATGTCACCATGTCAGGGGTGCACTGCACAGCACCATCCTTTACACAGTGTCTATAATGTTGACCACAGCCTAGGTAGTAGTTTATGGGTACAGGGATGTTCACCTAGCGGTGACACTGCTGGTATCATCCATCAGACTGTGCACATATGTCACACACCTCACCCACACAGCCCATTCTGTATGTTGTTCACAACACTGACACAGCTATACTGATAGGTCATGGCCATTCACAGCCTTACATACACAGATGCCTAACATTTGTCTGTGTGGTATGGGCTACAATGAGGGCGGGGTACAACACATTAACCCTGTTCTACTGTAGCTGGCACTGGTGTGCTGTGCACATGTCACTCTTGCACCTTTTGTAGTTGTGAGTCTGTCAACAGGTCACTGGTGGAACACTCCTGTGACATGCAAAGGTATTTGTAATCAAATATCCATGCTGTCTTGTACATCTGTACTGCAAACATCTACAGTGCTAATGATTCATGGACATGCACATCATACTCAGCAGGGTTATAGTGCGGTGCCACCCTAAATAACTGTCATCACCACATGTAGGTTGATATTATCCAACACCCTATCTGTATTGTATGGTCATGCTAGACACTTGTTCAGAACTTGTGAGCATGTCATGAGCTACTGATTACTATAGCACCCATTCCACACCATTTCCCACAGGTACACTGGCTGTCCTACACTTCCCAGCTTGCTTAAGGTACGACAGCTGTTGTACACACGTAACGCGCATATCCTGGTTGTATATACAGGCATGTCCAACTGTCACGTACCAGTGCTACTGCCTGTCTATATGAGGGATATGTCGTACATGTGGCAATAGAGCAATTGTCTCATGTACACATTCAATGCTCACCTTCCAACTTACGGCACTACAGCCTGTGGGGGATGCACTTCTGCAGCCGTGCTGGGGGCATAGCTCTCAGGTGTACCTCATTACGAGGAACGTACCTCATTTGGGGTTCTAACAGGTGTATGTTCCTCAAGGTTCCACATTGGAAGGGTCTGTCACACATTCATTGTTGTAAATTGTTTACCTGCTAGCCATGGCTAAATAGATGGGAATCATATAAATTCATTAGAATATCTTTTTTATACGTAAAACCAGCCTATTTTAACCATCATATGCCCTTCCTAGTTGAAGCTGTTAGTAAGCCAGTTGTAAGTGTTCCACGTTTTGCCCATTTGTCACACAGTATGAGGGCTAATGTTCCTCAGTTTGGGGACAGGAGATTGACAGCTATGGCTGGGGGTAATGCTGTCACCAAGCCTGACTGCACCTGGCAATCATTTGGGGATGTGTAACATTCGCAACACACCCCACCCATCACATAGTCTCACATGATCTACACCACTGGCCACACCTACGTGGACAAATTGTGCAGTACGTCTCCATACTCACTGTAGGCACCAGAGGTAGCCCCCATCATGGAAGGCAACATCACCAGCTTATAGCCCACAGACTCATGTGTGCCCATCACATACAGCCAATAGTGAGTTATAACATTCACAACACACCAGTCATAGATGACTCTGTAGGGAGTCACACTGCAGTTCCACACAGCAGGCTATACAAGGCGTTAGTCGCTTACATCTTGCTGTCGGGTAACTGCTTCTGCAACATAACCTATGCACCCATGCCACACCTCACCAGGTATGATATGACTGTCATTCTCCATGTTAGTGTGACTGCCCTGTGATGCCACTTCACAGACTACGTGTGCAGGGACATGCAATAGCTCACCAGTCTTATAGCCCTGAGGGTGTGAGCCAAGCCCTGGGGAGCATTTTGCATGTGTCTGGACACGATACCACTGTACAATGACTGACTGTGTCACTTCAACAGTTGCCTATGCTCCTATTGTCATTCCACAGGCATCTGGTATCTGTCCGCTATGACTGTCCTGGTCAAACACAATGCTGTGGCACAGATGACTTGCACCTGTCAGCCCTGGGAGTACAGCTCACATGTAAGGCTCTTGCTGCTTCTATACTGCCTGTCTTGCACAGTTTCCAATAACTGTCACCGGCAGGACGGTAACTGGCAGGCACGACATGGGGTCATGTGACACAATGCTTGCATCTTCCTCTGTGACGCACGCAGGCAAGGCACACCTTATAATGCACCACTCAAACATCTCTGCAGTGACTGGGACCTGCATCTAGGCTCTGCAGAGCACACCTGCAATGATAGGTTATAGACAGACCATACCTTTCAGGCACATACCTGGACCGGCACACCCACAGCTGAGGGGTTCCCATATCCCACTATGTTTTGCACACATCCTGGCAAGTTACTTAGCACAATGCATCAGAGGTGCTCCACGTGCAACTAACTGTGTCTGGGACCGCTATACACATTGTAACAAGTGACAGAGTCAACATCATACCCCATGGGTAACATACCTTCTATGTTGGTATAGTGGACAGTGGGCCTCAGACAGCTACTACTGATGTGTGACTGACACTACCCCACACTTCACTGGGATAGCCACTCATGTACCGACATATCCATGAGTCATACCCTCTGCTCTGCTGGATCAACCCATACACACCACCTCCAAGACCTACATTACCCTTGGCATGAACACTACCACCATGTGACTGGTGTTACACACCTGGGGTTATCCCCTCATTGGTGGATTCCAAACATATGCTAATCAACCTTGTTAGCCACATCCCGGCAACACACCCATCACAGCATACACAGTACATGAGTACTACAACACCTACTACAAACGCGTTTGCTGACAGCGGTTGCTAACATCATGACACCCGTGCAGATGGACAATGCACATACAAATGCTGACACATACCCCAGTGCACTTCATTAGCATATACACAACTGCGTGGATCATGCTATTCCACACAGAGCCATGATGGTACACACCAGATAACAGATGCCACTCTGGTGGTCATGTTCCATGGACATATGATGTACAACAACAGGTGTAGGCTGTTGCACAGTGGTGTACATTCCCATGTGTGGGGTGGCTCACTGGTCAGCCATGGTGGGGCCACAGGATCCCTCATCACATACTCCAAGACTAGCTACGTAAACATGACTGCCACACATTCCGAGGTGTACCACCAGGCATTATGGTGGTATGTCAGTAGTCGATGGCAACACCCACATCTGCTGTCACATACAACAGTCACTCAGGAACATTGCAGACCCAGGTGTTGTTGGCAACATGCTGGAGGATGGATTCAATGCTGACATTACACCGTGTCACTCACTACAGGGCTGCAATCCTTACATGAACATTGTGGTGTCCCTGTGGTCACACCTACACAGTACTGACCTACACTCTGTATGTCCTGGGATACTGGCCCCATGTCACCTTCCAATGTCCCAGGCTGTGATGTCCACCAACCTCTGAATTACATGTCTCCCCACTAGGCCACCATATTCAGTAAGAGCCTTGTTTCAGACATTGTAGCCCCTGAATGGCGCACAGCAGCATTTATCACACTACACAGAGATGGCACCACATTGCACGAGTGGGACTATAGTCCTACACACCTAACTGGACTGTTCTGCATGGCTATGGGGTACATCATCAAGGACATCATTCACAGAGACATTGTTGGGCTCCCGTCCTTTGCTGCTACCTGGGTTGGGCTTGTTAGGGCCAGAGCATGGCCCCTACACATGGTGGACTCCTTTCGTACAGTTACCAGGGCAGTTGCTGATGGTACGGGAGTCCACTCATCCTACATTGTCCTCTCATTGCCTTTCAGCACTATTCCCCATTCTGGTATTGACAACATACATATCCACCTGCACATCGTACCCTGTGTCTCAGGATGTTATGCTATGTGGCTCATGGACAGGACACACAGTGAAGCCGGCATACCATAGTACCTACTACATGTCAGGTACATTTGGCATACCACGGTCCTCAGTCATAGGGCCCCTCATGTTCAGTATATGCTTCCCTGCAGAACAGGCTAGCACAGGGGACTTTCCCTGCCTAGCTTTCAAACCCCTGCATACCAAGCGCCATGACTGCTCCACCAGCTGATACTGACTCCAACCATACGGGTGTCGCTGTGACAGATACATAATATGACTATCATGGCATCAAGCTGCATGACACAAGGTGCATGCACATCACCTTTGCATTACACCATTCACCCACTGACTATCACATGGATGGTAGTCCACTACATACATATCACATTGTACATGTTTGCAGTACACACATATGTCGCACCCACTCCTGTGGTTACCGTATTGCTACTGTGGTGTGGGTATCCTTCTACGTGGCCACACCTATCTGTACTGGGTGTGTAGCTGGTACATAGGCACCCATTGTACCTCTGAACTCAAGACATCTACACACATTCAAGGGTACATCACCCCATTTAGGGTGTACCTTACACAACAGCTGCAGCTTTACATGCCACAACATTAACATGCCATGACGTTTACTGAGCTCCGACAGGTTAAATATACGGCTGCACTACTGACACCACATCTGTACACATTTGCATACTACATACTCAGGGGTGACCTCTGCTGATCAGACAGGGCCCATGTCCACAACATTATTAATGGATATACTCCTCATACACAACATAAGCAGAGGCCACTGTGAGCAACATGCTCATGGATATGTGCACACATGCTACAATGAGTGGGGTGTGCTTGTGGGTTACATTCCCAAACCAGACACTCAACATGCTTTGGAACATAATTCCTATGTACATCACGCAGGGACACTCAGTAGCACTGTTCATGTGATACCTCCCTTGGTGGTTGGGAGACACATGTAGGCCTGGGATGACTGCAGTGGCTGTACTGTGCAGAGGTGCAGGTGACACCTGGCTCTGCTGTTCACAGGACACTACCCTAGAGAGGTGCCACTAGTGTGAACACTGCAGTGGTGCTTACACATGGACTTGCCAGACTGTATAGTACCCCACTATGCACCTGTGAAGCTATTACATGTCCTTTGTGCATGGTTACTTGGTAGCCCTTCCATTTAGATTAGCTATCATGCTATTACTATGTCCCATACCTACAGGCCATATGTATCCTGTTATTGTACATACCAATAGACGATACCTGTGGTATCCATGATATGCCTGTTATGTGTGTAGAATATCTGTCATATCTATCTATAATACTATACATTACACATATTTCACATAGTATCCCATAATGCAAAGCATACTTGCACAGCGGGACCACCTTACATATGTCATTAATGTTATATGCCCATACACATGCGTGCTGTGACAGTATATCAACATATACTATCCCCTGCTATGGCACATCCTTGTTGGACATACCCTACCACTGACGGCGGGTTGTATGGAATTGTTCTGTTTAATGCCCTCATGTAGCATCCCTTGTGGTGTCTGTGCTGTGTACCTTGTGTCCCACTGCTGGACGCACAGTTTCTACAAGCGTTAGTATGCTCAGCAAGACATCACTACATAAATACCTTTCCCCACTTTATGCATTGTGGACACGTTTAATTAATGCAAACCAGGCTATACATACAGTAAAACTAATTAATACAGATCATGCTATACATAACCTTACATATTGGGCGTTCTACATACCTTGTTGTCGTTATGGCGTTTCGTTTCTATCTCTCTCACAGTGTTTCAACTGGTATTTGGTATGAGCATACAGTTTGAATGTCTGGCAAGTCATCCTTATATACGTCGATACCTGTAACATGTGGATTCATCCTGCCAATTGGTGTTCCTGAGTGACTAATTACTTGCATATCAGCTGTGCAGCTACTCCATTCACCAATTACACGGCGACAGTGGGGTATAATTGGATTCTCCACTTGGGCGTTGACTATTTACCCTACCTTCGGGGAGGCGGTCTGTATTGTGTTTTGTTATGTGTAACTGCAACTGCTATGCATGGAGACAAGTATAGTTTGGATTCATGTCCCCCGTGGATTGTGTGTGACAGGTAGAGTATTTGGTTCAACATGTGGGTGTACCTGTCATCCCAACGTCTGATAATGGAGTATTGCAAACAAAACCTGTAACATGGCTGTTTGTTCCATTATACAACGCCTGCAATTTTACATGACGCCTTTAATTGTGTCTCTCACATGGTATGTTGAGGGTTCTGCAGATGTAATTGACTGATTGGATGTTTGTGCTGCTATTACAGTCTGTATTGCTTTAGTTTCTAGTGTGGGGGATGTCGGTGGGTGTACGTAACATATACAGGTTTGTGGGCCTTGCATTTCTACATAATCCGTATATATGTGTGTGGGCTCCGTCCCAAATTAGAGAGCTAACAGTTAGTAGACTTATGTTACAGGATTGTACATTGGGCCATTGTTAATTGGTTTCTATATCATCTGCAGGTGAGCTTGCTACTTGTATACCTCCGTAATTGCAGCGATATATCAAGGGATATGTGTAAGTGACAGCTATCCCTTGTATTTCTGTCCCAGATATTTGCAGTCATTGTGATTGTGTTGTTAAAAGAGCCTGTTTGCCATGGGTTGCCACCTTTTCATATGGTCATTGTTGGACACTTGCGGGACACAAAACGGTGTTTACAGGCCAACACGTAGCCACGGTCAGTACACAGGTTAGCACATACTTTTATCCTCACTACATACCTATTGTTGTGTGACTTTATCTACTTATCATATTGCATGTAACATTTACGTTTCTTACATACAGGCATAACTATTAAATACGACTGTTACATTATATATGGGACATATTTATGTCCTACCATCTCGGACATTTGCCCTTTGTACTGTTTTATGTCAGGACACACCTGCCCAGGGTGGGGCTGTCCCTCCTACTGTGGGACAGGTAGTAACCGTATGCCTATGGCTAGCTATACCCACACTTACCATACTGATCTGCCTCTGACTTGGCACTAACAAACACATGTTGTGGACACACACACACATTACAGTCACACAGAGATGCACACGGCACCCTCAACGCACACTTACACAGACAATGGCACTCACAGACACAGTTGATCACAGTACCTACGTGGACCGTGACACCGGCAGCGGTGGCTAACTGTCCCTTCATATGATCATACTATTACTCACGGATATACAGTTTCGGTACTGTGTTCTATTGGTCTTTCAGCCTCATGGTTACGCATGTCGGTATGTTACACATTCCATGGTTGGCAGTATCCTATTTATTTGTACCTCTAAGGTGTTATGAATGTCGTTGAACTATGTATTATATTTCCAGATATCGCTGAATCAATCTATATCACCATATATCCCTCTATTGCCCTTTCTATCTGTATTATATATATGCATATGTGTATATCTATATATATATCTATATATATATATATATATATATATATATATATATATATATATATATATATATATATATATATATATATATATATATATATATATATATATATATATATATATATATATATATATATATATATCTGGCGGGGAACGTGACAGGCACACAGCACCACCATATGCTGTAAGGCTCATGTACTGTTCAGGTGTTGGCATTTTGTGTTCCGCCGGCTGTTGTGTTTACAATGTTTGAGGGCTGCCTATGTAGGAGTCACACATTGGGCCACCTATACATTACAATTTACAGGTGGTCATGTTTGTGTGCCATCCATTTTACTGTGTGTGCAGGTGGAGAGGTGTCAGTCCATAGGGGCCTACACTGTCAGGGTATGTGCTATATGTTCCCTCTTTGCCAAGGTGTAGGCATATCGGGCACACCTCCGTCTGCCTACTGGAGCTGGCACAGTGTGTTCATGGTCTGAATCCCTCTGTGCCTGTAATGGGCTTGGCAACTGCGGTGGGCTATGAGGGCCTTCTCCATTTTGTCCCTGCTGCAGCTGCTTCCGCAGGATCATATTATGTAGCATGACACATACTATGACGATGAGGGCACATTTGCCTGAGAGTACTGCAAGGCTCCACCAGATGTATCCAAGCACCGAACCGTGATTTCAGCATCCCAACACACGCCTATGATGATTCTGGTTTGTGCGTGTGCCTCATTATGGCGTTCTTGCATGGGTGTGTGTGCATTTCTGATGGGAGTCATTATCCACGGCTCCAGTGCATAGCCAGCATCCCCCATGAGATGGCTATGTGGGATGTCCCCCCTGACAAATACCTGATACAGCTGTGAGGCATGCCAGATATGGGAGTCATGGTAGCTTCCAGGGCTGCCAGCACACACATCCATGATAATGCCCTGGGCATTGCACATGACCTGGCAGTTGATGGAGTGGAATCCCTTGTGGTTTATGTAGTGCCTATCCTGCTCACCGGGTGGTGGCTTGATTTGTATATGCGTGCAGTCTGTCGCACCCAGTACCTCCGGGTATTGTGCCATACGGTGTAAGTCGCGCATATTGCTGGCCAACTCCTCCTAAGTTCTGGGGAAGTATATCTGCTCATTGGCATGTGGTAACATGGCATCCAGGAACTGGTGTAGTACCCTGGATGCTGATGCCTGTGAGATACCCATTATATCTCCAGTTGGCCTTTGAAAGGTACCTGTGGCCAGTATTCGCAGGCTTACACATACCTTCGTGTCCACTGGGATGGGTTCCCCTCTGTTGTTTCTGGTTCTCAGGTGTGGATGGCACAGCTTCACTATTTGCTGTAAGATGTCCCTGTCCACCCTGTAATGCTCTATTATCTCCAGGTCATGTAGCCCCTGGTAGGTTACCCTTGGTCTGAACACTCTCCTTCTCCTCCGAGGCCTGCGGTGGTTGTCGGCATCATCCTCCACAACACCGTCAGTCTCTAACACATGCTGATGAATGACAGCTATGGCAGCTCCCAACATGTACATTTTAAAAGTTCCCCGTGTGTTTACACCTATGGTGCAGTGTTTGGGAATACACAGGTGTGTGTTGGGTGCTTTCACACTTTATACTATTGTGCTGTGAACACCGATGATGTCATAGGGTGTGTATGTATGATCGTAGCTACAGGTTATCTTATGTGTTTTACTGCCAGAACTACTATTGTGGTGCCTTTGGTGTTGAATTACATTTGTCTGCCGTGGATTACCTCTTGACCTTCCCTTTACATTTCTGCACGTTGCACCTACCATTTTCTGGCGTGCATCCTGCAGCCTACTTTCATTTGTACTTTCCTGACCTGGCGATCTTGCGTTATGTGTGCTACTGCCGGTCTGCTGTCGGTTTGCTTTGCTCTGCTGTGTCAGGTCTCCTATCTTACCAATCCAATACCTCCCCTCCTTTCTTTGCATTCCAATGCCTCCCCTATCCTGTTTTGCAGGTTTCTGCAAGCAGACTTGTCAGCTGCCATCGATTGGCCTTCGTGGGTTGATTGGTGTTGATTGCTCATTAGTACTCCAATTACCCTACTTCCACATTTCCTTCTTTTCTTCCCCTGACCTTCCTGTTTCTGCTATTGTTTGCGGCGCGTGCGTCTGATTACTGGGTTTCGGGCATGTTTTCATCCTCGTGACATTACGCGCTTTTGGGCACCATGTGTGCCCCTGTCCTGCAGCTTTGCTTAGCAACGGACAGGCCAGATTTGCAATGCTCTAATGTGCTTACTGCTACGGTGGCACACCCATCTGCTGATGTCATGTATCTCCTCTGAGCCACTCCTCGGTGTTATACTGCTGTGCCATATGGTACAACCTTCATCCAGCGGGGCATTTGTGATTCAGTATTATCTGCCTCATTTGCATGGCATTGACTACTAATTCATAGTTACCGTGCCGAACACTATCGCAGGCCCTTAGCAACCCTTGCACCTTGGTTGTGGTGTTCCATGCCTACCATTGTGTATTATGCTGTAAACCTGATTTCTATTATGTTGCGATTTTATGACATTTTTATATTATTTCTTTATGTTACAGCTTCCGCACACATGCCCTGTGGTTGTGCTGTGTGTTACTGTGGACATGACATTAAATGTTGTTATTTACATGTTGTGCATCTTTTCTTATGCCATTGGCTGTGTATTTCGCCATTGGCATATGTTAACATTGTGATACTTAGGTCTGGCCCTCTTCCATAGCTCCGATATTCTGTTTGGGAAAATGTAAACCGTGTTTTTTGGTTTACATTTCCGTGGGCTTACGCTATGCCTGCACCACTTCATGAATCGCTATATGCCTTCATTTGCATGGTGCAACACTGCACATGGG
>NC_056733.1:1372748803-1372978803 GCF_019279795.1 Protopterus annectens
CCAACATTCAATGCTCACCTTCCAACTTACGGCACTACAGCCTGTGGGGGATGCACTTCTGCAGCCGTGCTGGGGGCATAGCTCTCAGGTGTACCTCATTACGAGGAACGTACCTCATTTGGGGTTCTAACAGGTGTATGTTCCTCAAGGTTCCACATTGGAAGGGTCTGTCACACATTCATTGTTGTAAATTGTTTACCTGCTAGCCATGGCTAAATAGATGGGAATCATATAAATTCATTAGAATATCTTTTTTATACGTAAAACCAGCCTATTTTAACCATCATATGCCCTTCCTAGTTGAAGCTGTTAGTAAGCCAGTTGTAAGTGTTCCACGTTTTGCCCATTTGTCACACAGTATGAGGGCTAATGTTCCTCAGTTTGGGGACAGGAGATTGACAGCTATGGCTGGGGGTAATGCTGTCACCAAGCCTGACTGCACCTGGCAATCATTTGGGGATGTGTAACATTCGCAACACACCCCACCCATCACATAGTCTCACATGATCTACACCACTGGCCACACCTACGTGGACAAATTGTGCAGTACGTCTCCATACTCACTGTAGGCACCAGAGGTAGCCCCCATCATGGAAGGCAACATCACCAGCTTATAGCCCACAGACTCATGTGTGCCCATCACATACAGCCAATAGTGAGTTATAACATTCACAACACACCAGTCATAGATGACTCTGTAGGAGTCACACTGCAGTTCCACACAGCAGGCTATACAAGGCGTTAGTCACATCTTGCTGTCGGGTAACTGCTTCTGCAACATAACCTATGCACCCATGCCACACCTCACCAGGTATGATATGACTGTCATTCTCCATGTTAGTGTGACTGCCCTGTGATGCCACTTCACAGACTACGTGTGCAGGGACATGCACAGCTCACCAGTCTTATAGCCCTGAGGGTGTGAGCCAAGCCCTGGGGAGCATTTTGCATGTGTCTGGACACGATACCACTGTACAATGACTGACTGTGTCACTTCAACAGTTGCCTATGCTCTATTGTCATTCCACAGGCATCTGGTATCTGTCCGCTATGACTGTCCTGGTCAAACACAATGCTGTGGCACAGATGACTTGCACCTGTCAGCCCTGGGGTACAGCTCACATGTAAGGCTCTTGCTGCTTCTATACTGCCTGTCTTGCACAGTTTCCAATAACTGTCACCGGCAGGCGGTAACTGGCAGGCACGACATGGGGTCATGTGACACAATGCTTGCATCTTCCTCTGTGGCGACGCAGGCAAGGCACACCTTATAATGCACCACTCAAACATCTCTGCAGTGACTGGGACCTGCATCTAGGCTCTGCAGAGCACACCTGCAATGATAGGTTATAGACAGACCATACCTTTCAGGCACATACCTGGACCGGCACACCCACAGCTGAGGGGTTCCCATATCCCACTATGTTTTGCACACATCCTGGCAAGTTACTTAGCACAATGCATCAGAGGTGCTCACATGCAACTAACTGTGTCTGGGACCGCTATACACATTGTAACAAGTGACAGAGTCAACATCATACCCCATGGGTAACATACCTTCTATGTTGGTATAGTGGACAGTGGGCCTCAGACAGCTACTACTGATGTGTGACTGACACTACCCCACACTTCACTGGGATAGCCACTCATGTACCGACATATCCATGAGTCATACCCTCTGCTCTGCTGGATCAACCCATACACACCACCTCCAAGACCTACATTACCCTTGGCATGAACACTACCACCATGTGACTGGTGTTACACACCTGGGGTTATCCCCTCATTGGTGGATTCCAAACATATGCTAATCAACCTTGTTAGCCACATCCCGGCAACACACCCATCACAGCATACACAGTACATGAGTACTACAACACCTACTACAAACGTTTGCTGACAGCGGTTGCTAACATCATGACACCCGTGCAGATGGACAATGCACATACAAATGCTGACACATACCCCAGTGCACTTCATTAGCATATACACAACTGCGTGGATCATGCTATTCCACACAGAGCCATGATGGTACACACCAGATAACAGATGCCACTCTGGTGGTCATGTTCCATGGACATATGATGTACAACAACAGGTGTAGGCTGTTGCACAGTGGTGTACATTCCCATGTGTGGGGTGGCTCACTGGTCAGCCATGGTGGGGCCACAGGATCCCTCATCACATACTCCAAGACTAGCTACGTAAACATGACTGCCACACATTCCGAGGTGTACCACCAGGCATTATGGTGGTATGTCGGTAGTCGATGGCAACACCCACATCTGCTGTCACATACAACAGTCACTCAGGAACATTGCAGACCCAGGTGTTGTTGGCAACATGCTGGAGGATGGATTCAATGCTGACATTACACCGTGTCACTCACTACAGGGCTGCAATCCTTACATGAACATTGTGGTGTCCCTGTGGTCACACCTACACAGTACTGACCTACACTCTGTATGTCCTGGGATACTGGCCCCATGTCACCTTCCAATGTCCCAGGCTGTGATGTCCACCAACCTCTGAATTACATGTCTCCCCACTAGGCCACCATATTCAGTAAGAGCCTTGTTTCAGACATTGTAGCCCCTGAATGGCGCACAGCAGCATTTATCACACTACACAGAGATGGCACCACATTGCACGAGTGGGACTATAGTCCTACACACCTAACTGGACTGTTCTGCATGGCTATGGGGTACATCATCAAGGACATCATTCACAGAGACATTGTTGGGCTCCCGTCCTTTGCTGCTACCTGGGTTGGGCTTGTTAGGGCCAGAGCATGGCCCCTACACATGGTGGACTCCTTTCGTACAGTTACCAGGGCAGTTGCTGATGGTACGGGAGTCCACTCATCCTACATTGTCCTCTCATTGCCTTTCAGCACTATTCCCCATTCTGGTATTGACAACATACATATCCACCTGCACATCGTACCCTGTGTCTCAGGATGTTATGCTATGTGGCTCATGGACAGGACACACAGTGAAGCCGGCATACCATAGTACCTACTACATGTCAGGTACATTTGGCATACCACGGTCCTCAGTCATAGGGCCCCTCATGTTCAGTATATGCTTCCCTGCAGAACAGGCTAGCACAGGACTTTCCTGCCTAGCTTTCAAACCCCTGCATACCAAGCGCCATGACTGCTCCACCAGCTGATACTGACTCCAACCATACGGGTGTCGCTGTGACAGATACATAATATGACTATCATGGCATCAAGCTGCATGACACAAGGTGCATGCACATCACCTTTGCATTACACCATTCACCCACTGACTATCACATGGATGGTAGTCCACTACATACATATCACATTGTACATGTTTGCAGTACACACATATGTCGCACCCACTCCTGTGGTTACCGTATTGCTACTGTGGTGTGGGTATCCTTCTACGTGGCCACACCTATCTGTACTGGGTGTGTAGCTGGTACATAGGCACCCATTGTACCTCTGAACTCAAGACATCTACACACATTCAAGGGTACATCACCCCATTTAGGGTGTACCTTACACAACAGCTGCAGCTTTACATGCCACAACATTAACATGCCATGGCGTTTACTGAGCTCCGACAGGTTAAATGTACGGCTGCACTACTGACACCACATCTGTACACTTTTGCATACTGCATACTCAGGAGTGACCTCTGCTGATCAGACAGGGCCCATGTCCACAACATTATTAGTGGATATACTCCTCATACACAACATAAGCAGAGGCCACTGTGAGCAGCATGCTCATGGATATGTGCACACATGCTACAATGAGTGGGGTGTGCTTGTGGGTTACATTCCCAAACCGGACACTCAACATGCTTTGGAACATAATTCATGTACATCACTTGGGGACACTCAGTAGCACTGTTCATGTGATACCTCCCATGGTGGTTGGGAGACACATGTAGGCCTGGGATCAGTGCAGTGGCTGTACAATGCAGAGGTGGAGGTGAGACCTGGCTCTGCTGTTCACAGGACACTACCCTAGAGAGGTGCCACTGGTGTGAACACTGCAGTGGTGCTTACACATGGACTTGCCAGACTGTATAGTACCCCACTATGCACCTGTGAAGCTATTACATGTCCTTTGTGCATGGTTACTTGGTAGCCCTTCCATTTAGATTAGCTATCATGCTATTACTATGTCCCATACCTACAGGCCATATGTATCCTGTTATTGTACATACCAATAGACGAAACCTGTGGTATGCATGATATGCCTGTTATGTGTGTAGAATATCTGTCATATCTACCTATAATACTATACATTACACATATTTCACATAGTATCCCATAATGCAAAGCATACTTGCACAACGGGACCACCTTACATATGACATTAATGTTATATGCCCATACACATGCGTGCTGTGACAGTATATCAACATATACTATCCCCTGCTATGGCACATCCTTGTTGGACATACCCTACCACTGGCCAGGGTTGTATGGAATTGTTCTGTTTAATGCCCTCATGTAGCATCCCTTGTGGTGTCTGTGCTGTGTACCTTGTGTCCCACTGCTGGACGCACAGTTTCTACAAGCGTTAGTATGCTCAGCAAGACATCACTACATAAATACCTTTCCCCACTTTATGCATTGTGGACACGTTTAATTAATGCAAACCAGGCTATACATACAGTAAAACTAATTAATACAGATCATGCTATACATAACCTTACATATTGGGCGTTCTACATACCTTGTTGTCGTTATGGCGTGCGTTTCTATCTCTCTCACAGTGTTTCAACTGGTATTTGGTATGAGCATACAGTTTGAATGTCTGGCAAGTCATCCTTATATACGTCGATACCTGTAACATGTGGATTCATCCTGCCAATTGGTGTTCCTGAGTGACTAATTACTTGCATATCAGCTGTGCAGCTACTCCATTCACCAATTACGGCGACAGTGGGGTATAATTGGATTCGCCACTTGCGTTGACTATTTACCCTACCTTCGGGAGGCGGTCTGTATTGTGTTTTGTTATGTGTAACTGCAACTGCTATGCATGGAGACAAGTATAGTTTGGATTCATGTCCCCGTGGATTGTGTGTGACAGGTAGAGTATTTGGTTCAACATGTGGGTGTGCCTGTCATCCCAACGTCTGATAACGGAGTATTGCAAACAAAACCTGTAACATGGCTGTTTGTTCCATTATACAACGCCTGCAATTTTACATGACGCCTTTAATTGTGTCTCTCACATGGTATGTTGAGGTTCTGCAGATGTAATTGACTGACTGGATGTTTGTGCTGCTATTACAGTCTGTATTGCTTTAGTTTCTAGTATTGGGGATGTCGGTGGGTGTACGTAACATATACAGGTTTGTGGGCCTTGCATTTCTACATAATCCGTATATATGTGTGTGGGCTCCGTCCCAAATTAGAGAGCTAACAGTTAGTAGACTTATGTTACAGGATTGTACATTGGGCCATTGTTAATTGGTTTCTATATCATCTGCAGGTGAGCTTGCTACTTGTATACCTCCGTAATTGCAGCGATATATCAAGGGATATGTGTAAGTGACAGCTATCCCTTGTATTTCTGTCCCAGATATTTGCAGTCATTGTGATTGTGTTGTTAAAAGAGCCTGTTTGCCATGGGTTGCCACCTTTTCATATGGTCATTGTTGGACACTTGCGGGACACAAAACGGTGTTTACAGGCCAACACGTAGCCACGGTCAGTACACAGGTTAGCACATACTTTTATCCTCACTACATACCTATTGTTGTGTGACTTTATCTACTTATCATATTGCATGTAACATTTACGTTTCTTACATACAGGCATAACTATTAAATACGACTGTTACATTATATATGGGACATATTTATGTCCTACCATCTCGGACATTTGCCCTTTGTACTGTTTTATGTCAGGACACACCTGCCCAGGGTGGGGCTGTCCCTCCTACTGTGGGACAGGTAGTAACCGTATGCCTATGGCTAGCTATACCCACACTTACCATACTGATCTGCCTCTGACTTGGCACTAACAAACACATGTTGTGGACACACACACACATTACAGTCACACAGAGATGCACACGGCACCCTCAACGCACACTTACACAGACAATGGCACTCACAGACACAGTTGATCACAGTACCTACGTGGACCGTGACACCGGCAGCGGTGGCTAACTGTCCCTTCATATCATCATACTATTACTCGCGGATGTACTGTTCCGGTACTGTGTTCTATTGGTCTTTCAGCCTCATGGTTACGCATGTCGGTATGTTACACATTCCATGGTTGGCAGTATCCTATTTATTTGTACCTCTAAGGTGTTATGAATGTCGTTGAACTATGTATTATATTTCCAGATATCGCTGAATCAATCTATATCACCATATATCCCTCTATTGCCCTTTCTATCTGTATTATATATATGCATATGTGTGCATATATATATATATATATATATATATATATATATATATATATATAGATATATATATATATATATATATATATATATATATATATATATATATATATATATATATATATATATATATATATATATATCTGGCGGGGAACGTGACAGGCACACAGCACCACCATATGCTGTAAGGCTCATGTACTGTTCAGGTGTTGGCATTTTGTGTTCCGCGGCTGTTGTGTTTACAATGTTTGAGGGCTGCCTATGTAGGAGTCACATTGGGCCACCTATACATTACAATTTACAGGTGGTCATGTTTGTGTGCCATCCATTTTACTGTGTGTGCAGGTGGAGAGGTGTCAGTCCATAGGGGCCTACACTGTCAGGGTATGTGCTATATGTTCCCTCTTTGCCAAGGTGTAGGCATATCGGGCACACCTCCGTCTGCCTACTGGAGCTGGCACAGTGTGTTCATGGTCTGAATCCCTCTGTGCCTGTAATGGGCTTGGCAACTGCGGTGGGCTATGAGGGCCTTCTCCATTTTGTCCCTGCTGCAGCTGCTTCCGCAGGATCATATTATGTAGCATGACACATACTATGACGATGAGGGCACATTTGCCTGAGAGTACTGCAAGGCTCCACCAGATGTATCCAAGCACCGGAACCGTGATTTCAGCATCCCGAACACACGCTCTATGATGATTCTGGTTTGTGCGTGTGCCTCATTATGGCGTTCTTGCATGGGTGTGTGTGCATTTCTGATGGGAGTCATTATCCACGGCTCCAGTGCATAGCCAGCATCCCCCATGAGATGGCTATGTGGGATGTCCCCCCTGACAAATACCTGATACAGCTGTGAGGCATGCCAGATATGGGAGTCATGGTAGCTTCCAGGGCTGCCAGCACACACATCCATGATAATGCCCTGGGCATTGCACATGACCTGGCAGTTGATGGAGTGGAATCCCTTGTGGTTTATGTAGTGCCTATCCTGCTCACCGGGTGGTGGCTTGATTTGTATATGCGTGCAGTCTGTCGCACCCAGTACCTCCGGGTATTGTGCCATATGGTGTAAGTCGCGCATATTGCTGGCCAACTCCTCCTAAGTTCTGGGGAAGTATATCTGCTCATTGGCATGTGGTAACATGGCATCCAGGAACTGGTGTAGTACCCTGGATGCTGATGCCTGTGAGATACCCATTATATCTCCAGTTGGCCTTTGAAAGGTACCTGTGGCCAGTATTCGCAGGCTTACACATACCTTCGTGTCCACTGGGATGGGTTCCCCTCTGTTGTTTCTGGTTCTCAGGTGTGGATGGCACAGCTTCACTATTTGCTGTAAGATGTCCCTGTCCACCCTGTAATGCTCTATTATCTCCAGGTCATGTAGCCCTGGTAGGTTACCCTTGGTCTGAACACTCTCCTTCTCCTCCGAGGCCTGCGGTGGTTGTCGGCATCATCCTCCACAACACCGTCAGTCTCTAACACATGCTGATGAATGACAGCTATGGCAGCTCCCAACATGTACATTTTAAAAGTTCCCCGTGTGTTTACACCTATGGTGCAGTGTTTGGGAATACACAGGTGTGTGTTGGGTGCTTTCACACTTTATACTATTGTGCTGTGAACACCGATGATGTCATAGGGTGTGTATGTATGATCGTAGCTACAGGTTATCTTATGTGTTTTACTGCCAGAACTACTATTGTGGTGCCTTTGGTGTTGAATTACATTTGTCTGCCGTGGATTACCTCTTGACCTTCCCTTTACATTTCTGCACGTTGCACCTACCATTTTCTGGCGTGCATCCTGCAGCCTACTTTCATTTGTACTTTCCTGGACCTGGCGTATCTTGCGTTATGTGTGCTACTGCCGGTCTGCTGTCGGTTTGCTTTGCTCTGCTGTGTCAGGTCTCCTATCTTACCAATCCAATACCTCCCCTCCTTTCTTTGCATTCCAATGCCTCCCCTATCCTGTTTTGCAGGTTTCTGCAAGCAGACTTGTCAGCTGCCATCGATTGGCCTTCGTGGGTTGATTGGTGTTGATTGCTCATTAGTACTCCAATTACCCTACTTCCACATTTCCTTCTTTTCTTCCCCTGACCTTCCTGTTTCTGCTATTGTTTGCGGCGCGTGCGTCTGATTACTGGGTTTCGGGCATGTTTTCATCCTCGTACACATGCGCTTTTGGGCACCATGTGTGCCCCTGTCCTGCAGCTTTGCTTAGCAACGGACAGGCCAGATTTGCAATGCTCTAATGTGCTTACTGCTACGGTGGCACACCCATCTGCTGATGTCATGTATCTCCTCTGAGCCACTCCTCGGTGTTATACTGCTGTGCCATATGGTACAACCTTCATCCAGCGGGGCATTTGTGATTCAGTATTATCTGCCTCATTTGCATGGCATTGACTACTAATTCATAGTTACCGTGCCGAACACTATCGCAGGCCCTTAGCAACCCTTGCACCTTGGTTGTGGTGTTCCATGCCTACCATTGTGTATTATGCTGTAAACCTGATTTCTATTATGTTGCGATTTTATGACATTTTTATATTATTTCTTTATGTTACAGCTTCCGCACACATGCCCTGTGGTTGTGCTGTGTGTTACTGTGGACATGACATTAAATGTTGTTATTTACATGTTGTGCATCTTTTCTTATGCCATTGGCTGTGTATTTCGCCATTGGCATATGTTAACATTGTGATACTTAGGTCTGGCCCTCTTCCATAGCTCCGATATTCTGTTTGGGAAAATGTAAACCGTGTTTTTTGGTTTACATTTCCGTGGGCTTACGCTATGCCTGCACCACTTCATGAATCGCTATATGCCTTCATTTGCATGGTGCAACACTGCACATGGGGTGATTAGCATACCTACGCCAGGGGCTGTGCAGTTCTGGCGTACGCCGTCAGTGCACGTGGAATTGGATCATACCTGAATTGCTCGGCGGCCATATTTGGCATTATACTGCCTACGCTATGCCTGCGCCTGGCGCAAGCTTGATGAATCCCGGGGTTTGTTATTCTGGAAAAAGGTGATTCCCAGATATTTAGTTTCTTCTTTTATTTTTATTGTGTTTAACAATGGTATTAGTGAGATGAGTTTGGGTGTTTTTAGGGGAAAATATTAGTTTTATTGAGGTTTAGTTTGTAGTTAGACATAGTCGAGAAATGCTCAATTGCAGCTATTATTTTGTTTCTATCTGAATTTGATGTAGTGCTGTATTTGTTCAGATCATCCACAAATGCAGTGAGGTATATTTTGAAGTTGTGTGTTGATGGAGGATTATGGTATGTGTTTTGTTTAATGTATAGAAATAGTGGTTCTAGTTATAGGTTAAACAGGAAGGGTGATAATGGGCATCCTTGTCTTGTTCCATTTTTTATTAGGATCCTATTTGACCAAGTTTTATTTATATATAGAGATGTGCATGTGTTACTATAAAGAGTTTGGATGATCTGAATGAAGTTACTGGGTATATTAAAGTAGGGTAGTGTTTGGAGTAAGAATTCTAGATTAACCCTATCAAATGCCTTGTGGGCATCCACTACCATTGTGTAGATGTTGATATTGTATCGGTTAGCATAGGATATTAGTGCATCTAATGTTAATGTATTGTCACTAGTCTGTCTATGTGGTGTAAAACCGGATTGTTCTGGGTAAATGATTTTCTCTATCAGATTTTTCATTCTGTTTGCAAGTATAGAGGTAAATATTTTAGTATCTATATTTAAGAGGGAGATGGGTCTGTAGCTGTCGGGTTTGTGGGATCTGTGTGTTCTTTTAATATAAAGATGGTTTTAGAGGCATTAAAGTGGATATAATTTATTTTATAGCTTATTATGTAATTCAGTGTATAGTATAGTAGTTTGGCTATCAAGGGGGCAAATGCTTTGTACAATTTTGATGTGAGTCCATCCGGACCCGGAGCCTTATGCACTTTTAAGTGTTTGATTGTTGTAATAATTTCACTGATGGATATCGGTTCAGTTACGTTTTTTGTTGGTCTAAATTGAGTTTAGGGAATTTCAGTTTTTGAAGGAAAAGAGTTCTATCTTCCTTTGAGGTTTGTAGTATTTGTGCTACATATATTTGAGAGTATATTTGTTCAAATGTTTTAATAATGTCTTCATTTTTTGTGTAATTTTTGTCTCTATAGTTTATTTCTGATATATTGGAGGCATTTTTGTGTTGGGAGATAATTCTGGCCAGAGCTCTAGATGGTATTTGAGCTTCTTCTGCATAAGTGGCTAACATTCTGGCTTCATAAAAAGATAGGTTCCTGGTTTCTAACATATATAGATCCCTTTGCATTTTTAAAAGTTCTGCTACTGTTTGGTTCTTAGGGTTATTCATTCTTTCTTTTTCAAGATGCTCTATTTTCCCTTTCAGTATATGCTCTTCTTTCAGTTGTATTTTTTTATAGTATGCTGCTTTTTTGATAAACAATCCTCCAATTTGTGCTTTGGTTGCAGTCCATTCTATGTCAGTTGGTACTCGGGAGTTAGTGATATTTGTAAGAGCTATTTTTAGTATTGCTTCTGTTTCTTTTATTGGAAAGTAAATTAGGGTTTAATGACCAATTATGACCCCTATTCTCTAAATATAGCTTTTTGTCCCAGTTAATGTTCAGTGTGATTTTGGAGTGATCTGAAAAGAACCTGGTATATATAGTTATTGTTGGGTCCATGTTAATGAATATGCCAGAGATTAATCAGAAGTCTATCCTTGACCACATTTTGTGGCATTGTGAATAGAATGTGAATTTCCCTGTTTTATCTTCACTGTTCCCATATTTAAAAGGGTCATATAGTTTGAAATCTTGTTTGAATTAATTAAGGGCTAATGCGGCTTGTTTACTATGTGATTTGGTCAGATTAGATTTATCCTATTCTGGGTTTTGATATGTGTTCCAGTCACCTCCAGTCACTAGGTAGTGATCTTTAAATTGGTTTAAGGTTGGGTATAATGACATAAAAAAGTGTTGTTGGTTATTACAGGGTGCGTAAACATTAAGTACCATTATAGGTTTTGGTATTGTAGGACTACTAAATGTTACGTAACACCATATTCCCTCCTTGTCAGCTTTGGTTTTAAGTATTTTTTCCTTAAATTGTTTTTTAATTATTATGGCAGCCCCAGCACTGTTTGTTTTCCCCTCTGAAGCTATAATTTGACTTATCCATTTCTTTCTGCTAACTTCTGCCCATTGCTCTGCAGTCAAGTGTGTTTCTTGTATTAGTATGAGGTTGGCTGTGGTTTTTAATGTAAGGTGTAAGAATAGTTTTCTTTTCTTCTTGTTTTGGAGCCCTTTAACATTCCATGATTCTATTTCCCACATTTATTTATTAGGTGTATTCCGTAGATATGCCATGTATATTCGTTTTGTTTTGTTATCTTTGTATGTGTTACTGTGTGATGGTTTAGGAAAGCACCTGTTTATCCCTGTCCCTACTCTGTGCCTAACCACTATATCCCTGGACCAGGGATAATCGGGGGGGGGGGGGATGAAGGATCGTTATATGGATAACCTTTACATCTAATCTTGGAATGTGTTTTCTTTTTAGATATAGATTTAACCCACAGTATCCCCCCTGTGTTACTATAAACAATGTGGACAAAACTGAACAAACTAGTTCCCTCAACAAACACTGCTACTTAACATCCCTAGCCTCTTCCAACATATTATTTATACAATTATGGTATTGCATTTAAGGTACAGCATGCATTGTTTTTGTCTTGTGACTAATTCTTTCTAATAGTATTTTTAAAACAGCACATTAATATACATTTCTCAGTAAATGATAGCAATATATGTACCATAGTAATATTGTTAAACAATCAATCTTGTCATTTTTACATTTTTCTTTCATTTGACTTCTTTTTCCTCCCCTTTATTTTTATTTTATTTTTATTTATCATTTGTTGACCGGGAAAGTCCGACTAGGTTCCACAGAGCCTGTTTTCAGCGGAGGCCCGGGGAGAAATGTTCCAGATGCATGTCTTTGGCCTTCTTTGGTGCCTGTAATGTTTTTCCACATCAGTCTATGTGGGTTATAAAATATGCACTTGGCACCTATTTATCAGAGGTAGGAAGTATAGAGAGACATAAAAAAAAACAGCTTAGCTATACAGTCCTTCTACTATAGTTAACATATTAAGGTTATATTTACATTACCCTAAGATTGTTAGATTATTTTACTATTTTCCTGAGATTACTTCTCTTCAGGATCTTTTAACACATTTCTAGTATTTACATAAAACATTTAACAATTTTTTTTTCCTTTTTTTCCCCAATATTAATCTATGAGCTAGCCTGTTTCTGACAGTTTATTTATTGCCTATTATTTAAGGCTGGATTTTCATTCACCTACACAGTACTGGGTGTACTGTTTTAGTGAATAGTTCAGTTCAGCAGTACCTTATTTCTTCAAGGTTTTGCTTGCAGGTTGGTTGACATCTATGGTACAGCTTTCTTCTTTTAGCTGGTGCAGATCAATTTTCATTTTTCAGGCAGTAAAATCTTTTGGAGCTTGCTGGAATCCATTTTGACTGACTGTTCTTAATGGAGTCCTCAAAATCATAGGGGGACTGAATTTGCAGACCAATGTCCCAGAAGGAGGCTCTCTCCTATATTCGTGCATCGGAAATGGCAGTTGATTTTTGGTTCCTACCCAGGCTGTACTTCCTTTTCCTGTGTTCTTCATAGCTCACATCATGGATTTAAGGGCATAGACAGCAAGGGGAAGCTTTCGGAGTTGGATCCCAGCTAGAGTGCTCGTGAATGGGGTCGTTTTTTCACCCAAGGGTCCTTTATCATTTTTTGTGGATTTATTTCACTTCTGAAGGTGGAATTTGCTTGAAAACGGCCAGGAATGTCTCTTTTGCCTCTTTGGGGTTAATGACCATGTATTTAACCTCTTTGATGTAGAAGATTAACTGATTTGGATATTTCATCTGGAATTTGATTTTTTTTTTCTATAAGGAACCTGCAGTATGGAGATATTAGTTGTCTTGCTTGTCTTATTTGTATTGGGAGGTCTTGAGCAAAGGAGATTTTATTATTATTCCAGGTGAGTGTGCCTTTTTTCTTTGCTGCCAGTATGATTTTATTTACATCTTGGTAGTTTAATATTTTAATATAGACAGGTCTTGGTTTCAGTGGTGTTTGCATTTCCACAGGGCTCTGTGGGCTCTCTCTATTGTTATTTGCTGCATTTCTTCAGGTTCTCCTAGCAGGGAGTTTATTATTTGCTTGATTGTTGGTATTAGATTGTTATGAAGTACAGTTTCAGGTATTCCTCTGATGATGATATTGTTCCTTCGAGATCTTGCTTCCGGGTCTGTTATTTTTGCTTGTAAGTTTTGTATTTCTTTGTCATGGGCATCAGTTCTTTGAGAAATAGAGTCTATTTTTATTTCATTTTCTATTATTTTGGACTCAGATTTTTCCACTCTGGATATTATTTGGCTGACTGAGTCACCAAAGGTTTGAAATTGTAATGATAAGTCCTTTATTGCTTGCTGAATAGGTAATAAGGCAGATTTTATGTCTTCCAGATTAGCTGGCTGGTCTGTCTTGGATTTATTTGTAGTTTTAGAGTTGTCAGTTTGTTTAGTTGTCTTTTGTTTTTTTGAAGTTGTGTCTTTTTCAGGTGAGGCTAGTACTGAGAATTTGGTCTTAGTTATTGTTGTTTCCATATTATTTTCCTCTTTTGACATCTTGCTGTATAGTGTTTTACCAATCTTGCAGTCAGATGCAGGGCCTTAGTAGCACACACCTTAAGCTATTATTCAGAAATCTTAGTTAATCCTGCTGTTTCTGAGCTGAATCTGTCACTTTTTCTTCCTCTTTTGTTTGCTGTATGATATTAGCAGTAAATATCTACAGTTATTTCTGTATTATTAATTCTGTGTTGCCTTCTGGGTTTGTTTTAATCCAGGGTATATCAGAGACCTAGGTGATAGCAGTGCTCACAGAACAGCGGCCATTTTGAACTTCTTCTTTTTCATATTAACTAAAGCTATACAAGCTATCTGAAGTGTGCAAAGTGTTTGCATGTTTGTGCAGTATTACAGTACAGTTATTTCACAGAAAATTATTTCAAAGAGTTTATGGTACAGTTGCATATTTTTTTGAGTGCCTAGTATATCTGTGTGTGTGCATTTGACTATAATTACAAAAGCAATCTGTTGGCATGGCAGAAGGATTTCACAGACTAGCTCCACTTGTATTTGATAATAATGTTGTTGAGAAATGGAGAGTGTTTGAGCAAGACTACAATATTTTCATACAGGCTGCTTGTTCTGATGAAAGCACGCATACAAAAGCATTTATTCTGCTTAAATTATCTAGTTTGGAAGCAATTGAAAGGGAGCATTAATTTGTGTACGTCCCAGCTGTATATGCATGGGAGGGGGAAGACCACCATATTGTGGTATTGACTGAAATCCGGGAAGACCCTGAGTGCTTAAAACAAATGTAGAAAAATGTGTAACCCCCAAATGAATATTACAATGGAAACACACATATATTACACAAGAAATCAAAAGCCTGGTGAAACTTTTACAGCATATATAACTAACTTGAGAAACAAGACGAAAACATGCAAATATGGTGATTTAAGAGATGAGTTGATAAAAGACAGGCTTGTGTATGGTATTAAAGATGATACAGTGGGAAATATTTTGCTTCAAGACAGTGATAGAGATTTGTCAGATATATGAGCTCACAGAAAAGTACAAAAATATGCTTACAAATGAGAAATGCATGCTTACAGTGTCTTCCAGTACTAATGTTGATAGTATGCTGGATGTAGTTAAAAGATACAGGTCTAAACCCATGGCCCCACCCAGAACCTTTCTAGCAAATTTCAGGACAGCTCCAGTAAAATCTAGAGAATGCTCAATGAAGCAAAAGGATGAGTCAGCAAAACCTGTGACAAGCCTCATAGTCAACTGTCATAAATGTGGTGGTAATCATGAACTTAAAAGAGAAAAGTGCTTAGCTTTTGGTCAGCAGTGCCACACATGTAAAAAGTGGAATAATTTTAAAGAGTTCTGTAAATCAAACTAAGCTTATTCTTTTACTAAAAAGGAACATTCAAAGAAGCAAGTTGATGAGCTAGAAAGTTGTGACCCTACTTTTTATGCTGATGGTGTGTCTGTGCTTGATGAATCAGTCAATACAGTAGATTTGTTGGTAAAGAATGAAGTATTTTGTACTATTCTGAGTAATGGGAGACCTGTAGAGCTCAAAGTTGATACTGGTTCAAAGTGTAATGTTATGTCATCAGAAATGTTTGCCAAAGTAAGTGCTGGAGAGAAGCTTGAGCTGGCAAAGTGTGCGACGTTTGTTGATTATGGTGGTGATGAAATTCAGACTGAAGGCTTAGTAGTGCTTCCATGTCAATCTGCTGTGAACAACTATGACTTGCAATTTTACATAGTCAAAGGCCATGTACAGTTATTGTTAGGACTCGAGGACAATTTGAAAATGGGACTGCTTTCATTTAATGCAGAAGGCCACCATATAAGCATGTGTAACAACAAAAATTTCACAGAAACTATTTTTTCTGACTATGCTAATCTTTTCGAAGACAAGTTAGGCAAACTCCTGGTTGTGTACTTCATGATGTTAGATGCTGAATAAGCTGAGTCATCAGACCAGCAAGGAACGTTGCAGTAGCCATGTAAGGCAGAGTCAAAACTGAGCTAAACAGAATGCTGCATCTAGGTGTAATTTGTCCAGTAGAAGAACAAACTGAATGGATATCCTCCATGGTGGTAGTGCATTAGAAAAGCTCAGATGATATTAGAATATGTATTGATCCAAGAGACTTGAACAAAACACTAAAGCTGCCCCATCATCCGATGCATACAGTCAAAGAAGTTACTGCTCTTATGCCAAATGCCACTTTTTTCTATCTTAGATGCAAAAAGGTCATTTTGGCAAATTTTGCTTGCTCGAAAATCTTCATTGATTACCACTTTCAGTACACCATTTGGAAGGCGCAGATTTTTGAGAATGCATTTGGAATAAATTCTGCCAGTAAAGTCTTTCAATGTGCAATGGAGCAATTTTTTTGGTTATCCATGTGCTATAATAGTAGATGATATTCTTGTAGGAGGTAATGGTGAACTCGAACTTGATAAAAACCTCAGGAAAATTCTGGAACATGCTTGTGAGGTGAAGCTTAAGTAGATTCCTCAGGAATGCAAATTCAGCCTACAAGAAGTTACTTATGTGGGTCATTTGCTTACTAGTTCAGGCTTACGCCCAGATCTTTCCAAGCCAGCTGCAATATCTGAGATGCCATCTCCAGACAATGTCACTTTCTTACATTTTCATGGCATGGTCAATTATTAAGGAAAGGAAAGGTAGAACTTTCAGCACCACTAAGAGAGCTGACACACAAAGATGTAACCTGGTCCTGATCAGAGTTACAACAAAGAGCATTTGATGTCCTGAAGCAGAGAATTGCCATTCTACCCACCTTAAGATATTATGATGTTCATAAACCAGTAACTCTTTGCAGCGATGCTTTGAAGTTTGTTCTTGATGCAGTCATTCTTCAAGAGGGTAGACTAGTAGTCTGTGCATCCAGAACTCTAACCCAGACTGAGATGCAAGTATGCTCAAATACAGAAAGAGCTCTTGACAATTGTGTTTGCATGTTCCAAGTTCCATAATTATATTTATGGCCGCCCTATTCAAATTGAGACTGGCTGCCAATGTTTGGCCACTATTTTTTAAAAGCCTATGCACACAGCACCTGCAAGATTGCAAAGCATGATTTTGATTTGGTCTACACAAAAGGCAATCTTCTTTATATTGTTGATACTTTATCCAGATCACCCAGAAAAAAAAAACACTAAACAGCATGCCAATGAGAAACCTGATTTTGAAGTCATGGAAGTGAGAAATTTTTCTTCCAATTGTCTTGATGAGCTTAGAACTCACACAGATTCAGATCCTCTCCAGAAGCTCAACCACTTTATCAGTCAAGGATGGCCATCAAAGCAATTTTGTTTGCCACCAGATGTGCAGCAGTATTTTCGTTACAGAGATGAGATTTTGATAGGAGATATCATTATGAAAGGTTGAAAAGTGATTGGTCCAAATTCCTTGCAACAAGAGTATAATAAAATAGTACATTACAGCCACACAGGAACTGATTCTACCAAAAGAAGGGTTAGAGGTCTAGTATTGTGGCCTTCTATGTCGAAAGGAATTGAAAAGAACTATCATCTTGTTCTGTTTGTAATAGTACTAAACTACATCAACAAAAAGAACTACTTCAGCTAATCCAGATTCCTGAACTACCTTGTTCGACAATAGCTCAGATATTTTCAAATGGAATGTTCAACATTACTTGGTGTTAGTTGACTCTTATTCAAAGTGATTCAAGATTGGCGTACTTCCTAATCTGAGGTCCAGTACTGTCATTATTAAGTTGAAGAGACATTTTTCTGTCCACGGTAGTCCGCACAAAGCCATTTCTGACAATGGTTCACAGTTTACAAGTCATCAGTTTAAAAGATTTGCTGAAACGTGGGACTTTGTTCATGTTATGAGTAGTCCTGAATATTCACAATCAACTGGCTTAGCTGAGTGTGCAGTTCAATGTGCAAAACAGCTGTTGGAAAAGTCTAAGTGCAGGATTCATGAAGCCTCCGTGTAAGAGTTATAACTCATACACGGAGGCTGCAGTTAAACGGAGTGATGTCAGCATGCTTTGCATAATCATGAGAGCATGCTGAATCACACTTAAGGCTAATACGGTCCATGTAAGACAGTAGGGGGCGTGTCCGTAGGCGGAGCCCTGTAAGCGGACACGCCCCCAGAAGAGGAAAAGTTCCCAAAGTAAACACCCACGACAGAGTGCACGGAAATGTGAATAAACAGAACACAACACATGCCCCCACAGACTATGAACAGAAAACATATAAATAAACATGTTATATATTTTTTAAATTGTAAAAATGTTTAACCGTGAGTGCGCTCGTTTGCGCGGGCGTGCTCGTAGCGCAGATACAGTTAGCAGTCAGTGGGAAAGCATATAAGAACTAAATATGCAAAATAAGCCAGGAAGCAATAGCGTAGCGTAGAGATGTTGGCTGAAGAGCAGGCATTCATGGTTCGAGCCCCCACAACACCAATTTTTTATTTTTAGCAAAATAAGCAGGAAACAAGTCCCTGACAAATATGTACACATAAAACCACATTTTATGTAAAATGTAATGAAATAGCCCATTTATATTGAAGAAATGTGAGGTAACAAAAGAATAAAAAATGCCAGATGTGCCCATAGCTGAGCTACAGTTTAACAGAGTGAGTGCATCTGCCCGTAGATGAGCAGTGGTTTAACTGATGCAAAATGAGTGCCCGTAGCTGAGCAGTGGTTTAACATGCTAAATCTATGTGCCCCTATCTGAGCTGAGCGTAATATGCGTGCCGATAGCCAAATGAGGCTTAAAGCAGCGTACCCCGTTTGCGCGGAGCTGCGCACCGCACAAACAAGCTAACCGACAGGCAACGTTGAGCAAGCCGTATCAAAACTGCCTTTACACAGACACACCCCTCAGCATGTCTAGACAGTCATGAAAAATAAAAAGCAGTAGCAAGGTTCGAACCCAGGATACTATACACCATAGTCAAGGTACCAAACCAATAAGCCATGACAGCAGTACCTAGAAATGCAATAATAGCTAATATATAGGAATGAATACAAACTGGAGCATGACAATGCAGGTTTACTGAAGTTGCTACAATTCCAAAATGGCCAATCACAGATATGTGTGGGAAAAATGGACTATATAAGCCCCATAGGCGGGAATACACAGCATAAACGATTGTAGAACTGACCTGCAGGCAGAATGACAGGAGTAGATGAGGGTAGTTGCTTTCAAGCACAGAGGTGGGGCATTGAGGAGTCCAGGTACATGGTCTGGCTCCTAGTCCACAATCATGAGGCCCAACTCATGCAGGGCCAGGTCCTCTGGGGAGCATACAGGGCCGAGGCGTGGGACCGGTTTGCTCATGATCTCACCAGTGCCACAGGGATTCCAAGGACTGGTGAGCAGGTCCGTAACCACCATGCGGACCTGAAGAGATGCAAGCAGGACCAACTGAACCTTTGGATCCAGGAGGCCCGGCAAACACCCAACGCCCCACTACTGAGTAAGTTACATTTAATTATGTATATAAGAAATTAAACTAGCTGATATTATGGAGATGTGTATTCCAATATTCATTTATATTACAGCTGCAGGTGTCCGTTCTGCGAACCGCAGAGCCTATGGCGATAGGCTGGTGCGGTTGCGCCACCAGGCAGGTCAGTAATCCACTACCAGTAACTGTAAAGAAATATAAAAGTATGACAGTCAGCAAAAGAGTGCAGTGTAGTCAGTAAGGAATAAAATGTGCAAGTAACAGTGTGAAAGTGTCTGCAAGTATTGCTTGATTACAAAAGTGTGTTTCAGCCTGTAAGTTAAACCGAAAAATGAAACTGTCTGACATATATTCTGAAATAAAAATGCCCTACCTGTAAGAAAATAGTACACAACCTGCAGCAGGCTGAAAAGTATAGCTGCAGAAGATGATGAAATCACATGTGTGAAATATATCCCTGTTGAAATACTGAAACAAGACAGAAGTGAGACTGCTGGAAAGGATTGTAATAACTACAGGTAAAACATGTCAATAAAGCCTAGAAGTAAGTACCATCCTGAATAGTAAAATGAAAGCAAGTGAGAGAGTGTGAGAAAGTGTCATGAATCCAGCAATACAGTAGTAATAACCCCTGAATAAAGTATACTGCAGTCAAGACAGAATGAAATGCATGTGAGAATCAAAACCAAACAGCGAAATCTGTTCAAAGTGTTGCTGCATCTGGAATGTGTATCCCAAAATCTGGATATGTTGCTCTCAGTCTGCAATATGCAGATAGTATGATTGTCTGATATACCAAACATCCACACTTGTCTACAGCTATATAAAGCAAATGTAGCAGGATGATGTAGCTGAACAAAGCTAGATATGAATGTGTATGAAGAACAATAAAATGTATATTGATGTTGCAGTAACAGTCCTATCACCAAGTTGAAATAGTTATCATATAGGAAACTGTAGTTAGAACAGTAGTGTGTATATAACTGTAGCTATTAGAAATGTACAGCATATGTATTGGTATTCAAAGGTGTTAATATTATTTTCTTCACCCCACCCTATAACCACATATAACCCATTCCACGTGAAAATGGTATGTGCAATCACAATTAACACCCCTGGACGTTTGTCCTGTTGGGTCATATATATTTGCATGTCCGTTGATGCATCTGCCCTGTTCATACATCCAAACCTGATGGCCTGTTGCCATCAATTAACCCTGCATGTTGTTGGACTGTGTATTTCTGTTCAAATTATGCATGTGTTATGCACGCTGTTCAATGGTGTGAATATCTGGGTGTTTGGTTAATGGGAATACTAATGCATGCTGTTACAACTAATTGTGAATGGTATTATATGTCACTAACCCAAACTGTCATGACATAATGCAAAACATAGGATGACAGGGAAGGCGGGTTCCAGCGGACCCACCTCTCGCACCTCAGCTGGCGAGTGCACCTGGCACTAGTGCCGAGTCTGGACCCTCCTCCGGTGGCCCTGTGCCACCTGCGGGTGGAAGCGCTGCAGGGGATGGGGCTCGCCCCCCCCTCTGCAAGTGTGGCCGGAGGAGAACCAACACTCACCCTCCGTATCGTCTGGACTGTGGCGTGTAGGGAGATTCGGGACTCTGTTCTCAAGACCCTACGCCAGCTTGAGGCATGGGTGGCGAGACTAACGGGCATGCCTGTTGCCCGGCCTACACAGCCCCCAGCACAGCCCTATCCTGGGCAGTGAAGGAACAGTGGCAACTGCCTATGGGTGGGGATATCAGTTCCACTGTTGCCATCTGTGGGATCATGGGCTCTGGATATCCAAACCTCCGTCCCCGTCAATTGTGTAACCCCCCCCCATACGTGTCATACACCACCCCTGTATGCGTCTTGTTTGTCTTGTCTGTTTACCTACCCAACCTACCTCCCCAGCTGTACCAACTTCCTTCACCTGACATACCACTCTCACCTGAAAAAAAAAAAGGGCACTCTGTACCCACAAAAAAATTACGCCCCATACATAGCTGCCCATTCCGCACACATGTCTGCTGGACACGGAATCTATCAATTACAATTGGCTGTACAACAAGTATTATTGTTGTCCTGACACCTCTCTCAGGAGTGGAAGGTTTCAAATGTCACACCAAATTACATACATATGCACAGCTGTTGCTGATGAAGAAATGGGCAGCTATGGGCCTTACCTACATCCCTCCTGCAAATCCCAAGCTTGTTTCCCTTCTGTCTTACCCTCTTTGTGACCCCTTTTTCACCACTTTCCCGTCTCCCCATTTTCTTTTCTTTCAAAGAAAATAGCGTGGGTGTGCGCCAGAGTAAGCATCGTTAAGCGGTTGTAAGCAGGCGTGCGCTTGTGTGCGCGGAGCTAACCGCCAGTGTGCATGTGTGAGCTCCACGCAAACCAGCACTAACCCGGTTACAACTGCTTAAAAGTGCCTTAGTCACTTTGATTGACAGGTCCTGTACTCAGTTCAAAAGCACAATAAAATCCCACTGTCAGTCCCAAACCCAAGTCCTGGGAAACACTAGTCTGTATGACATACCACTAAGCCATGACTCTTATACAAGAACATTGTGCTAAAATAAATATAACATGTAATAGTAGGGATGAATGTAAAGGGAATATAGGATGTGTAGTACACAAAGCATGTCATTTAGAATTACTGTCAAAACTACTGGATTTCCATAATAGTAGTCTGTGAACAGAAACAGCCATGCTTGTTGGCAGCTTGTAGATAATAATGTCAGTTAAAGTACATATATAAATGTATGTATATGTATATATATATATATATATATATATATATATATATATATATATATTTATATATAGTTGTAGGAGTCATTGTGCATACACACTTGCTACAGGGAACATGAGAGAGGAATGGAGAAATGTGAATATACAACACAGCCTGAATCATGAGAGAGATACTAACCTTTACACTCACAGAACACTGTCCACAGCATACCAGCATGGTCCCCGCCCTTACAATCTGAAAGGGCAACGCCTATCCCACATACCCTTTTATAGCACTGACCTGAAATCACAGTGTGAACTGCAATTAGTACACAACTGGCTGTATGCAATTAGCAAATGCTGGCTTACAATTGGTGCAGAGGCCATCACATGGACCTATGCAGATACCTACAAAAGCATCCAGTGCTAACACTCCACACATGCAATACATTCATTGCACTGTCTGGAAGCAGACAGAGGGAGAGCGAAAAGTGTGTGAGAGAGAGAGAGAGAGAGAGAGAGAGAAAACAAAAAAAATATATATATACACTGTGACTCTGTCACCCGAAGCTGTCAGCAGTGACAGTAGCAGCAGCAAGCAGAAGCAGTTGTAATGCAACCAGCTGCGACAAACACAGGTAATGCAAAGTAGCAGGTTAATAGTGTGCATACTGTGAACCCTCCAAATGTGTCATAGGTCTGTATCCATAGGTATGTCCATGTGATATGTTGTGTGTACGTAGTTCCACCAAAAGTGGATGACCATACATTACATGTCAATCAGTCTTAGGCCATGATCCTGGCAGCAGTTGTCTGTGCGTTGCCCCAGCAATGGCTGTAGTGACTGCTTTGAAAGGTCAGCCAGGTTCAAAAGGCAGGATCAGCCCATCACAAAGGCACACTGGCTGGGAACAAGTGTCTGCAGGTACCCGATATCACTGCATATGCATCCCATACTGCATAATTCCATAGCTTAGCAGACCAGGCCGGTTATGCATATGATGTGGTAGTTCCCAGGGTCAGTCGAGGTGCCTCCTTAGTGGTGTGGGACCACTGTTGCTGTATGCCACTGTCCAGGTACATATGCTGTAGTATGGCCAAGATAAATTATCAGTGTTATATGCGGTTGTATGTCCTCTTGGAGTGCAGGTAGCACACATCCAGGGATACCATGAGGTCACAGTGATGCTGTTCTTCTCTGCTGAGGGCGGTCCTCACCTGAACATGTGAGATGATAGGGAGGTTACATACAGCTGTGATAAATATTTCAACTGGTGGGGGAGAAGGAGGGGGGGATACGTGCACCGAACATGTCTGCAAGATTGTTGCCAATATCCGTGTGTTTGGTGAATGTTAAGTAGGTGTGTATTAACACAGAGCATATCTGAGGCATGTGGTCCATATGTGTAACATAACTGAAGAAGGCCTTGTGGTCATCCATAGTGTTTGTGTCCATTTCCCTCCCAGAGTAGGCCATGGCCATTGTTATTACAGACCGTAGCATAGTACCAGTGCTGACCACAGATGCCTTCCCTTAATGTGAATGTGCTCTGTCCTGCAGTAGCCTCCTGCTATTGTTATACAATCTGCCTCTGTCTGGGGTCCACTGGACAGGATGCCTAACCTTTGTGCATAGGGTCTGGGTTAGAAATGTTTGTGCAAGTTCCATGCAATCTGTGGCATGTCCGTGGTAAGCATTTGCAAAGGGGTCAGCAGTGTGGCTTGTGGCTTCCACTGGCCCAGTGTGCTGCATGGATACCATCTCAGTCCCAGCAAGTGAATAACTGTCTAATCACATACGTATCAAAGTAGTCTACTGTGCTGGTGGTGGTGGTGGGATATGTATATCCAGGCCGAGTAACTTCTGTCCACATCACAGTAGTGGATGGTGTCCCACATACAGTACCTTGGGATGAACCCCAGAGAGAGGTTGTGCATTGCACCTGTCAGTGTGTGCTGACCGATGGGGCATGCTACTATGTTGTGTGGAATGTGGCAGGTATTGTTGCACAGGTGTTGGCTGAGCACTGATATCTGGCCATGTACCTGTGTATCCACCACAACACACACACATGCAACATATGGGAGTAGTAGTATATCACTACACATGAGTATCATGTATAGTATGTGTGCCATATATTGCTGACATGGTCTGCTGATATCCTGTTTGTGTTCTCTTCTAGGGAGATGGTGCGTCAGAGTAACCCCGCCTACTCTGTGGCGGAAGACAAGGAGATCCACCAGAGCCTGGTGCGGGAGTATGACATCCTGTTTTCCCGCACCAGTCAGAATCAGCAGGAGAGGGCTGCACTGTGGCAAGACCTTGTCCGTAGGGTAAATGATATTGGCACGCATAACAGGGCATATGAGCAGGTACGACATCACTGCAGTGATTTAATCCGAAGTGTCCATCAGCGTGCATCAGATATCCACAGGCAACAGGTTGCCACAGGAGGAGGGGTGGCCACACATCCCCCCCTCACCAGACTGGGGGGGCTACTCCTAAGTGTTGTGGCTCCATTCCCGGAACACCAACAGCAGTACACCTGCATTATGATGGAGGCTGGTTCCACACAGCAGCACGACATGGAGCGTGCAGGTAATATGCCATATGTACACTTGACTGTTCTGTACACTGTATCATATGCAATATCAATGGCACAGTTGTGCCCACTGACATTAATCTCATTATTTCTGTAGGTCCCTCCGGGGTTACAGCAGGGCAGGCCATCCATGCTGGTGAGTGTGTTTAACATAACCTATAATAGTCCTGATAATGCTAGTAACAGTAGTTACCTCAGCAGTGCTGTGTGTATACTGCGGGGTGTGCATGTGTGCATGTGTGCAGATGTGCCTGTGCCCATGTGTGCATGTGTGCATGTGTGCATGTGTGCAGGTGTGCCTGTGTCCACGTGTGCATGTGTGCATGTGTGCCTGTGTCCACGTGTGCATGTGTGCATGTGTGCCTGTGTCCACATGTGCATGTGTGCATGAGTGCATGTGTACACGTGACCACGTGTGCATGTGTGTATGTGTGCATGCGCCCATGTGTGCATGTGACCACATGTGCATGTGTGCATGTGTGCAGGTGTGCCTGTGTCCACATGTGCATGTGTGCCTGTGTCCACGTGTGCATGTGTGCATGTGTGCCTGTGTCCACGTGTGCATGTGTGCATGTGTACATGTGACCACGTGTGCATGTGTGCATGTGTGCATGTGCCCATGTGTGCATGTGACCACGTGTGCATGTGTGCATGTGTCCACATGTGCATGTGTGCATGTGTGCATGTGTCCACGTGTGCATGTGTCCACGTGTGCATGTCTGCATGTGGGCATCTGTGCCTGTGTGCATGTGTCCACGTGTGCATGTGTCCACGTGTGCATGTCTGCATGTGTGCCTGTGTCCATGTGTGCATGTGTGCCTGTGTCCACATGTGCATGTGTGCATGTGTGCCTGTGTGCATGTGTGCATGTGTGTAGAAGTGCATCACTGGTAACAATGTCCGTAGACTGTAAACTGTGTTTCCTGTCTTCCTCCCACAGGTTCTGGGGCTGCTCTGGTGACCTTCAGCAGGGAACCTGAATCCTGTGCCACGGCTACTGGTAATGATGATATTTGTGTAATGGTACAGGAAGGTGTGTCAGGGTCCGCCACTGGTCAGCCAATTGACAGTATACAGCTGTCAACCCCATCATTGTGCACAGTCATCCTGCCAGTACATCCTTTGTCACCATTGTCCCTAGGTGATGGACAGGATACAGTGGGCATAGACCAGGGTAATGTGGTACCTGTGGCACATGCGTCCCCACACAGCAGCCATGGGCAGGGTCCTCCAATGGTACCACACAGACAGTTGCCCATGGGTTCTCGTGGGAGCATCCGTGGGCGTACTGCCTCTGGCCGACGTGCCCAAAGAAGTCTGTCAATCTCAGCTATGTTTAGGACTGTCATGCAGGCACAGTCATGTATGGAAAGGTACACCAGACAGGGTCTGAGGGAGCTGAGAGCATGTCGCACAGCCATGACAGACAGTATGCGTGACATTGCGGATGCTATCCGTAACTTCACCGATGTCATAGACAGACATTGTGGGGACATATTACAGCAGTTCCACAACCAGATGTCCATGAGCCATGGCAATGGTGGGCGTTTGCGGTATCGACGTGGCCGTATGCCGGCAGCATCAGCAGCTGGCAGTCAGCGCGGACGACAACAGGCTCGCGCATGCCCCAATAGTGCCAGCAGCAGCCCCAGCAATGCTGGGTCTGTGCTGTCATCGGAACGCCCCAGGAGACCACGTGCACGTGGCTCTGGACAGTCACTATTTCTAGCATGTCGAAGGGTCAGTTGCTGGCGTCCTCTCCTTTTCAGCTGGTGAATCTGGGAATCTTGAGGCAACGTTACAATTGCCTCATGTACACAGACAACCCTCTCCTCCTCCCAACAAATACAAATATATGCGAGAGATGCAACTATATAGCCAAACTGGAGGCTGAGCTCTCTCAATTCAGTACTGGCAAGACCAGTCAGGAGGAGAAGGTAACCACGCACACCACAAACCCAGTCTCACATAGAACTATCACAACAGCAAACCAAACACATAATCACACAAAAACATACTCAGAGGCGCTGATTAAAAATCTACCAAAACAACAGAGGCCTCCAAAGCAGACACCCAAGCAACCACCACCTCAAGACATAGCACATGCAACACATAGTTCACAAAGTCAGTATGCTAAACAGTCACAGCCCTTAAGGCCAAACAACATGCCAGACACACTTGTAATAGGTGACCCCATAGTCAGACACACTGACGTCCCGCTCACCAGACTGAACAAGGAAAGGGTCACAGTAAGCTGCCTGTTGGGAGTTAGAATCTGCCACATAACACAAGCACTCAGGTCACTCCACAGCAAGTACAAATATGACTCATTCATTGTACATGCCGGTGTGAACGACCTGAGACGTACCTCCCTGGACTACATGAAAAGAGACATAGAGGAGCTCTCTGATTATGTAGCCCAGGCCGGTATGACCCTGACCCTGAGCAGCATCTTACCCTCACCAAGAATGATGGCACAGTACAAAGACAAAATGATCAGTTTTAACAATTGGCTTAATTACTGGTGTCATTCTAAGGGGATCCAATGTCTGTCTGCTTGGGATGACATGCTTGACAAGCCACGCTGCTTCGCAAGGGATGGCTTGCACCTGTCATCCCTGGGCTTCCGGATATTGGCCAAGGCTCTTGCCACCCCCATAGTGCCTTTTTTAGGCAAGGCTCAAATGACAAACCTACCTCCCTAGAAAACACAAGTGGAAAAAAACTAAGGGTAATGCTGCTCAATGCCAGAAGTCTAAACCTCAAGATGCACATGCTCGAAGCCCTCCTCAGTATGGAGAACATCGATGTCTGTGCAGTGACTGAAACCTGGTTCAAGGCTCCTGAGAGCACCCCAGCACTATCAGGTTTTACCTCATATCATGCGTTCCGACCCCAAAACTTGGACCGGACCACAAAAGGAGGGGGAGTATCCATTTTCATCAAAGATACCCACACCTCCAGGTTAGTGGCAATGCACGAAGCATCGGAAACTATCCAGGTGCAACTAACCATAGGCAAAACTGCCTTACAGTTTGTAGCATGCTACAGACCACCCTCTCAAACTCAGGAACCCCACACAGCCTTCCTAAAGACACTGGAGAGTATGAATGTCTCTCCAAATACCATCATTTTGGGAGACTTCAACTACCCAAACATAGACTGGGAACATTACTCAAGCTCCAACACCCTAGCCCAAAGGTTCCTAGAATTCATAAACTCAAATGCAATGGAACAACTAGTCACCATTCCCACAAGAGGAGACAATATACTAGACCTGATCATCACAAACATGGGGACAAAATGCTCCACACCAGAAGTATATCCCTCTTTGGTAAGATCAGACCATAAATTAATCTCACTGGAAATCCACATCCCGCCCACCCCTGCACAAAAGACCACAGTGAAGAACTTCTCAAAAGCAAACTTCACACTTCTTAAGACTGAAGTGGTATCCTTCAAGGCCCCTGGGCCAGTGGAAACCACAACCCACACTGCTGAATCCTTTGCAAATGCCTTCTATGGGCACCTTCAAAATGCATGGATCATGCAATCCCAAATAAAACCAAGACCCATTCCCCAAAAGCAGGCGCCGGTCTGGTGGACCCCAGCCATAAACAAACTTTACAACAGGAGGCGGAAGCTACTACATGACAGAGCAAAATCCCTAAAAGGGAAGGCTCTGATCAGTACTAGCAAAAAACTACGATCACTCATAAAATCATCCAAGGCTAACTTTGAGAGAAAAATCGCAAAAGACACAAAAGACAATCACAAGGCCTTCTTTAGCTATGTTAGAAACCTGGATGGAAACTCCCAGATATGCTCAGAGTTAGTCCAAAATAACACAAAATACACTGAACCCACTGAGATTGCCAACATTCTGGCAGACAGGTTCAGTGCAAATTTTTCTTCCCCCTCCCCCCCAAAAGGAGAAATAACTATCCCAGCAGAGTGTAGCCTCCCTAACATCTCAGATGCCCAGGTGAGAGCCGCCCTCTCTAAAGCTAAAAACACAGCATCAATGGGACCGGATGGTGTCCCGGGCTGTGTGCTACATGAACTCCAAGAGGAACTAAACCCACACATAAGGCTGCTGTTTAATCTTAGCCTTACTACAGGATACGTACCCAAAGAGTGGTGTACGGCAACAGTGGTCCCACTTCACAAAGGCGGTGCCTCTACAGACCCTGGAAATTACCGCCCCATAAGCTTGATGAGCCTGGTTTGCAAAGCTATGGAGAGGATCATTATGGAACTCATAAACAAAGACATTGGGGACCTACAGACATTGGATCCTACTCAATTTGGCTTTGTCAAGGGCAGATCCTGCCTTTTGAACTTGGTTGACTTTTTTGAAACAGTCACAAAGGCCATTGATGAGGGTAAGGCAGTTTACACAGACTACCTTGACCTTGCAAAAGCCTTTGACACAATACCCCACTCGGGCATCATAGACAAACTCACCAGCTTAAATGTAAACCCATATGTCACAAGATGGGTTGCAAACTGGCTCAAGAACAGAACCCACAGGGTCAGAGTTGCTAGAGCTATGTCAGACTCTAAGCCAGTCACAAGCGGTGTCCCACAGGGCTCAGTCCTGGGACCCCTCTTTTTCGGCATTTATTTTTCCGAAGTACAGGCAAACATAGGAGGATTGTGGCTGACAAAGTTCGCAGATGACTGCAAACTGGGCGCCATAGTTGATACTCCAGCGGACACAAACATCCTTCAGAGAGGCCTCATAGAAATGGATAATTGGTGCCAGAGCCATGGCCTTAAGCTGAACGCCAAAAAATGTATAGTCATACCCTTTGGGAAAAACAAGGTACCGACAAATTACCACATAGGCGGTAATCCATTAAGTACGGAAGAGGTAATCAGGGACCTAGGGATGCAGGTTGACAGTAATCTCTCATTTGACACTCACATTGCCAAAGTGGTTAGGAAGACCTTCTATATTGCCCACCTTATCATGAAGGGTTTCACATCTAGATCAAGAGAGGTCATTGTGCCCCTGTACTCTTCTCTTATCAGGCCAATGATTGAGTACAATGCCCCATTTGGGATGTATCTCACCCGACACCTGCAGCAGTTGGAAAGACCCCAAAAGTTCCTCACCAAGAGGATAAAGGGTCTTAAACATATGTCATATGCTGCCCGACTGAAAAAACTCCAGCTCTATTCAGTCGCATACCGCCTACTCAGAGGTGATCTGTGCCTGACGTACAAGGCCATGTCCAATCCTGAATTAATGGACATGCTCTACCTCAGAAAATCCAAATCCATCAGAGCCATGAGAACAAGTGACTTAAACCTCAACACAGAAATAAATAGGACGTGCTGGAGGGACAGATTCATAACCCAGAGGCTCCCTACACTCTGGAACAGAATCCCAGTTCATGTTAGGCAGAGCCCCTCACTGACTCTATTCAAGAGAAATCTCGACGAGTGGATGGGAGATCATAGGTTTACCCCGGGGGTCATCTCTGTGTCACTACTAGACAGAGGCATAGTAAACTAAACACTAAAATGGCGTAGTATTCTCATCCTAAGGGGTGGTGTAAGCCACATACACTCTGGCTAGGCTTATAAATGCCTTAGGGCAGATAGCCTAGTATGAACCTATGAACCTATGAACTTGTGTCCAGTCAACACACTCCCGCTTCTGATGACAGTACCCAGTCTGGCTTAGTACTGGATACGCCAGGCACAGGTACAGTGTCCATGCACACAGACACTGATCTGTATGGCCTGCCAGGTGCAGTCTGTGGCTGTCCACAAACCCCTGTATATGACAGCCATGAGGTGGAACTGTGTGCGTGCATACACACATGCAAAATGTTAACACCTAGGGTGACCACATACATGCACACACTGCACAAACACTGCCCCGCCCTGTACTGCTGCCCCTCACCAACACACACATGTCAATTGGTGGTATCAGTGGCTGACTCAGGCATACCTAATCCACCCCCTGTGCATATGATGACACTGTGCCACCTCCTGCAATCTCCAACATCATTGCGGTAACAGGTAAACACGTTGCTGATGCACAGGGTGACTACATAGAAGTGTATTAGTAGTATCATGTTGGTTACAGTACAGTGTGCTGCTATGTCTGTGTGTTTATCCCAGCATGCCTGCTGCAGTAACTGTATGAATGTCCTGAATTGTTATCTGCACCCATAGTACATACCAAATTATAACAGCTGCACATAATTGCATGCCGGTGGTAAGGTTGTCAACAGATAGCCGCATACATGGGTAGCACAGTGGGAAAGCTAACGCAAGTAGTGATATGCAATGGTGGACATGTACAGTAATGGTGTCAAGTTGCCCACAACGACTATGCCATGTGGATGTTCGCGCATGTAGATATATGTGCAGTACCAATGTAATCCAAATCACAAATAACTATGACATAATATCAGTTCTACCATGGGCATCTGCGCTGTGTATTCCTAGGTACATGTTGATAGTGCCTACATATTTGCATTGTTACTTACTGTTATTGTTACCCCTTCTTTGTTGTACAATGCACTACTTCCAGCCCTGTTTACTGTAGCTTTGTTTGCATGCATGTTCGCTAGTTCCCTGGAACACTGCTTACACCTGCAATGCAGAGTTACAGTGCTTCTGTAGACTTCTAGTGACATCTGCATAGCGTACAATACGTATGTCAACTTTCCACATGACAGAACGTCACTGTCTGTCCTGTACGCATGTACATTGCCTGTGACACATTGCACACGTCTTACCTGGCATTTACCCACGTGTGCAGTCATATATGTCAGTGCTATGAAACAGTAGCAGTACACCCACACATACACACCTTCAGTATGTTGTTCCCCATTGGCCCTATGTGTTGGTACTCACCATGGCATTCACACTACTAGGGTAGCATGTGCAAAGGTAACCTGTGAATCGCTTCTATGGTCCAGTTGTGGTTTATGTGAGTCATGTGTCAATGTCACAGCTGCCACATGTATGCAGTCAGCCATCACCCTTGGCCAGGAACGTACAACACATGTGTGGGATGCCACCACACAGCCAATCTGGGGACTGGGCTCTCTGAACCCAGTAATGCCATACCCTGTCAGGTGGCATGTCATATATACTACATCCTGGACAAACGTCAACCCCAATCCCTGCTGCTACTATTGATAATACCCCTGAAGATGCTCCTGATAGTTTTGACCAATTCTTTACTGAGACATTTCAGACCCTAGCTAGCCATCTACCTCCTAGCTCCCCTGGTCCTGAAAGTAGCACCCCTAGAAACCTACTTGCGTTCAGCTGCCAACCAGTCACCACTTCACTTCTCTGTACCTTGATTGAAACAGTGAAACCCACTACACTTTCTGCTGATCAACTCCCTGTCCAGAAAGTAGCACCCCTAGAAACCTACTTGCGTTCAGCTGCCAACCAGTCACCACTTCACTTCTCTGTACCTTGATTGAAACAGTGAAACCCACTACACTTTCTGCTGATCAACTCCCTTACCTATCAAAATCAGATGATACTATTGCTTACCCCGTCTCAAAGGTAATCAAACGAACCATGGTAGAATCTAAATTTCCCACCATCTGGAAAATGTCATATGTAATCCCACTTCACAAAGGAGGCAGCTCTACTGAATTCTCCAATTATAAGCCAATAGCTATACTCTCTCCACTTGCAAAGATTATGGAAACTTTAGTCATAGACAATTCATGCACCACCTAATCCAAAATCGCCTTATGGCAGACACTCAGCATGGCTTCCGTCCTCATCACAGCACTACTTCAGGCCTCCTAGCCTTTACTAACACCATAAACCATACTTGCAACACTAATTATATATCCTCAGCCCTCTTTTTGGATCTTTCCAAGGCATACGATATGGTTGATCACCAACTTGTAATCCACACCCTGCAAACACTGTCTAGATACTGGAGCCTTCCAATGGTTTCAATCCTACCTGCATGGTCGACAGCAGGCTGGCCTCTGGCAGAACAAACTCTCTAACCTTCTACCTAACACCCTCAGAGTACCACAAGGCTCTATACTAGGGCCCTTGCTGTTCTCCATCTTCATTAACGACCTTTATACTGTCATCTCAAAAGTCAGCTGTATCCAATATGCTGAAGACTCTACTCTGATCTGTTCAGCCACATCTCCAGTAGAGTTATGGTCAGCTAGCCAGACCACCTTTAATACAATAGAAAACTGGCTTTCTGAACATCATCTGATCCTAAATCCCAAATAAACTAAACTGCTGTTATTTCACCAACACGTAGGTCTACCACTTTCACCGTTACCATAACATCAACTGATGGCACAATAATCTCCCCTGAAATAATCTCCCCTGACCCATCTACTAAACTATTAGGTGTCATCATAGACAATAATCTCAAATGTGACCTACATGTTAACCAAATTATCAAAGCCATCAATAGAAAACTAGGGTCACTTTACAGAATTAAAGCCTTCCTAGCCCCTCCAGCTAATGGTGCCATAGCCCGCTCACACCTTGTTTCAACCCTTCTGTATGCATCCCCTCTACTCTTGAATATGAACAAGACTGTCCTTAACAAACACTCAATTTGCTACAATGACATTGCCAGGTTTGCCACTGGGCTGCCTTTTAGGACACATCATTGCATCAATCTAAATCAGCTTGGTTGGCTTGCAATACCAGCCTAATACAGTATAACCAACTGATTATGGCCTATAAAATCCTCTATAATCCAGACAATACTCCTGCACTTCAAATATTATTACCCCCTATAACAATCCTAGACCTCTTTGATCCTCTAACAAACTACTAATTCAGACTAGCAAGTTTAATAACACAGCCAGTGATTCTCTCTTTGCAAACTCTGTAAGTAGATCCTGGAACTCACTTCCAGCTGATATTACCCTACTGTCCACCTTAGGTCAGTTTAACACTAGACTCAAACAACATTTGTCACTTAACTGGCTATGTCAATGTATCAAGCCTGGCTAACTCGAATGTGTAAAATCTTTGAACCACTTTACTGTGTAATTTAATTTAATCCTGACTTGTGCTCAGGACTAACATTAACCTGTGGAACATGTTTAACTTACTTACTTATGTAATCTCTGTAAATAATCTGTTTGTAATATGTAATGCTGGTATTATGTAATGCTGTATCTGCTACCCCCATAGCTTGCCTCCCCGGGCCTCCCCTGGAAATGGACATGCATCCAGTCAGACTATCCCGGTCAACAAATGTAGGATAAATAAATAAATAAAAAATATTACAGTGACTACAATACAAGTCAGACATTGACACGCACTGACAGCATGCTGAACACACTGGGGCATACGTGGGGACTCAGAATAGCAGCCTGCCTGGGCATCACACACCTCCGCAGCTGGCACACAGGCATATGTTCCGTCGGAACAGAGCACATGCCACACATGGCAGACACATCCCCTGTGCCACACACTCACAGCCTGTAGGGCTACACAACACACCTGCTACAGAAGTGTCAGGTACCTGTCTTGTGTGCTGCACTGGGGTCCCGCTCAACAGGCTGTATCTGGTGAAGGTCACAGTGATATGCCTCAGGGGCACTATGGTCCACCACAGAACACATGCATACAGGTCAGTCAGAGGCATGGACACATATGACTCACTCATTGACCATGCCAGTATGGCTGCCTGAGACATACCTCCCTGGACTACATGATAGGGAACATAGAATGGATCTCTCAGCATGTGGCACAGGCCAGTATGAGCCTGATGTTGGTTGCCAACATACCCTCACCAGGTATGCTACCACTATATGTGGGAAGGGTGTTGTATGTCTACATTATGCTCAGTCTCCACTGTCATTCATAGGGTATCCGCTGGCTGTCAACGTGTGCTTACATGCTAGGGAAGCCACAATGATGTGCAAGGGTCATCTTGCACGTGACATCCATGGCCCGATGTATAATGGCAAAGCTCCTTGGTACACACATACTGCCTTATGCTGCAGGACATGGTTTACATAGCCGCCTCCATGGGTATCACACAGGTTAGGATACTAACAGTGCTGCTACACAACAACAGCAGTGTACACAGGAAGATGCATGCACCAGACACTGTCCTCAGCACGGTGAACTGCAATGTCTGTGCAGTACCAGATTCATGATTCATGGCTCACAGGTGTTACCCATCACTGACAGGTTATGCCCCATACCATGCCTGTTGTCCCCTACACATGTAACACACATGGATAGGGGGGTGGTATCCCAAGGTACCACAGATACACACACCTCCAGGTTGTTGGCACAGCACAAAGCATCAGGGCCTAATCATGTGCAGCTAACAGTGTGTCGGACTGCCATCTGGTTCATAGCCTGGCACACACAACCCTCCCATACACAGGAAGACCACCTATCGTCCATAACAACACTGGCAATATGACAGTCTCAAGAACTGTGTTTATATGGCTGGACTGCATCCAGCCAAACATTGTGTGTGAGCATTACTGTAGCTATAACACACTAGTTGAAGGGTTCACAGCATGTGGTCACTGAATTGCAGGGGAATGACATGTTACCACTACCACAACAGGTGGGAACATGCAGCACCTGTACATCGACTGCATGTACATTATATGGCCCAGACCAGATGTGTATCCCCTGCTGTAGGTATTTCACCATATACTCCCACACTGTATAGAGACAAACCATGTGCAGACCCTGCACAGTAAGACACAGTCATATTGGTATACATTGCAAATACCATTTATCCACTCGAGGCATGTGTCAGACATGGTAACTACTGCAGGTCACAGGTATTTATGTGTATGTGTCACACACATACATCATGTGTGCAATGCCATTGCTTGTTTAGGCAATGGCATGCATTGTTATGTACGAAGACCCACACAAGGTCATACTGTGTGACACAACCACACGTGGCAGTTGTGGGTTACCACAACATACCTATCTGTACTCTGACAATGGTAATAGACACAGTAGCAGAGCGCACTATTGGCATTACTAGCCAATTAGCCCTGTTTGGCTGTGCTGATAGTGTGGTGACATCCCCTGTGTTTACTGGGGGAGTATGCAGCATCTGGTGTATTGTAGTATTTGCTAAAAGGATCTGTTCTCCCACACTTGCATTTACACACACCCTACTACTCCCACACTTCCCCTACCTAACTAAGTCATGACACATGAGAGAGACACATTAGCAAAGCGCACTATTCGATTTACTAGACAGTTCCTCTTCTCTGGCTGTACTTATAGGGTGCTGACAAGATCAGTATTTTGAAAGGGTAATGTGCATCAGGTAGTGTGATCTCCTGATTGCCAAAACTAACATGTTTTTCATATGGAAACGCACACACACAAACTCCCCACATCCAAACACACACACATGCCATTTACAGGTTTCAAACTCCTACCTAACTACATTATGATACTCGGGAGAGACGCATTAGCAGAGTGCGCTATTCACATTACTGGGAGGCTTCCCTTCTCCTGCTTTACTTATAGGGTGCTGACATCATCTGTGTTTAGAAAGGGGAGTGTGCATCCTGTAGTGTGTTCTCCCAGTTGCCAAAAGGGACATTTCCCTCACACATAATTGCACACACACTAACCCCCCTCATCCAAACACACACACTTGCCATTTGCAGGATTCAAACCACTGCCTAACTATGTTATGACACTAGAGATGGACGCATTAACAGAGCGCGCTATTTGCATTACTGGGAGGCTTCCCTTCTCCTGCTGTACTTATAGGGTGCTGACATCATCTGTGTTTAGAAAGGGGAGTGTGCTTCCTGTAGTGTGTTCTCCCAGTTGCCAAAAGGGACATTTCCCTCATACATAATTGCACACACACTAACCCCCCTCATCCAAACACACACACTTGCAGGATTCAAACCACTACCTAACTATGTTATGACACTTGAGACGGACGCATTAGCACAGCCCGCTATTCGCATTACTGAGAGACTTCCCTTCTCATGCTGTACTTATAGGGTGCTGACATCATCTGTGTTTAGAAATGGGAATGTGCATCCTGTAGTGTGTTTTCCCAGTTGCCAAAAGGGACATTTCCCTCTCACAGCCTTTCACACACACAAACCCCACTCACCCACACACACACACACACACACACTGAGCATTTGCAGGATTCAAACCCCTACCTAACTATATTATGACACTTGAGGGAGACGCATTAGCAGAGCGCACTATCCGAATTACCGGGCATCGGTTCTGCACCTGTAGTATTTATAGGGTGCTGACATCTTTATTTCTACAGAGGTATGTAGATGTAGTACTACCTGTCAGGTGGGAGATAGCATATATATGCATTTGCAGCCACCTATGTCAGGGTCAGATATGCACATCGCACTGGCAGGTTACGTTCTATACCATGCTTTGGGACCACAGGACCTGTAACACACAACACAACCAGTACAGAACACCACACCCACATCCAGGACACACACTTAGCTACCCTGGGAACAGTGCCAGGATATGCATGTATTCACATACACCATTCCAGTTGTTAACATCAGGTACAGGCATATTGTGTGTGAGAACTACTCAGGCCTCTACCACTTTACCCTACAGCCACTACAATTTGTGGGTCCATGTGCTATGGCAGAACCACACACCACAGCCACATGGGTGAATACATATTGCACCTGTCCATCTGCAACGTGGGTACTCACTGTTCCACACCAGAGGTAGACCACCATTGTTGATATCTGACCATACCCACCTTTCCCTGGACATCCATATCTCATCTCCACACCCAGGCAAGGTTGTCACTGCACACAAACTGTGTTTAGCACAAGCAGACTCTACACTTGTGTAGACTGGGGTGGATGACTTCAGAGGACCCATGCTGGAGGACTATACTGGCCACTCAGCATAATCCTTGACAATTGCATTCTATGAGCATGTGTACAGTTTGCATTGGTCATGCTATCCCACATATACCCATGACTGCTCCACAACAAGACACCTGTCAGCTGTACACCAGCCATATATGCGCCATACAACAGACAGAGTGACCTAATACATTGCAGAGTTATAGCCCACAGAGGGAGGACATCTGTGGACAGTTCCGGCATGGCACTTCATTCACACATACTCATTACAACACAGTGTTGACAGTGGAATCATCCAGAGAATGCAGATAGGGCTACCCTCAGTCTGTTATTGACGGACACCTACTGTTAGAGATCCTCAGCAACCCTCTCACAGCACACTCCGACAACATGGCTGTGGCTTAGCACATTCAATCCCTGAGACCTCCACAGTGCCCCTGCTTGACAGAGGCACAGCTCACTAGACTCACATGTTGCCTTCTGTGACCTACTTTACAGTGGCACAGTAGCCTACTATCCTGGGGATGCAGATGCCAAGCACACTCTGGCTGAGCTGTCATTCCCTGGGGCAAGAAGCCTAGTATTGACCTCTACACCCATATGTTCAATTGTCGGATGCACAATATTTGTTGTGCTGTTCTAGTGTTTGCAGGTCTTTATTGCCATAGCATTCCCTGTTCCTATGAGCAACTTGTGTATCTGTGGAAGATGTTTGCATATGATGGCGATCCACTATATCACTTATGTCTCCGTGGTCATTTACTGTGTGCACTGGGCTGATTGCTGTGTTGTGGTTGGTTCCTGGACTGACACGTACAAATACCAGATATGTGTGGCCAACTGCTAAACGGAGATATGGCCTAAGTGTGTGAGCATGCCCAGTTCAGCCTTTCCGTGGCATGTTGTCTGACATATGCCTCATTTATCAAAGTGTGCGAGCATGCCCAGTGTGAGCTTTCCATATGTTGCACTCTGAAGTCCACCACATATTTGGGTGTGTGTGAACTTCGACAATATTGCACGTTTATGATTGTGTGTTGGGTGTCATGTTGTGTACTAACTGGCCAACTGCTTCGTGTCTGCCACAACAGGGATTATACTGTGCCTGCAGGGATTGCATGGGATACTTTGCAGACATTTCTCAACATACTTTCATAATGACCTAACACTGTAGTACCGTATAGTGTACTGGTTCGGTACTTTCACTGTGGTGGACAGTATCCTGGCCTTTAGTCCTATGACTGCTTGACATCTTCATAGTGAGCACAACAGACTGTGTATGGGGCCAGTTGTGCATATATGACCATGTTGCAATATGTTCAGATATGGACTACCTACACCAGGCTCGTCCAACATTGCTAGTGTATTCCACAACATGGGTGGACATTGGCACACACTAGCGATGTTCCCTAGGCCATTTCTGATGCTAGTCACAGTGTGTGTTTGTCCTTCGACACACATTGTAACTGGAGTTTGCCATGACATATGTCATGGTTAGTATACTGTGCCTCCGTCTACCTCTGACATAACAGTGATACCCAGGGTAGCCTACCATCTCCCATACACTCATCAGGATGCCTCTTGAGGGGTGTCGATATGTGGCTCTCTGGCTGACCTGTACCAGGTGTTTACTGGAGTGTGTGGGTGCCTTCTGTGTTATGGATCATTCTGTACAGCTTGTCCTATGTATGTCAGTGCTGGGGTTCAGGTCTCTCATGTGCATAGCTCACTGCCATTCAGATTGTACAAGGTGCAACATGTTCGTTGATTCCAGGTTGGACATGGCTTCATACATCAGGCACAGCTTTCCTGTAGCTGGGAAGGATGGCGGTGTGTGGGGCTGCAGTTTGTTTACTCAGGCAACACATGGCATCTGTTCATGCTCTTTGCTACCCCTGGTGGGGTACTGTTGTGGATTTTACACTTGATGGAGGTGTCTGCTGTGGTATTTCCCACAGGGGCTATTGTAGTCAGTTGTGACGCTGATGGAGGATGGCTGCAGAGCCACAGTGAGTTCCCCTTATCTACATCTGCCAACCTTCGTGTTTGGGTGGGTATATGGTACATGTTTCTGCGAACACTACAGCCACATGTTTGTCCAGTGCAGGATATTTATCACCTTTTGTACCCAGGTCTCACATTACATGTTAGGTACCTCATGGGTTAACACCTGTGTGGTAATTTGTGGGCACTTACTGTATATCCACGGTGGTTGTCTATACACAGTTCTGCAATTAGCTTGCTGACATGGCTATGGCTACAGTTGTCTGTTTGTAGGTGGCCCTTTTGTGGGTTGCTTGTGTCAGCTGGGGGTCAGATATGGTGGGCTGTTTGTACTCCTCTGCATACATGCTCAGTCACAGTCCTTCCATGTTGGCCTATACCTATGGGACATATATAAAGAATGGGGGTGGGGGGGCAAGACCAGGCCTTGCGGGATGCCACTCATATCCACTTTGTAGTCTGACATGGATGTGGCATGTCTGACCATGTCAGTTCTGTCCTTGGTCTGGTTTGCAACCCGTCTACTGACATAGGGGTGTATATTTAAGCTGGTGAACATATCCATACTGAACTCGTATGGTATTGTCTAGAAACATGTGCACAGTCCAGCTACGCTGTGTGGACCACATTGCCCTCATCAATGACCTTAATGACTGCTTCAACTGGGTCAGACATGTTTAGGGGCCGGTTCTGCAGTTACAACAGCCACAGTGTGTAGGGTCCAGTATCAGTAGGTCCACAATAGCCTTCTGTCTGCGGTACATACTGATCCTTTCCATAGCTGTGCAGAACAAGCTTGTCAGGATCCTGGGGTGGTAATTTGGAGTATCCATTCAGGCAACACCTTTGTTGTGATGGACCACTGCTGTTGTACACTGCTCTTTGGGTACATATCCTGTGGTAAGGCTGACATTGGGCAGTAGTGTGATTTGGCATTCCATTATTCTTGGAGCCTATGTTGGCCTCAGCACAGGACACCATCACATACCTTTGCTGCTGTGTGTTCTGCTTTGCAGATGATGGCTGTAACCTCAGCATCTGCAATGTCAGGGGACCATCAGTCTGCTGGGATAGGTATTTCGCACTCGGGGGGGGGTGGTGTTTGCACTACACATGACAGGTTGTATGTTAGCAATATGTGTGTGTTTGGTATGTTGTTTGTAATATCTGTGTGATTCGGAGCATATCTGTGGATGCCCAACATGGTTCCTACCATCAGTTGGGTAAACCTTGTGATTACCCTTAGTGTCCTGTACATTTTGTATCTTCATAGGTTCATGGGTTCATACTAGGCTAGACACCCTAGGCCATTAGTAAGCCTAGCCAGAGTGTGTGTGTCTTTCGCCACCCCTTGCTATGTTCAATTATGGCAATTTATGAGGTTCTTCACTGTGCCTCTGTCTGGTCGTGACAGAGTGGGGGACTCCCAGTATACATGTATGGTCATCCATCCACTTGGAATATTCCTGTTGAGGGGTGTCAGTGAGGGGCTCTGCCTACCATGTATTGGGATCCTGTTTCTGGGTGTGGGGAGCCAATGGGTTATGTATCTGTCCCCCCAGCACATCTTATTTCATTATGTGTTGAGGATGACATCTGTGACTCTCACAGCTCCAATGGTTTTGATTTCCTGTGGTGTAGCATGTCCATTACTCCAGTGTTGGACATGGCCTTGTACAACAGACATACAATGCCTCTGTGTAGGCAGTGTGTGACTGCAGTCAGCTGGGGTGTCTACAGCCAGACAGCATATGACATATATTTCACACCCTTTATCCTGTTGTTGAGGTAACTATGAGGTCTTCCGAACCGCTGCTGGTGTCACGTACGGTACATCCCATATGAGTCATTGTACTAGATTATGGGTCTGATAAGGGAACAGTACAGCGGCACAGTGACCTCTGTTGATGTTGATGTGAATCCTTTCATGATACGGTGTCCAGTATCAACAGTCTTCATAGCCACATTGGCATTGTGGGTGTCACATGACAGATTAATGTCGACCTGTGTCCCTAGGTCCCTGATTACTCCTTGCATACATAATGGTTTGACACCTATGTGGTAATTTGTGTGTACCTTGTCTGGTATTTGGTGGGACATTCATACTGTCCAGTGTCTTCGGATGTCTGGGTGGAGTTCTTGCATGTGAGAGTGTGGTCTGTCGCATGCTACAGACTGTACAGCAGTTTTGACTACAGTTATGTGCACATGGGTGGTTTCCACTGCTTTGTGCATTGTCAGTTACCTGGCAATATGGGTGTCTGTGCTGCATATGGATACTCCCCCTCCTTTTATGTTTTGGTGCAGGTGTTGGGGCCATAACACATGATATGTGGTATAACCTAGTAGTGCTGGTGTGCTATCACTAGGCTTGCAGCAGGCTTCTGTCACTACACAGACATCAATGTTCTCCATAATGGGAAATGCCTCAGGGTCATGCATATTGCAGTTGACACATCTGGCATTGGTCAGCATTACCCTTATGTTTCCTACCACTTATGTTTTCTAGGTTGGTGGGTAGTCGTTTTGGCCTTGCCTACATACGGCTCTATGGAGGTGGCAAAGGCCTTATCCAGTATCCAGACGCACATGGGTAACAACTGACAGCCATCCCTGGAAGAGCAGCATGGCTTGTCATGCTTGACACCTCAAGCAGACACACATTAGACCCTCTTGGACCGACAGCTGTAACTGTGCCAGCTGTTAAACATGAGCATTCTGTGTTTGTACTGTGGCATCATTCTTGGTGAGGGTTGGATGCTGCACACAGCCAGTGTCATCCCGCCCTGGGGTACATACTCAGAGGGACCATTCATTTCTCTTTTGATGTTGACCAGGGAGGTACATCTCAGGTAATTCACACCAGCATGGACATTGAGTGCATCATATTTCTGCTTGCTTTGGGGTGACCTGCGTACTTGTGTTATGTGGCATTTTGTGGCAGCCTACAAGCAGCTTACTCTACCCTTTCCCTTGTTCAGTCTGGTGAGTGGGACAGCAGTGTGTCTGCCTATACAGACACCTATTACGATTGTATCAGGCATGTTGTTTCTCCTTCTGGCCTGTGACTGTTTGGCAAACCAGCTTTGCGTACTATTCGTTGCATGTGCTATGTTTGACGGTTGTGGTTGCTTGTGATCTACTTTGGAGGCTTCTGTTGGTGTGGTGTGTTTGTAATTAAGGCCTCCGGGAATATTTGTCTGTGTTTATGTCTTTGGTTTACAGTTGTGGTAGGTCTATGTGGGACTGGGTTTGTGGTGTATGTGGTTACCTTCTCCTCCTGACTAGTTTTGACAGTACTGAGTTGCTGGAGCTCAACCTCTGGTTTGGATACATGGATGCATCTATCACATATATTTGTATTTATTGGGGGGTGTTGTGGTTGTCTGTGTACTTGGTACTGGTGTCACATTGCCTCTGGATTCACAGATTCTTCTTGTTGTGGCTGGACTTAGTGGAATGTATGTGTGGACATATGTTGTTGCCATACTACTGGTCAGTGATTACTTCCCTTTTTATGTTTGCTCTATCATGTGGTAGCTTCCTCATTCTCTTGCATGGTTTGGTAATGGCTGGAGGCCAGCATGCCAGATGCCTGCGTGTATGGCATTGTGTGTTGTTGTTATTTGTGATTGCATACTCCAAGCATTTCTAGCTGTGTTCATGGAATGCCTGTATAACATGTTCTGTGGTGTGTCACATATTCTGCACTTGCACAGGGCCTTTTGTGGATTCAACATTGGTTTTGAGGGCTGCAACCTATACTTTACACATGTTTTTCACTGTGGTATTCTGGCCAGGGACTGGGGTCAGGATGTGTATATCCAGTGTGATTACTCTATGGTCTGGTCTTACCAGTGAGGGGTACACTTCTCATCTTGCCATCCAGTACACATGTTGCTGATTATCACATCCAGTATGCTTACCCCTCTTGTGGGAGTGGTACATTATTCCTGGGCATTTTGGTTTATGGAATCTGGGTAATTTTCTCCTACTGTGTTGGTGCTAGTACAATGCTACCAGTGTATGTCTGGGTATTTTCAGTCAAGCAATATAATGTGGTTTGGGAGGCTTCATATATTCATGTATTCCGACATAGGCCAGGTGCTGTTCCTGGTATTAGGACAGTAGTCTGCAGCAGGCTATATACTGCGAGGCAGTTTTAGCCATTGGTATTTGACCATGGCTATTCCATGCTACTTCTTGTTGTGGTACCAACATGGGGTGTGGTTATCCTTGCCATTTCTTGCTAGTCACCCTCCTTTTGTAGCTTGTTCCATGTTTTGTGGCTGTACAGCACAGTATGAGGTGTGACCTGGTAGTGTTAGGGTGCTGATGTGAGCCTTGCCCAGTTCTCTGTTACAGGACTGGTATCTACATTCTCCATACTGTGTGCGTTTACACTGCACACATCTTGCTGTTTATGCATCTGTCATTGGGTAGCATTACATCTAGGTTCCTATCCCTTGTAAAACCTATGAAGGTGGGTTTGTGTTTTGAGACTTACCTATTCAGGGCATGCTGTGGGTACTGACAGCCTTTGCCGGTATCCATGGGGCATGGCATGATAGGTGCATGCCACCCCTAGCAGGTGGCGCATCATGTCAAGCTCCACATGTGATCCCAGCCTGAAACACATTGGCTCCCCTTTGACTGACTGCATTACTTCAGCCAGTTATTGCACTTGATCATCCCATCGTTATTTTGTGGCTTCATGCTTGGTGAGGGTGGATGTTAGTCAGGATGCTCAGGTGTGCATATAGTACATGGTGTTACATTACTTAACACATAGCATTCATGCCTCAGGTGGTGCTGCAGGGCTGCCTCTGTCGGATGCGCATATTACACTTCCCTGTACATGTTTGTGAGCAGGTCATGTCATCTTAGGCATCCATGTTATTATTTGAGTGAGTCAGAGGGGGTATCATTCCCAGGGTTCCTACTGAGCCAGTGTATGTGCTATGCATTGCCTCTTTGCCAAGGCCAGGGCATACTGGGCACGCCTCCTTCTGCCTACTGGGGCAGGCTCAGGTTGTTCCTCCTCCGAGTCATGCTCTGCCTGTGATGGCCTTGGCAATGGTGGGGGGCTGTTTGGCCTGGCCCTATGCTGGTCCTGCTGCAGCTGTTTTTGCAAGATCATATTATGTAGCATAGCACATACCATGACAATTTGGGTACATGTAGTTGGTGTGCACTGCAAGGCTCCACCAGATCTGTCCAAACACTGGAACCGTGACTTGAGCAGCCCAAACACATGCTCTATTACATTACGTGTTTGTGCGTGTGCCTCATTATGGCGTTCCTGTTCAGGTGTGTGTGTGTTTCTGATGGGTGTCATCAGCCACGGCTCCAGTGCATAACCTGTATCCCCCACTAGGTGTCCGTGTGGGATGTCCCCATTGGCAAATGTCTGGTACAGCTGCGTCAAATGCCAGATGTGGGAATTGTGGTAACTCCCATGGCAGCCAGCACACACATTCATTATTATGCCCTGGGCATTACACACGACCTGGCAGTAGATGGAGGGGAAGCCCTTGCGGTTAATGTAGGCCCTACCCTGCTCACCGGCTGGTGCTTTGATGCATATGTGCGTGCAGTCTATTGCACCCAGTACCTCAGGGTATTCCGCTATTTGATGGAAGAGACGCATATTGCTGGCCAGTACCTCACGGGCACTGGGGAAAAATACATGATCACCGACATGTGCTGACATGGCATCCAGGAACTGGTGCAGTACCCTGGAGGCCGATGCCTGTGATATCCCCATCATATCGCCAGTTGGTCTCTGGAAGGTACCTGTTGCTAGTATTCTTAGGCCAACACATACCTTGGTTTCCACTGGGATGGGTTCCCCTCTGTTGGTTCTGTGTGTAAGGCGTGGCCTGCACAGCTCAACAATTTGCTGCAGGAGCTCTCTGTCCACTCTATAGCGCTCTACTATCTCCAGCTCATGTAACCCATGGTAGGTGACCCTGGGCCTGTACACTCTTCTCCGTCTCCTCACTGTGGGTTGTCTGGCACTATCTGCATTGTCACCACCCTCAGCAAGTCGCTTATGTCTCATTATGACAGCTATGGCAGCCCCTAACATTTCTGCTCTGAGTGAAGCTTTTTCAGTTTTCACTTCTATTAGCTTACTCCTGTCTTGCAGTGTCTCTTATGGGAAACATCCTGCACTACTGTTTGCAGAGTTTTAAGTGCTGGGCTGGGCTACTATTCTGCCTGTGTAATTGCCTGCTTCTAATTGTTTTCACCTGCTAGCTTCAGCAGTTATCCCTGCTAGCTTCTTATTAATTCTGTTGCTTCCTTTTTCCTCTCTGTTTCCTCTGGGGGGAGCAACATGCATACCATCAGAAACACGCTCACAGTGGCTTACACGCGCGCACACGTGCTTACACGGTTCAGAATCTACTTATTCGGGTTAAAACACGCGTACACCCGCGCAAACACTGTTACACGTCTGCCAACAGCCTCCATCATACTCGGCCTGCCCTACACGCGCGCTCACCCGCGCAAACAGTGTTAAACATCTCCCAACATGCTCCCACATGCTCAGTCTGCCTTACACACATGCACACTGTCCTACTCGCGCTTCATGACGCGCACACGTGCGCATGCATGCCCAGCAAGAAACTTTGGTGTAAGTAACAGTGTATACCTTCCATTTCTTGACTTTCCATGACTTATCTAGTGGCACAGCTCTTTCCATGATCTGTGCCTGTCATCTGTCATGTTACACTGGCCTCCAATGAACTGCATTTCTTTCTACCATTCCCCCCTGTGATGTCACCTATCTCCTACTCTATTCATCCCCCTTATGTATCTCTTACACTATTCAGACTGTGCTCATTTGCTATGTGACTGTGAGATTCAGTATCCATACCCTCATTTACATGAGATTGCCTACTAATGCTTAGTTACATGTCTTAGACTCAGCTTCCCCCCTTAGCAACCACTACACGGTGGCCATGTTGTTTTTGGTCTGCTGGTCCCTGCATTGTCATTCCATGTATTGCATGAAACCCACATTTGTGGGTTTATAACCTTCTGTTTTATGTTTTTATACAGCACAGCCCGTTTGCGCGGGGCTGCGCTGGGTTTGATCGCCGAAAAAAAAATTATAATTTTATTATTTTGGCATCAGGTTATATTGCCGATGGCCACATATTTGGCCATTGGCATGCTGCTTGAGTCATATGCAACCTTTTTTTGGAGCTGACATGGCTCCGTTGTGGAATTTGCAGAAATGTACTCAGTTGTCAACTGAGTACATTTCTGCAGCTAAAACATCTCCTACACGGACTGGTTTCTGCTTTGTGGATCACTAATATACCTCATTTGCATACCTTTCGGATGCAAGTGAGGTATTTAGCATGTCCACGCCCAGTCCGTGTAAGAGACGTTTTAGCTGGTCTCTTACACGGAGCTTAGGGCTGTTCCTGGATCGCGAGGCTTGCATGGAGTGTTGCACGTCTCTTACACTCCATGCAAGTCTTCGTGAATCCTGCCCTAAATGTGCCAATACACATGTTTTTCTGAATGTGCTTAATCTCAGAAACATACTTCATGACAATCTTCTTGGTTCACCTGCCCAGAGGTTAATGTTGAGACAAACCAGAACCACACTGCAAATCAGTAAGAATTTGTTGGTTCCAAGTACCAAAAACAACAAAGCAGTAAAAGCTCAACTCTTAAAAAAAGCATTTGCCCCAAAAATCCTGTGAAGACAAAACCAGCAAACCTCTGAATCCATTAAAAGAAGGAAAGATAGTGAGGATGCAGACAGCAAAAGGGTTTGACCAAATTGGACTTGTAAAACATTTGTGTGAGAAACTGAGATCATGCATTATTGAGTCACAAAATGCGGAATTCAGGCACAACTGGAAACATTTACTACTGGTGTCCGAACCATTGCTCCAACATTTTGCTTGTAACAAAAACACTAATTCTCAGAGAAACATTCTCTGATGTTTCTGTTCCAGAGAACATTTCATTGCCTGTTCCTTTTCCTTAAACTATCCCTGAGAATCCTCTAGAAGAGCATTCCCCATTGACTGTCCTGTTGCTAAGCCCGGTTCTAATTATTACATTACGAGGTCAGGTCATATTTCAAGACCAAATCCCAAATACACAGCAACCTAGACTTGATTGTTATTGTTTGTATATAGCTGTATAAATTGCATGCTTATCCAATTGTTATTTTCATTGCAGGATAGAATAATCAGAGAGGGAGGATGTAGATCAGAGTGTGTGTTGTACCTTTAAGAGCCATTTCAGTCCATGCCGTGCATATAAGTACTGAGCACGTGGAAGCAAAAGTATCATTTTGTAGTGAGCAGCCAAAGTGTAACCATGCATGTGTGTAGTAGTCAGTCAATTAGTTAATTAATTTAGTTTAATGTTACCGTTCTCCATTTTGATGTGTTTGTGTGTAATAAACTACTTAAATGAACACCCAGCCTCATCGTCTTATTGAATATATACAAGGCGAGTTACAGTTCTTTCTGTAAGTGGATCCATATGGGTGACTCTTTTTGGATAAAAAAACAACTTGTCCAGGTTAGAGGAAAACTATATTATAATAGCAGAGGTGTGGTTTATTCTTCTCTTTGTCAGTTGTGTCCATCATTTTATATTGGAAAGACTGATCATGCTTTAAAAGAAAAGTTGTGTGATCATCTTTATGACATATGAAAAGGTAAAATCACAAACACCCTGGCTAAACATGTATCAGAATTCAATGACCATTATTTTTACTCTGTGGTTGTTGATCAGAACAATCATGTGGCTAGAGGAGGCCCATGACACCTATTTCTAGAAAGAAAATAAATAGTCCCAAGCAGACATAGTAGGAACCACTCCAGCTGGATAAAATTACAAGTTCTAGGGGGAAGGGAAGAATGGGTGACTTCTTTCATCTGGGTGACTGGGCAACATTTTGTCACTGGGAGGGACACAGCAGTACATGGTATACAGTCCTGTGATGGGGTACTCTGGCAGGTCATAGTCTTTGGTGCACTGGCTCATGTCACCCAGTTGACTGTCATCAGAGATGGTACCTACAGATTCAAGGCAGGTTAGGAGCCAGAATTTGTTATGGCAAACCAATATATAGGCTACGCAAGGAAGAAAGTTATGCCATGCAGGGACTAAACAAATGTTAGTAATTGTCTTGGGTTATAGAACTGGAATTTATGAAACATAACAGTACGCAGATGTATATGCATGCATTGTGTTGTAGTTCAATAAAGTTGGCTCTTGATAACCCATGTGGCTGTGGTCATTGTGGTGGGAAGGCACAGAAATAATAATGCTTGAGCAACACTTTCAATTTTCTTTAATCATGTCAATTTTCTGTATGCATTTAAAAACTCACACACAAACATGTCTGTTTTCCCCATTTATTCATCTAATAAGCAAACTACTTCACAGATGTATATTTTTAATAAGACAGGTGTCACTCAAGTCAAAGAGGGCAGCATGAAATAGACCAGACATACATACAAACACCCACACACACACACACACACACACACACACACACACACACACACACACACACACACTTCTTAATGATGATTCAACAGTATATTTTGCTTGACTCTTTAACCCCGGATAAGATTTATTTTTAAATTTATTCCAGAAAACCTGTATTTATGATTTACTGTATAGCACTCTGTATGCAAATATATATAATGGAAGAAATATATTTTGGATAGTGTCAGTTAGCTTACAAAGATGGCATTATAATATCTTACACATTTCAGGAAATAGTCCATGCAATTGTATTGAAGAAAGTCAATCAAACACCACCACTAAAGGCATATACACGCAATCAAGGAGTTTTAGTTTCTCCTGCAACGTACACAGAGCGCAAGCAAAACTTAACTTGATGGCAGCAACAAAAAACAACAACATATCCAAAAAAACCCGAAAAACTACTAAATCAGAAGATTGCAAATCATACAAAGGAGGTACCTAGATATTAATGTCCAATTTCAGAAGTTACTGCAAACAGTCTCTTCTGTAAAAACACTGCAATTACTCCTCAAAACAAAGACACACTAAGAGGAAACATCAATAAATACAGTGAGTGGGTTATTCAGAATCAGCATTTATTCACCACCTGTGTAAATTAAACCTTTGATGTGTGCCAGTAACTGCTAGTAAACAGAAAGAGCTCTTCAGACAAACATTAAATTAATAGATAAATTCTACATTTAGAAAAATGAATGTATTAGTAGTACATGCATGCATAAAATTAAATTAATTAATTAATTCTTTTAGATGGGAGCATCTATCAAAGTGGGTATTTCAACACCACATTCCCTTACATATATATATATATATATATATATATATATATATATATATGTATATATATATATATATATATATATATATATATATATATATATATGTGTGTGTGTGTGTGTGTGTGTGTGTATAGATATTATAGATATATAGATAAACAAATTCCATGATGGGACATCCATAAAAATAGAACAATGCTACTGGTATGCAATAGTTGACTGAACATAAGTTGGTTACAGCAAAAAATGATGGTCCATGACCATAGCTAGCAGTGACACCTTCTGCTTAAGTTTTCACTTGATCATATGCACTGCTGCAACACATGCAAACATACATACATACATACATACATAAAGTACATATATTTAAGATATAACCAGTCAGGCTGGATACAACAGGGCTTTTATTTCTACATAAGGCTCTTAAAAAACAAGAGGGGGGATTGATTAAATCCTACCACCATGCACACACAGCCACAGGTTTTGCTAATTACAGCATAAGCAGCTGAACTACATGCTAATCAGCCAATCCAACACAGTGGAGTTATTCAATAAGCTATAAAGCATCCGTGTAGACTCCATGCTGTTTTTTCCTGTGAATTCCAAAATTTTTGGACTACAGCCATGGAAAGGAGTATACATGGACAGAATGTTAGGGACTGCTGCTGCTTTAATTCATTTGTATGTGCTACAGGCTGAAGCCAATGTTGCTGCTGCTGCTAATAGGCCTAAGCTGAGAAGGATAAGAGTTCTCAGGCCCCATTCAACTTTTCACAACCTAGACAATGTGGAAATTGTAGAGCATTGCAGGATGGACAAGAACACACTACAGGAATGCTGTGACCTCTGCCGTCCTCAACTCAGAGCCAGCTGAGGGGAACCCATCCCAGTGGAGACAACGGTATGTGTAGCCTTTGGAATCATAGCTACAGGTACCTTTCAGAGACCAACAGGGGACATACTGGTGCTGTCACATGCATCAGTATCCAGGATCCTCCACCAGTTCCTGAATGCTATGCTCCAACATGCCAGCAACCACATATATTTTCCCCATACATCTGAGGAGAAGGACAGAAATATGTAGGAGTTCTACCATATAGCACACTACGCTGAAGTACTGGATGCCATAGACTGCACACATATAGAAATGAAGGCAAGACCCAGGGAACAGAATAGGCTCTCCATAAACAGAAGAGGTTGCCACTCTATTAACTGCCAAGTTGTGTGTAATGTCAAGAGAATAATCTGGAATATGTGTGCTGGCAACCCTGGCAGTTAACATGACTCACATATCTGGCACACCTCCCAACTGTACCAGATGTTTGCTAGGGGGGATATTCCACAGGGTCATTTACTGGAGGATGCAGGCTATGCATTGGAACCATGGCTAGTGACACACATCAAAAATGTACACACACTCTCGGAAGAATGCCATAATGAGGCACAATCTAAAACCAGAAATATCATAGACTGTGTGTTTGGGCTGATGAAGTCACAGCTTGGGTGCCTAGATAAATCTGGGGGAGCCCTGCAGTACAATCCATGGACATGTGCAGAAATATTCACAGTATGTGCCATACTACAAAATCCTTAGGAAACAGCTTCATCAGGATCAGTAAGGGGAAGGGGCACACATCCCACAATGGTCACCACAGCAACAGGCAAATGAGGAATCAGAGGGGAACCGCCAGCTGCTGTGGGTGTAGTCAGATATAGACATGCTCAGTATGCCTTGCACTGGCTAAGAGACAACACAGAACACACTCACTCACCACCTAAGGGCCTAAAACCTCCCTTTTATTCACATACATATAATACCAGTGTTGCAGGCAACTCACTCAGACTTCACCTCCCCATGTATTGGCTGTGTACTGCTTGCATCAGACAGAGTCAGCCCTGAACTAAAACTGTGGCAACTGCTGCATTTACAAGGCAAGTACTGAACCTGGATTGTATTGTTTAATAATATGAATGTGTGGCATAGCCTTGTATTTTATTACCTCATCTGGTAAGCAAGTAAATGGTAGGAGATTTGTACAGAAAGTACCTTAACATGTGACTGCAAAGACTTATTTGACTTATATGTGTTCATTACTAAGGAGTAGGCCTCAGGCATGAAAGATTCACACAGTAATACCTCTCAAAAGTACTGATGATCACTGCATGCCCCCAGTTCAACACCATAAGTTTGTACTGGAAAATCATTAAAGAGAGAAATTAGAAAGTAATGCTACACACTGCAGTTTCGGACTTCACAACCCTTACAAGATCATTCATTATAAGATTGGGAAATGTTGATGTTATCAACTGTCTAACTTTCCAAGGCCAATTTATGTCAAAGGTACAATTAACAGTTTGACACTAGAAATGCAGATAAACTAAGCTCTAAGTTAGCTATACACCCTAAGCATCAGACACAAAGCTTATGTATCCCTGAATCCAAAACATAGAAAATAGGGTATGGCACAGTTGTCATCACTTGCATACGGTGCTGTGTGTGTGTGTGTGTGTGTGTGTGTGTGTGTGTGTGTGTGTGTGTGTGTGTGTGTGTATGTGTTGAGGGGCAGGAAGTCTAGGCTGACAGAAAAGGTTGGTGAGAGTGTGTGAGTAAGAAAGAGAAATAGGCAGATTGTTGGATATACCAACAAATGGCCAGTGAAACAAAATGATTAACTGGTATGTGTGTGTCTGTATTGGTACTCCAAGGAAAATTGTTGTGTGAGTATCTGCACAAACAAAGCCAAGCTCTGTGCTGGCTCTACATCTTTGTATGTCGAACAGGTGTGAGATGTGCATGGCAGAGTTGGCAGTTCATTGTTTCCATCCCAGACTATGAGAACTGGCTCTGCTAGGAGTTGCACTGGCATATCCATTCCCATAGTCAGATGCAGTGCTGCTACCCAAATGTGACTGACGTCTGCTGGACAAGATCCCTGGAATGCCCAAGACCACAACACCATGGCCTGCCACATCTGAGTGTGGACAGAACACTCACTGATGGAGCAGTGGAAGCAATGTCACTCTCAGAGCGTGATTGTGCATGGCCACATTGACTGACAGCAGATGATGTGGCTGACCTACACCCATGTGGATGTCGTTCCCCTCCCAGCAGATGTTTCATCACAGACACTGCTCTTTCCAACATGTCATTCATCTGATCCATTGAATCAGCAACAAGGTGGAGGCAGTCATGCATGTCAGGTTGTGCCACATCTATAACCCTGACCACTTGTCTGGAGCTCCTATGGGACTGAGCCTGCTCCTCCATGACAGCCCTAAACATAACGTTGAGTAGCATGGGAAGAGACACCTGCACCAGGTGGAGGAGGGACAGCAGACCCCCGTAGAACACCCCATCAGCCATCCTGCATGGCATTTCACCCACAGCTTGGCTATGGTCAGACTCAAGAGGCACTGAAACTGTAGTAGCCACCCTTCCCTGATCAACGTCCTCACCCTCCACCTGTCCAAAATCTGTGGCCTCACTGGAATGGGTAGGCATAGGCCTGCTGGCTGTGTCTGATGGAATTGCATGGGATGGCTGTATGTCAACCTCAATATCAGATTCAACCTCTGCTCCCCCAACTGCGCCTCACTTTGGCCATCATCATCATCAGAGTTTGCTGAAATACTGACATCAGGTTGGCAGAGGGCCCACACTCCCACTGTCATGATCACCTGTGATAAAAAGTAACAAACACATAAATACATTAATACCTACACTACTGTACTGCAATATATAACAGCAAACATTAAAATATTTCTTTAAATTGTTCAGCAGTACTGACATAAAAATGTTAGGATTACCTTCTGAAGAAGAGATTCTCCTCTGTAATCTAGGTGGTCCAAGAAGTTAAGCAGGAGGCAACAGCAACATCTTCACAATTAATAGTAACACAGGGGGTAATACCTTTACCCTTTTATATGTCCATCAAGTATACTTTCAACAAGAATGTGGCTATCAACTCAAACCTAAGCTAATCATAGGTTCATAGGTTTATACTAGGCTATCTGCCCTAAGGCATTTATAAGCCTAGCCCAAATTATTGTGGCTTACGCCACCCCTTATATGAAAAAATACTGTGCCCATTAGTTTGTTGTGCCTCTGTCCAGCAGTGACACAGAGTTGATTCCTGGGGTAAACCTACGATCTCCCATCCACAGGTCTAGATTTCTCTTGAACAGAGTCAGCGAGGTGCTCTGCCTCACATGGACCGGGATTTTATTCCACAGCATAGGGAGTCTCTGAGTGATAAATCTATCCCTCCAGCACGTCCTATTTATATCCGTGCTAAGGTTTAAGTCGCTTGCTCTAGTGGTTTTGGTGGATTTGGATTTTTGAGGTGGAGCATGTCCATTAATTCTGGGTTGGACATGGCCTTGTATGTCAGGCACATGTCACCTCTGAGCAGACGGTATGCGACTGAATAGAGCTGGAGTTTCTTCAATCTGGCAGCATATGACAGATTTTGGAGTCCCTTTATCCTTTTGGTGAGGAACTTTTGGGGTCTCTCCAATTGCTGCAGATGTCGGGTGAGATACATCCCGAATGGGGCATTGTACTCGATCATTGGTCTGATAAGTGAAGAGTACAGGGAACAATGACCTCACTAGATCTGGATGTGAATCCCTTCATGATCAGGTGGGCAATGTAGAAGGTCTTTCTAACCACTTTAGCAATGTGAGTGTCAAAAGAAAGGCCACTGTCAACCTGGGTCCCCAGGTCCCTGATAACCTCTTCTGTGCTTAGTGGATTGCCACCTATATGGTAGCTTGGGGTTACCTTGTTTTTCCCGAAGGGTATGACTATACATTTTTGGCGTTTAACTTCAGGCCATGGCTCTGGCACCAGCTATCTGTTTCCGTGAGTCCCTTCTGAAGGATATCCGTGTCCGATGCACTTTCCACTATGGCGCCCAGTTTGCAGTCTTCTGCAAACTTTGTCAGCCAAAGTCCTCCCATGTTGGCCTGTACTTCTGAGAAGTAGATGCCAAACAATAGGGGGCCAAGGACCGAGCCCTGTGGGACACCACTTGTGACCGGCTTGGAGTCTGACACAGCGCCAGCAACTCTAACCCTGTGGGTTCTGTCCTTAAGCCAGTTTGCAACCCATCTTGTGACATATGGGTTTACATTTAAGCTGGTAAGTTTTTCTACAATACCCGAGTGGGGTATTGTGTCGAAAGCCTTGCATGGTCAAGGTAGGCTGTATGGACTGCCTTTCCTCATCAATGGCCTTGGTGACTGTTTCAAGAAGTCAACCAAGTTCAAAAGGCATGATGTTCCCTTGACAAAGCCAAACTGGGTCGGGTCCAATGTCTGCAAGTCCCCTATATCTTTGTTTATGAGCTCCATTATGATCCTCTCCATAGCTTTGCAGACTAGACTTGTTAAGCTTATGGGGCGTAATTACCAGGGTCCGTAGAGGCACCGCCTTTGTGGAGTGGGACCACAGTTGCCGTGACGCCACTCCTTGGGCACGTATCCTGTGGTAAGGCTGAGATTAAACAGCGGCCTTATGTGCGGGTTTAATTCCTCATTTAGCTTCGTGTAGCACACAGCCGGGGACACCATCCGGTCCCATTGATGCTGTGTTTTTAGCTTTAGAGAGAGCAGCTTTCACCTGCGCATTTGAGATGTCCGGGAGGCTACACTCGGCTGGGATAGTTATCTCTCCTTTAGGGGAGAGGGGTGAAGTTTGCACTGAACCTGTCTGCCAGTATGTTGGCAATGTCTGTGGGTTCAGTGATTTTTGTATCATTTTGGACTAATTCTGAGCATATCTGGGAGTTTCCACCCAGGTTCCTAACATAGCTGAAAAAGGCCTTATGATTGTCCTTTGAATCCATGGCAATTTTTCTCTCAAAATTGGCCTTAGTTGATTTTATGAGTGTTCGTATCTTTTTACTAATAATGATCAGGGGTGACTTCCCTTTTATGGATTTTGTTCTATCATGTAATAGCTTTCTCCTCTTATTGTAAAGTTTGTTAATGGCTGGGGTCCACCAGACTGGACGTTGCCCTTTGTGGAAAGAGTCTTGGTTTTATTTGGGATTGCCTGATCCATGCAGTCCTGGAGGTGTTCATAGAAGGCATTTGTAAGGGCTTCCGCAGCTTGGGTTGTGGTTTCCTCTGGCTCAGAGGCCTTGAAGGATACCACACCAGTCTTGAGTAGTGTGAAGTTTGCTTTAGAGAAGTTCTTCAATATGGTCTTTTTGCTTGGGGTGGGGCGGGATGTGGATTTCCAGTGAGATTAGTTTATGATCAGATCTCACCAATGAGGGATATACTTCCGTGTGGAGCATTTTGTCCCCATGTTTGTGACAATGAGATCTAGTATATTTTCTCCTCTCGTGGGAACAGTGACTAGCTGTTCCATGGCATTTGAATTTATGAACTCCAGGAACCGTTGGGCTAGAAAGTTAGGGCTTGAGTAATGTTCCCAGTCTATATTCGGGTAGTTGAAGTCACCCAATATGATGGTGTTTGGAGATACATTTATACCCTCCAGTGTCTTCAGGAAGGCTGTGTGGGGTTCCTGAGTTTGAGAGGGTGGCCTGTAGCATGCTACAATTTGTAGAGCAGTTTTGCCTATGGTTAGTTGCACCTGGATGGTTTCCGAGCTTAGATGCGTTGCCACCAACCTGGAGGTGTGAGTATCCTTTATGAATATGGATACACCCCTCCTTTTGTGGTGTGGTCCGGGTTTTGGGGCCGGAACGCATGATATGAGGTAAAACCTAATAGTGCCGGGGTGCTCTCAGGAGCCTTGAACCAGGTTTCAGTTACAGCACAGACATCGATGTTCTCCATACTGAGAAGGGCCTCGAGTGCGTGCATTTTGAGATTTAGACTTCTGGCATTGAGCAGCATTACCCTCAGTTTCTTCCCATTTTGTTTTCTAGGGTGGTAGGTTTAGAATTTGAGCCTTGCCTAAAAAGGCACTATGGGGTGGCAAGAGCCTTAGCCAATATCCGAATCCCAGGGTGACAGGTGCAAGCCGTCCCTTGTGAAGCAGCGTGGCTTGTCAAGCATGTCATCCCAGGCAGACAGACACTGGATCCCCTTTGAATGACACCAGACATTAAGCCAATTGTTAAAGCTGATCATCTTGTCTCTATATTGTGGCATCATTCTTGGTGAAGGAAGGATACTGCTCAGGGTTAGGGTCATACCTGCCTGGGCTACATAATCAGAGAGCTCCTCTATGTCTCTTTTCATGTAGTCCAGGGAGGTGCCTCAGGTCGCTCACACCAGCATGGACAATGACTGTGTCATATTTGTACTTGCCATGGAGTGACCCGAGTGCTTGTGTTATGTGGCGGATTCTAGCGCCCGATAGGCAGCTTACTGTGACCCTCTCCTTGTTCAGCCTGGTGAGTGGGACGTCAGTGTGTCTGACTATGGAGTCACCTAAGACAAGTATGTTTGGTGTTGTATTTGGCCTTAAGGGCTGTGACTGCTTTGCACACTGCTTTTGTGGTTTATGTGTTGCTTGTGGGGTGTCTTGAGGTAGCAGTTGTTTGGGTGTCTGCTTTGGAGGCCTCTGCTGTTTAGGTACATTTTACTCAGAGCCTCAGTATGTCTTTGTGTGTTTATGTGTTTGATTCAGTGGAGTGGTAGCATTATGTGAGGCTGGTTTTGTGGTGTGTGTAGTTGCCTTCTCCTCCTGTCTGGTCTTGCCAGTCCTGAGTTGAGAGAGCTCAGCCTCCAGTTTGGCTAAATAGCTGCATCTCTCGCAAGTATTTGTGTTATGTGGGAGGAGGAGAGGGTTGTCTGTGTACATGAGGCAGTTATAACATTGCCTCAAGATTCCCAGATTCACCAGCTGGACCGGAGAGGAGATTGACAACTGACATTTGGACATGCTAGAATAATATTGGGAAATCCTTAATTGAAAACAAGGGCCAGTGGGGAGTGAGGGTGTAGTGCTTTTAATTTTTAGTGCTGACTTATATAATTGCTTTAGTGAGCAAGTGCCAGGTAACTTGAGTGCAATGTGTTACAAGTAACTAAATGCAAAAACGACAAACAGTAACTTTCTTTCAAGTGAAACAAGGAAATAAGTACAGTAAGCAATGCAGATATCACTAGTGATCCACAGAAGCGCTGAGAAGTTGCGTATTAGGTGGAATTAGCTTCCAGGGAAATAACAAGCAAACGAACAACAAGCATATAAACAAAGCTAGATTCAGTAGGCCTGGATCTAGTCTATGCTAGAGCAAACAAGGTGAACCAATTTCAGTAAGATACAGTTCAAATATTCAGGCACTATAAACCTTTAACCAGAAAATTCCCAGCTCAGAAGGGCAGAGTCCAGCCTCTTCTCCCACAAGAGTGCAGACCACGAACCTTCTTAATGTAAAATAACTGGCCTGAAGCCCAAGTGCCTAAACCAGAACTAATACACTTGGACACTGGGCTCTCAATCAGCAGTTCCCAACTTAGAAGGATGAAAGCTACCTGTCCTGCCACCACAGTGCTTGCCACAAACCTAATAAGTGTAGCAATCTTTAATCTCCTCCCCCAAAATAATACATGTGACACAGAAGTAATGTATTGATTTAGATTCTTTTACTACACAATGGTATTCAAATGTTGACATAACAAAGCCTACCTGGAAGCTCCTCCTGGGACATACTTCTTGTCTCTGACACTATTATTCCCACATCCAGGACATGCTATACTGCACTCTCCTGTGAGCTGTCTGGATTCCTGATACTGGACATTAGACAGGAACTCTTTATTGGGTGTCAATGATGGTTCCCTAACAGGCCTCCTCTGGTATCTATCTGTTCATGGCCCACTGCAGCTGCACTCCTCCATGTAGATGTGATCATGTCAATGGCCCTGTGGCACATCTGCTCATATGTCCTGCCATGGCCACCTACAGTACTCAGATCAGCAACTATCTGTTGACAGATTTGCATCCTACTTTTTATATTTCCCTGTCCATTTTCCAACAGAAATGCACCATGTTGCCTAAAGGCATCCACTATGACCTGGTTCTCAGCATAAGTGAAGGGGGGGGGGTCTCTGAGGAATGGCACACCTGTCAGGCATAGTCCTATGTGTCCTAAAAGACAACAGAAGGATAATACACATAAGTATCACAAAAGTACTGAATAATTGATTCCAGATAAAACCGAAAAGGTAGCCACTCAGTATTACCCCCATAGAAACATACATACAATAGTCTACAGATGTGAAATGTGAACAGGGAGTACGCAAACAAGGAGAGTAACAAGAGCAACATACCCTAATTTATGGCATAACAGTAACTCACCTTTGCCCCCCCCCCACAAAAGAACAGTCTATCCTTGTCTGCTCCATAACAATAACTCACTTTGCTCCCCACCCCCCAAAAGAAAAAAAGAAAAATGACACATTTTGCTAACAAACCATTTCTGAAATGCTAACAGTGCTTTCAAAGGAACTATCCCTGAAGTATTTGTACATATTTATCACACACCATTCCATTTTCATGTATTGGCAATCATGTATGCCTTTGAAATGGCTTGGCAAACATGCCCATGCCATCAGTTCACTTCTTACTAATGCATACAGATAAAAGTGCAAAATCATTTGCATCAGATTTTTCTTAAATACATGCCAGCATATGCAGTATGCAGCTGACTAAATGGAATCATACCTTCTGAAGCTGAGTACTCCTCTGTACAAATATATCTTGCAGCTTTTCCAATATAAACAAGTCTCCGCACCATCACTTTGCCTAGCTACATGGTTGCCTTTTTATATGGTGTAGATTCAGGTCTGTTAGCACAGTGAAGTGAGGTGTAAACTCATTAGAATTGCGGAACTCAAAAAAGTTAAGCCCACCCAAATTAATTTCTCAATTACATCTAGAAATGGAACACTCATATATCCTGATATAACAACCAAACTCCTAGGAGTAACTATTGACAACCACCTCACCTTTGATACTCATATAAACAATACAGTAAAAACTGTCAACAAAAAAATGGCTCCCTCTACAGGATTAAACCATGCCTTAATCCATTAGCCAGATCTACTATCGCCCACTCCCACCTAATCTCTACACTTCTTTATGCCTCTTCTATCTATACTAACCTGTCTAAACATAATCTCCTGAAACTAGCTAAATCCTACAATAACATTGCCAGATTTGCCTCTGGACAACCCATCAGAACCCATCACTGTCAGAATCTATTACAGCTAGGTTGGTTGGACCTTCAGAATCAGATAATTTTTAACCAACTTACAATTGCCCATAAGACCCTTTACCAGCCTCATAAGACTCCAATACTATCTTCCTTCATCAGTCCCTACAAAAATCTGAGCACCTTATGCTCTTCTAATAAACTACCAGTTTGTGCAACCAAATCCAACAACATGGCAGGGGAATCTCTCTTCTCAAATACAGTTGGGAAAAACTGGACTCTACTTCCTAGTGATCTTACATCACTTTCCTCCCTATCAATTTTCAGACAGAAACTTAAAATATACCTCAGAAAACATTGGCTATGTCCTAGTTGTAACCCCGACAAACCTTTACTTGTTTGTTACACTTTTTCATTCTTTCTACTTTTTCTTCTTAGACCATGTTATTTACTTTTGCTGAAATGATAAATGCAAGCTAAGTAATCAGCTATAAATTACTTTGGAAGAGCATTGACCAGATGATATTTCCTACTCTAGATTGGAATAGGAAATTAACTCTTTTGTCATATGTTTTTAATTTGTACTTTGTCATATTGAAAAGAACTGTAACAATGTGCTAAAAGTTATCCTTTGCAACTGTCCAATGAATTTTTTAATAAGTTATTTTTATTTTGGAGCTTATCTCCCCAGGCCTTTACTGAAAATGGGCATCTATCCAGTTGGACTAGCCTAGTCAACAAATGTAAAATATATAAATAAAATAACAATGTAGGAGATGTAAACATAGTGCAGGCAGTCCCTCTGTGTTTGTTTTTTAATGGATTGCAACTGTCAGTGATTAGTGGTTGTGAGAACAAAAACACAACAGCACTGTAGGCTGCCTTACTTCCACTGGCTGTGTCAGGTTAGATCTCCAAAGTGTTAGATGTAAGGTTGGAAATGTAAGTAAGCAGCACACAAGGCACAGTTTGTGTTTCTTAACATCCAACCTGCCATTCATTTGTCGCAACTGGATGTGATATCATCGCCACTTAATGTCCTCACACACTTTAAGATCAATGATATATAATGACTTACACTTTGCATGTCTCAGAGTACTGCTCAGATAAATTAGGAATGGCCAGAAAACACAGACATATGAAATAGTGCTGTATATTTCCAAGCAATAATCATGACAGGTTGTGTGATTCTTAGGTGCACTACATCCAAAACTAATTTATGTACAAATAGCACTTGTATGGTTTATCACTGTAGATGCTGTTACCGTTGGTTGTGTGCAGACTGAGTTCAGTTCTTTGCTGCAAATATGCTTGTGTGACAGAGGAATAAGGCAACCATCCTGTGTTCTGAAGGTTCATTGGAGTGTGAGTTCAGATGCAGAACTATGTAGATATAACTCATGTGTACTAACATTTTCTAGTGTGTATGTCATAGATTGCTTTTCCTCATGTCAACTACTTCCCCATTTTTTTCTTTTCTTTTCTTTGAGAGAGTCACTGCTTGCACAATGCACTGCTTAGCAGAAACACAGGAAACAGAGAAAAATGAATGTGAGGTTTGGCAATGCTTAACTCATTTGCATGAAACATGGCACTGCGCACACTGGACAACTGGCCAGACAGGACCCAGGCAGTCAAAAATAGAAACTGGATGCATTCAATTAATACCATTGGGTATTGAGCAAACCCACTAAGCAATGTTGTGTGGCAGTTAATGACAAGACTTTAAGAATGATTAGTTAACTAAGGAATGTCATATAACTAGCCCTTTGGCAGCAGGTCTAAGTCTAGGGCTGGAGTACAGATGGTCCTTTATTCTAGTACAGGCTGTACAACTTTTGTTTTACTGTTCTGACATTACAGTTTATAGCAAAGAACTGTAACATAGACAAGTGTTTTTTCAACCTTTTTGTGGCAGCAGGTGTAAGTGTAGGACTGATATACATATGGTCCTGGGTTCAAATACATATATTCAATACACTTTTCTGTTGTTCCACTTCCCATTATAGTCATTCTCACTTATGACACTTGACATAGTGGAGCTGATATTAATTATATGTATGAGGGATGAGACACTAGTATTGTGTCATTTTTTATGTCTATATCTATATATTATCATATTAATTATTACATATATGACTGTGGGTATACTAAGTACTATATTTCTGTAAGTATATCTCTGGTAACTGGACTGCCATGGCCTTCACATTTGCCTAACACACATATACATCTGCCTGTAAATCCAATAAACTTGAAATTGCAACTGCAATTTTATAATGCCTCACTGCTTACCACTGTTTCTCTCTGCTTACCATTGAGTGCCACGTTTATGTGATGGCAAGTGAGGCATAACATTTTCAAACACTGTGTACATTCCCAGTAAACATGATGACTGGAATTGTTGGGAAAGCATCATTCTCCATTGCTGTAGATCTGTGTCAGACAGGCCAGGCATTTGTGGGGAAGGTGTCAGGTTTATGGCACAGAGAAAGGTGTCCAAGATTTTTATTAAAATCCTAGTTAAGAACTGCATTGCCAGGCTTCTGCAGTGGGACTATTCTGGCTCCCAGTATAAGTTGGAAGCTTGGGATAGTTTAGCCCTGGCTGTAACCATTGCCACCAGTATCCCACTCACTGGTGACCAATGTAGGCATCACAACAATGACCTATGGAGAAGGAAGAGAGATACCCTTTACCATTGGATTGGAGAATGTAGGACTGTGGACATCACACATCTGTGTAAATATCAACTACAGAGAGTATGTGTTAGACTTAAAAGCTGAATATAGGAAAGACTGGTAAGCATAATGGTATTCTGTTCTCTTCTGTTCTTTCCACAGCTGCCCGTGGTCATGAGCTAAATGTTTAAATCCAGTGGGCCATATTGGCAAGGATGAGGGAAGCATGTGGCATGTATGCAGCAGAAGAGTAGTTATTGTAGCATTAAAAGTTAAAGATATCTTCTTTTTGGTATTTTATAGAATTGTATCAAACTGAGCATGTATATCTGAACTATAAAAGCAAGTATGCATGCACTAGTCTGTAGCACAAACCAAGAGTCCAGTATTAGAATATCAAATTGAACATGCATATCTCAATTATAAAAGAATGTATGCATGCAGTAGTCTGTAGCACAAACCAAGAGTACAATATTAGACTTAGTCGGAGCTTGGGGGTTCAAATACCACACTTCCCAACTATACAATACTGTTAATTCTTCAATTATATTTAACTTAAATTCAAACCTGTATACCAGTGGCACAAATGCCCTGCTGTAAACTGTAATATGTATAGATGGAACATGCATATGTGCAACATATACACAAGTCAAGGATCACTTGCTGCAATCTGTAATATGCATCTGTTAGGAGCTGGTAGTCTTAAAAGTAAAAGTTATCTATTAAGAGTTGGTAGTCTTAAAAGTAAAAGTTAATATAATAGAGCTAAATAATTGAATCAATGCATTGTATGTCACATATGAAGGTACTAATCTTAGTTTTTTTTTTCTCTCACCCCAACCCATATCTCTTTTTTTTTCATTTTATTTTATTTTATTTTTGTATTTTTTTAATTTTATTACATGTCGTCAAAATGTGTCCATGGTATCTATGTGTACCACATCACTAAATTCTCCACAGCACAGTGGGGTAGGCCTGCATCACAAGATCCACCTGCCCCCCTCCACCAGCTCCAGCACCATTGCCCAGCCTATCTGGCAGCCAACCTGGCAGTACTGCCTGCTGTCCCTGCACTACCTGTCCCCTCAGGTAGTCCTGCCCTGGAGGCTGGTCCAGTGGTACCCTTCAGGAGCAATGGCAGAGGTGGTGTTTTTATCACACTCAGTGAATTGCTAGGAATGGTGTATAGAGCTGTTGATGCATGCCTACACTAACAGGAGAGGCTGATCTCCCTAATTTTGCAATGTGCCAAGAGGAAAAGAAGGAATCGTCAAGCACTTCAGCCAGTGGTGGAGTGATGTGACAGTGATGACGGTCCAGTGGGTGAGGACTTGATTCATGCTGTCATCCAACTTGATGACCATGGGATCGGGATGTCCCCACCCTCAACCCAATCATGGTGTCCCCCAAGCTTTTGTTTCCATCACCATCCCTATCGCTTGTCTTGTCTGACTTGTCTATCTGCAATTGCTTCCCCGCCTACCCAACTTACCTCACCCAGACATTCCTACATCCCTTCCCCAACATTCATCTCTCTTTACAAAAAAAAAAAAAAAAAAAAGTCATCCCATACATAGCCCTCCATTTTGCACATATGTCCTCATGACACCCTTGATTCAGTCCAGTTGGCTATACAACATGATTGTGTTCTGGTCACCCTTCTCTCTGAAGGTGACAGTCCAATTTCAGTTAATATTTTCCACATATGTTCACTTTACATTGTTAAAGAAATGGATAGCTATGCTTCTGCTCTATCTCCCTCCTGCACATTCCTGCCCTGCTTTCCCTTTGTTCTCCCCAGCTTCCTCCCCATTTCACCACTGTCCTATCTACCCATTTCAGCTCTTTAAGGCATTTTTGTGTGAAGCTGCTCATTGCGCACGAATGTGCAGCAATGTGGAAATGGCAGCAACGTATTTACATTTATTTAAAAGTATTATATATAACAGGAATGTATTTTAATGTATTAGATACACCTGCATTCATATCCTGTACCATCTGGCCCCAACAAGGAATGTATCAATGCATTAACACATACTGCCACAAAGTCAGTTAAGCAGCAAGCGTGTTTTATAAACTCATTACTAACTGTCAAACTTTAGCAATGCATTTGTGGACTGCATACCTATGCGCAAACATGTATTCTCACAAGCATATACACCTTGTTAATGGTCACACAAACCTGCTCCTTGCAGTGCTATGGAAATGTGCATATTATGCTGTATTACTGCTGTTTACTGTCCATTCTGTGTGCATTACTTGAAATTACATGAGTGAACATTACAAACTGAGGGCCCTATCTAACAATATGTCACATATTTTAAGTACATCCATTTGTTGCCACCCCCACCCCCACCCCCTAAGCACTGCAACCCTGGTGTCTCAGTACTGCTTCCACATGTATATCAACCACAGTACAAAATGTAATATCACATGTTGTGTGCTATGCAATGCACATCAATCTGGAAACATGTTGAACTACAACTATTGACTCATATGCCTAAAAAGACTTATCTGTAAGGCTAGGGACAGAATCAGCATGGACTATATTCACAAGGACATAGGTGACCTTCAACACACTTGACCCTACTAATGCTGTCTTTGTCAGGTCTGTATTAGAAGATCGAATGTTTAGGTGATCGAACACCTAAACATCGATCTTCTAATATCAAAAGCAAAAAAATGGCGAACGGACAATTTAACGCAGGGAAAGATTTCCCTGTCCGTTCACTGGATTTTGCCATTTCCTATACTGTAGAACAATCTCAGAGTTGATATATTTAGTTAGGAGGGGTGTGGAGGGCACAGCCCCCCACATCAGGGGGGGTGGGAGCAAAGCCCTCCAGTTTTGTTTTGTTTTAGTGGCTAAAGGATGTGTTTCCCTGGGACGTTCACTGTTTTCAGATTCGATATTAGAAGATCGATGTTTAGGTGTTCAATCACCTAAACATTTGCTCTTCTAATATAGACACATTTTAGTAAAGAGTAGATCTTGCTCATTGTACCTTGTTGACTTCCTGGATACTGATCCCACAGACCTGGATGAGGACTAACAGGACATACCACCTAGGTTGCCTTATCCAAGGCCTTTGACACTATCCTCCATTCATGTGTCATAGTGAAGATCTCCCATGTGGCAATTAAGCCATACAGTATTACAGGGATAGGCAACTGGCTCACTGACATAACACACCCTCTAAAAATTGGGGATTGCACCACCACCAGTAGCCAATTACCTTTATAATACCACAAGTATCTTTTCTGGGCCCTCAACTGTTTGTAAAATACTTCCCTGAAGCACAGGCAATGGCAGATAGCCTATGGTTTAACAAGTGTGCAGATGACTGGTAACTGGACACACTAACAGAGTCCACTGCTGATGGTAACATATTATAGAAGGGGCTGCCACACACAAATAATTGGTCCCCAACTTACAGACTGCACCTTAAAGCATACAATGTCTCATTGACCCCTTTGGCGTTGAAGTACCCCTGCTAATTATGATATACATAGCCACCCCTCTAAGCTCAAGCACACTGTCATGAGACTCGGGAACAAATGTTGATAACAGTCTACACTTTCATCACTTTATGTCAATAGTGGTAACACACACATTCTGCGTTGTGGACATCATACATATGGACATCACATGCAAGACCTGGGTGGTCATACCTCTGCTGTACTCTACCCTTATCAGACCACTAATTGAGTACAATGTTCCCTTCTTTCTGTACCTCACCAGACACCTGCAGCAATTGGGAAAAAAAGCATGGTTGTACCTGGGAGACTTCAGGGCCTCCAAACATGACATACATGGAAAGACTAAAAGACTTGTCAGTGTACTCGGTATCATGCTGGATGCTGAGAGGTGACCTATGCCTGCCCTACAGAACAGTTTCAGATCCTGCCCTACTGGAAATTCTGGACATCTGCAAATCAAATGTGACAAGAATAATGTGGCCCAGGGTTTTCAACCTAGCCTGTGATATAAACAGAACATGGTGGAGAGACAAATATATCCTCCAATGGCTCACATTCCTCTGTAATAGACTTCCACTGTAGGTGAATCAGTGATCCTCAATGACTCTGTTCAAGCACAATCTTAACTACTGGTTGAGTGATTGCAAAGTCACCTCTGGGGAGGCACCTATGTCCCTCATGGACATGCCATTTGCTGCTGCTTACAAAGTCACCCTACTAACAGCGATCATCCAACTCAATAAGTATACCTCTATTTTTACACAGCCAGGCTTTAAAACAGTAGGACCATTAGGCTAGAAACCTCCTATGAACATATGAAGCTATGAGCCTATGCGGATCTCCCTCCATTTTGTCTCCCACATGGCCTGCTGATGTCATTTCCTATAAGTTCACCTACAGTCTTGTAAAAATAAGACTTGTGCTATGGTACATGCATAATGTAGTGTGCTCTGTAATCTGTATACTTAGATAGGAAGGGATTCTGTTTTCACTGCAGTCAAGTGTGTGTGTGTGTGTGTGTGTGTGTGTGTGTGTGTGTGTGTGCGCGTGTGTGTGTGTGTGTGTGTGTGTGTGTGTGTGTGTGTGTGTGTGTGTGTGTGTCTGTAACCAGAAGAGCATAAGTGTGTGATGTCATCAGCTATTTCAGATTTTTGGATATGCACTACTCCCAATAAGGCAGAGTCTAAGACTGGCCTGGAAGCCAGGCAGAATTCACATCATCCTATATAGTAAATATTACAGAGACATGGCTTTTAATCTATCCACATGCATCATGGTACGGTTTGTAGACCCTATGTTATCTTGCTGAAAAAGCCCTGTGGTCTTTCCTGCTGCTACATGTGTCTGGTGAGGTACATGAAAAGGAGAGCATTATATTCTATAAGTGTTGTGATGAGAGTTGACTACAGTGCTGTCATACAATCCTAAGATCTAAGTACGATGGTATGAATTATGAAGTGCATAACACAGGCGTTCAATGCCAGTGTGGACACTTGGTGGGCAAAGTTTAGAGTGCTATCCACATGTGTTCCCAGTACTTGCATCACTGGGTTTCTGCATAGCGGGACTGTTGTCAATGCTGTGATTAACAAGGGATTCCATTTTTCAGATGGACAATTGCAAACACACAGTTCTGCATTTATCTGTAGATTGTGTGCCTTTGTCACTATTCAGTTTTGTGTGTTAGCTTCTCCTGTACTATGTTATCACCATTGGTGATTACTCAATGATTGCACACAGTATGAAAGAATCAGCAAACTTGGTAAGCCAAAGGCCATATACTTTAACCTGAACTGTCTAGACATAGAGTTCAAACAATGAAGGTTCATGCACAGATCCCTGGGGTTTGCCAGTGGTGACAGCTCTACTGGTACAGGTTGATTCACCAACTTTTATATGATGTGTTCTGTCAGTGAGCCTATCGGTTACCTATCAACTGAAATAAGGGTTAACCACAGCTTGGAGATTTTCTCAAAGATACCTGCACTGGAGATTCTGTCAAAACCCTAAACCAGATCATGATAGGCAATATGCACTGTCTTACCTTCATCTAGGGCTATCACACAGACTCAATGGGCTGTGATAACATCAAAGATCACCTATGGCATGACTCAGCACATACACCTTCCTGATTCGGTTGAATACACAGTCCGACACACACTCCACATGGCCTATATTCCCATACAAGGGTGTACATCAACAGGTATCCACCTGCATTGGGGGGACAGCATCTCATGCATGCATGTATAAAGACATCCTAACTCTTCTTGACTATGAGGTAGACCAACATGTCATCATGCACCTCTTCTATATGTGAACTAGTAATATTCCAGGTGTGTGTAACACACCTGTGTGAGCTGTTAATGCTACATCAAGTCTGTTACATATGATATATGTCCTCAAAGAGGTCATCAAGGTCATTCATGATGACAACAGTATCATCTTGTGGAACTTGACCAGGTCAAGGCATTTGACAAAAATCCACACTGAGGTATTCAATCAATACTGCCATATGTGACCATAAACATCTAATGGTGGGAGATCTGCATAGCTATGGATAGACTAGTGTATGACATATGTGGCATCTCACTATGTTGAAATGTGTGATGTGACCTATATGTTAGGTCCAGTGATCAGGTCAGTACAACAGGGTGCCTGCTACACCCTTTCCTGACCATTAGTTAAATGATGGACATCAGAGATGACATGTACATGCTGTGTACAAACAGCTGCCTGAAAGTCTATAGATTGTGGGCAATCAGTGACTCCAACTGTGATATTAGTATAATACAAACAGTATCAACACATACCAAAAACTTCTACAACAGCCAAGACAACACCTGCATTGACAAGAAACATTGAGTGATTTCTTGACTCAGTAAACAAACACACAAGTATAATGTGGATATCACATTCTATAATCAAACCAATAGATATGTGAGTCATGTCCTGGGGTAGATGGTAAGTGGTACATCCATCAGAATGTAGTCACAGTGCTGACGACTCCCTTAAATGTAACACAAGTACTGGGTATGTGAAGGACATGCACATCAGAGGCTATAATACCTTCATGGTTCCTAGCTTTCATCACACCAGTAACTGTGCAAAATGCAGCCTTCTCCATTTACCTCCCTACACATCTTTCAATGATGTGTAACTAAAGTGTACCACTTTTGTGACAGTGTGCTGTCACACAGCTTATTGGCCATACCTAGGTATTCTTTCTGCGGAATATACAAGACTGTCTGATTGTGCGGAACACCAATCAAGTTGTTACACTAGATGCATGTGTGCTACCTGTTCGGCTTATGCACATACTACATACATAGGTGTTTGACAACATTAATGGCATGTATATCATTCATGCCAATGTAGACTGTGCCATGTTTATATATATAAATATATATATATATATATATATATATATATATATATATATATATATATATATATATATATATATATATATATATATATATATATATATATATATATATATATGGGTCTCTTTCATTGAACAAAATGACATTTCAACGAACCATAATTTTGTGACCCCTTATTCCTGAAAGTGCATTTATTCAAAAATGCACTTTCTCGAATAACCATGAAACCAAAAAACAAAAAAACCCCACAAAAAGAATAAAATACATGACAACGCTAACCACATAAATGCAGAGGGCAAGCCCCTCTGCAATCCGCATGTGGGGGATTGTGCCCCCCACCCCCATTACTTATATATTATCACTCAGAGATTATACTAAAGTGGGGAAAAGGGAATATTCCCTTATCCCCACTGTGCCACTATCTATACAACAACCTCTGTTGCTTTTTTTGTTACGTGGTTATTCGCGAAAGTACATTTTTGAATAAATGCTCCTTCGGCAATAAGGGGTCACCAAATTATGTTTCTAAGACATGTAATTTCGATGGGTCAAGGTAGACCCATACATATATATATGTATGTATATATGCATGCCATGCACACAAGATAACTAGCCTCTATTGCCCATACTGTCATATACAGGTATAGCAGTGTCCCTCCTAACACCTCCTGCACATTTTAGAGTGCCAAGAATGTCTGTGTAGTTACCCTCATAGTGTGTGTATGTATCATAATAGTTGTGTGTGTGCAGGCTCATCTCTTATCACTCCACATCACATATGTTATGTCAGAGGCATGAAATAAGTAATGGTATTATTCTGATATTGTCCATGAATGTGGCTGGTTCTTGCAATGTTTTCCAAGATCCTTTATTTGTGGCTACCTTGCTGGAGACCTCTCGTGAGATTATACTCATATTCAGGCATATCAGTTTGCACAGTTTCACAATATGCATCCTAACCCAATTGCATGTCAGATCCCCAATAGATGTCTCCTACATTATTCATGTAAGGATGATTATCTCACATGGACATCCTCCCCATTCTTATGTCACCTTGTGTGACAGTCAGAGACAACTCATTTTCACTGTACAGTTCATACTGTACCATATAGCTATATGTTTGATGTTGCTGCTATAAACATCTTCCACTGACATGCTCCCCTCTGCTGTACATGAGAGAGTTTTACCTGTCCCATTTCCATGTGTTCATTTCTTTGATTCATCTGTGAGTCGCTATTCATTACACACATTTCCACTGAGTGATCATTTTACATGGCAGTCCATGCCCTGGTACAGTTCATTAACACGGCTTCAGTACAGAATGCTAGGAATGGGATACTACAATATTCTGCACTGCAGGTAAAGTGTCCTGTACTGTGTTTGGACCATATATTTCACATTTGTACCTCACAACTGTAGAGGTATTCCCAGGATGTCCAGTTGTTTTCCTTATCAAATTTGTGGCTTTCTGCCATATCACTGGGACAACTCACTATTACATACATTTGAGTGCATACCGCTTAACTGTCCTGATCTGTGCACAATGTCCAGTTTTTGTCACATATTTGTGATCGTTTCCTCCTAGCATTTTTGTTTTCTGGCAAATCATTGGCATGTCATTGCAGAGTAAAGTCAGAAACTGATGACTGACATTTGAGTTTCAAACTTTATGCTCTTCAGCAAGTTCATGTTTATGTACAACCTAATTATTCTATCAATTTTCTAAGTTTGGAAGTGCACTATTAAAATTCTGCCGCTATTTCGGTCCTTTGTCCCCTCATGGCATGTCAGATCCCTAATAGATGTCCCCTACATTATGCCAAACAGTCACAGCTCTTAAGGCTAAACAACACACCCGATACACTTGTAATAGGTGGCTCTATCGTCAGACACACTGCTGTCCTGCTCACCAGGCTGAACAAGGATAAGGTCACGGTGCGCTGCCTGTTGGGCGCTAGGATCCGCCACATAACACAAGCACTCAGGTCACTTGAAGGCAAGTACAACTATGACTCAGTCATTATCCATGCTGGTGTGAATGACCTGAGACGTACCTCCCTGGACTACATGAAAAGAGAAATAGAGGAGCTCTCTGAGCATGTAGCCCAGGCCGGTATGACCCTTACCTTGAGTAGCATCTTACCCACACCAAGAATGATGCCACAATATGAAGACAAGATGATCAATTTCAACAATTGGCTTAAGTATTGGTGTCATTCAAAGGGGATCCAATACCTGTCAGCCAGGGATGACATGCTCGACAAGCCACGATGCTTCACTAGGGACGGCTTGCACCTGTCACCCCTGGGCTTTCAGATATTGGAAAAGGCTCTTGCCACCCCCATAGTGCCTTTTTTAGGCAAGGCTCAAAAGACAAACCCACCTCCATAGGTATCACAAGGGATAAGAAACTAAGAGTAATGCTACTCAATGCCAGAAGTCTAAACCTCAAGATGCACGCACTCAAAACTCTCCTTAGCATGGAGAACATCGATATCTGTGCAGTAACAGAAACCTGGTTCAAGGCTCCCGAGAGCACCCCAGCACTACCAGGTTATACCTCATACCATGCTTTTCGGCCCCAAAACTTGGACCGAACCACAAAAGGAGGGGGAGTATCAATATTCGTCAAAGATACCCACACCTCCAGGTTGGTGGCACAGCACGAAGCATCAGAGACTATCCATATGCAACTAACAGTGGGTAAAACTGCCTTCCAGTTTATAGCCTGCTACAGACCACCCTCCCAAACCCAGGATCCCCACTCGGCCTTCCTGAGAACACTGGAAAATATGAAGGTCTCTCCAAACACCATTATAGTGGGCGACTTCAACTACCTAAACATAGACTAGGAGCATTACGCTAGCTCCAACACCCTAGCTCAAAGGTTCCTAGAATTTATAAACTCAAATGCTATGGAACAATTTGTTACCACTCTCACAAGAGGGGAAAACATACTGGACCTGATCATCACCAACATGGGGACTCTATGCTCCAGACCAGAAGTGTATGCCTCACTGGTAAGATCAGACCATAAACTAATCTCACTGGATATTCACATCCCGACCCCACCCCCTGCCCAGAAAACCACAGTGAAAAACTTCTCTAAAGCAAATTTCACACTCCTCAAAACTGAGGTGGAATCCTTCAAAGCCCCCGGGCCTGTGGAAAATACGGCCCAGACCGCAGAATCCTTTATAAATGCATTCTATGAACACCTTCAGGAATGCATGGATCATGCAATCCCAAATAAAACAAAGACCCAATCCTCCAAAGGCAGACGTCCTATTTGGTGGACCCCAGCCATAAATAAACTATACAATAGAAGAAGAAAGCTACTACATGACAGAGCAAAATCCCAAAAAGGGAAGGCATCTCTTATCAGTATTAGCAAAAAACTACGGGCACTCATAAAATCGTCTAAGGCCAGCTTAGAGAGAAAAATTGCACAGGACACTAAGGATAATCACAAGGCTTTCTTTAGTTATGTCAGGAACCTGGGTGGGAATTCCCAGATATGCTCAGAATTAGTCCTAAATGACAAAAAATACACCGAACCCACAGACATTGCCAACATTCTAGCTGACAGGTTCAGCGCAAACTCCCCTCCCTCCCCACCAAAAGGGCAAATATCTATCCCAGCAGTGTGCTTCCCCTCTGACATCTCAGATGCTCAAGTAAGAGCCGCCCTCTCCAAAGCAAAAACATAGCATCAATGGGACCAAATGGTGTCCCGGGCTGCATCCTACATGAACTCCAAGAAGAGCTAAACCCAAACATAAAACTACTGTTCAATCTCAGCCTTACTACAGGATATGTACCCAAAGAGTGGCGTACAGCAACAGTGGTCCCTCTCCACAAAGGTGGTGCCTCAACAGAACCTGGAAACTATCGCCCCGTAAGCCTGACTAGCTTGGTCTGCAAAGCTATGGAAAGGATCATCATGGACCTCATAAATAAAGATATTGGGGACCTACAGACACTGGATCCTACCCAGTTCGGCTTTGTTAAGGGCAGATCCTGCATCTTAAACCTGGTTGATTTCTTTGAAACAGTCACTAAGGTCATTGACAAGGGGAAGGTGGTCCACACAGCCTACCTGGACCTCGCAAAAGCCTTCAATACAATACCACACTCGGGCATTATAGATAAGCTCACCAGCTTAAATATAAACCCCTATGTCACTAGATGGGTTGCAAACTGGCTCAAGGACAGAACCCACATGGTTAGAATTGCTGGAGCCATGTCAGACTCCAAACCAGTTACAAGTGGTGTCCCACAAGGCTCAGTCCTGGGACCTCTCTTGTTCGGTATATATTTCTCGGAGTTACAGGCCAATACCAAAGGACTGTGGCTGACCAAGTTCGCAGATGACTGCAAACTGGGCACCATAATCGACTCTCCAGCCGACACAAGCATCCTCCAAAAGGGCCTCATAGAAACAGACAACTGGCGCCAGAGCCATGGCCTCAAGCTAAACACCAAAAAGTGTATAGTCATACCCTTTGGCAAAAACAAAGTGCCCACAAATTACCACATAGGTGGTAATCCATTAAGTACGGAAGAAGTAATTAGGGACCTGGGGACCCAAGTTGATAGCAATCTCTCATTTGACAACCACATGGCCAAAGTGGTTAGAAAAACATTTTATATAACCCACCTAATCATGAAGGGATTCATATATAGATCAGGGGAGGTCATCGTGCCTCTTTACTCATCCCTCATCAGGCCCATAATTGAGTACAATGCCCCTTTTGGGATGTACCTTACCAGACACCTGCAGCAACTGGAAAGACCCCAAAAGTACCTCACCAAGAGGATCAAAGGGCTCAAACAGATGCCATATGCTGCCTGGTTAAAGAAGCTCCAGCTCTACTCAGTGGCATACCGCCTGCTCAGAGGCGATCTGTGCCTGACGTATAAACCCATGTCCAACCCGGAATTAATGGACATGCTGCACCTCAGAAAATCCAAATCCCATCGAGCTATGCGCTCGAGAGACTTGAACCTCAGCACTGAAATAAATAGGACATGCTGGAGGGACAGATTCATAACCCAGAGGCTCCCTTCACTCTGGAATAAAATCCCAGTCCAGGTTAGGCAGAGTCCCTCATTGACTCTCTTCAAGAGGAATCTTGATGAGTGGATGGGAGATCGTAGGTTTACCCTGGGTATCACTTCTGTGTCACTGTTAGACAGAGGCACAGTATACTAACCTCGAAAAAGGGCATAGCAAAATTAATTTAAAATGGGTGGCGAAAGCCAAACACACTCTGGCTAGGCTTATAAATGCCCTAGGGCAGATAGCCTAGTATGAACCTATGAACCAATTATGTATGCCATTGTCCACATAATTTGCTTAAAGAGGATGACAGATATGTTTGAGTATCATTTTACCACATGACTATAGGACAAATATGGCAAATATGTCCCTATTTCTGGTTAAATGTACCCACTTTATGTTGGCCTTTGTGGAGATATGTTGCAGTAACAGATTCACAGCTATATGTAAAACCCTGGTGGTCACTGTAGCATTCTCCACAAATCTGAGGACTGCAGGTGTGCTGCTTTAAACAGAATTGTATCTACATGCACTTATTTGGTTTCCTGGACTGCAGCACTGTTGCCAGCCATGTAACCATAGGTGCACCATATGTCATTAATATGCATTTTGAGTTACCACTCACCACACACTGTCACGCAAGCATGTAAACTTTGTATAGGCTCTGTGTGAAGCTTACATGGAGTTCATTGAATCCTGGGAAAGATCCTTCCCAGAAAGACAAATTGCAGTAAAGCATCTATTAGCCACCTTCAGGGATTCTCCTTGGAACAAACTGTCAGAATGTTGAAAAATAGTTTTGTTGAAGAAACTACTCCAAAAGGTAATACATAAATAAAACTATACCAAAAACTACACTCAGAAAAGCATTATTAAATTTGCATAAAACATTTTGCAAATGTGAGAGAAAAGAAATAGAAAATAGACCCATATTTAATATTTTGCTGCAAAAAAGCACTTTTAAAACCAGTTAATAAATTACCTGACCAGGAAGAATAAAATTAATCCAAACATTAAAAGAAATAATAACCAAAGGAAACAGGTAATATAACTACAGCCTCACAAACTTTACAACCTTGTAGCCTACCAGTGCAGGGAGGGACAAGAAGTGAATGAAGTAAAACATTAAAAATATGTAAAAGCAGATAGAAAGTAAGCTAAAATGTTATCAAAATCATTCTAAAATAAATAAACCCACAACTCACAAGGCAGACACACACACACACACACACACACACACACACACACACACACATATATATATATATATATATATATATATATATATATATATATACACACACACACACACACACACACACACACACACACACACACACACACACACACACACACACACACACACACACATATATCTCATCTATATCTGTCTGTATCTACCTAGACAGATAGATTGATATTTGTATACCATTTTATCAGAGGTATCTTTGACCGAATGAAAAAATAGCAGATACTTAAGCCTGAGTGTACTTCTGACTGAAAAGAAATTTCATGAAAAGCATTGCACATAACATGTATACCATAAAAAACTCTTTTACAGGATCTCCCCCACCCACACTGAACAGTCCCCTTAATTATATATTTTAACTCAGCAGTTAGTACAAAGATTAAGATATATGTGCTCTTAAAGTACTTGTGTCTTATAGTTCAGGGTTTGAGTCCCTCAGCATCGATTTGCTCCTGTATGGTTCTGAGTAAACAATATTCATGGGATGAGTCTGAAAACACTTAGATACATCAGTGCTCTACTCTTACTAACAAATTTAAATAAATAATAAAGCTAGCTATGAAAACAGAATTGCAGCAGATAGTAAAGACAATCATAAGGCCTTCTATAGTTATGTAAAGAATCTCCACAGCAATAGCAAGATTTGCTCTGAGCTACTGCACAATGGTACCTCCTGTACCGAGCCAACAGATATTGCCAATATACTGGCCAACAGATTCAGTGCCAACTTTACCCACCAAACGACCAATCACAATACCAGTAGATTGCCAGGCACCCAGTATTACAACTGCACAGGTAAAAACAGCACTGTCCAATGCCAGGAATATGGCTTCTATGGGACCTGACAATATCCCCGGCTGTGTTCTACATGAACTACAGAGTGAACTGGCACCTCGCTTATGTGCCCTGTTCAATCACAGCCTCACCTCAGGCTTTGTTCCTACTGAATGATGCACTGCTACAGTCATCCCTCTCCACAAGGGAGGAGTGACTACAGACCCCAGAAACTATTGCCCCATTAGTCTGAAGAGTCTGATATGTAAAGCAATGGAACGCCTCATCATGGACCTAATAAACAAGGATATAGGGAATCTCCAAACTCTGAATCCTACACAGTTTGGTTTTGTGAAGGGTAAATCATGCCTGCTCAACTTGGTCAACTTCTTTGAGTCAGTCACTAGAGCTTTGGATGAAGGCAAAGTGGTTCATACAGCCTACATTGATCTGACCAAGGCCTTTGATACCATTCCCCACTCAGGAACCATAGAAAAACTAAGTTGGGCATCAACCCCTATATCACTAGGTGGGTTGCAAACTGGCTCACAGATAAAACCCAAAGCGTGAAAGTAGCTGACTCCAAGTCAGAGTGTTGACCAGTCATGAGTGGAGTCCCACAGGGTTCAGTCCTGGGATCTCTCCTGTTTGGTATCTACTTCTCTGAAGTTCAGCCCAACATGAAGGGACTCTGGCTGACAAAGGTTGCAGATGATTGCAAGTTGGGAGCTATTATTAACTCCCCAAGTGATGTTGACATCCTACAGAAAGACCTCAGTGAGACCAACAGCTGGTGCCAGAACCATGGCTTTAAGCTCAATGGCAAAAATGTATCATCATCCCCCTTGGGAGAAACCCAGTTCCCTTGAATTACCACATTGATGGTAGTCAAACTGAACACATAAGGTGTTATAAGAGATTTAGGAACACAGGTTGACAGCAACCTCTCTTTTGACCACCACATTGCCACTGTGGTCAGAAAGTCCTTCTATGTGGCACATCTCATTACTAAGGGTTTTGCATCCAGGAAGAAATATGTCATTGTATCCCTCTGCTCTTCCATCATTAGGTCAATTGAGTACAATTCCCCATTTGGCATGTACCTCAGCAGACACCTGCAACAACTGGAAAAGCCACAAAAGTACCTCACAAAGAGGATTCTAGGCCTTGAACACTTGTCCTATATGGATAGACTCAAAAAAACTCCAACTATTCTCTGTCTCATATTGCCTGCTTAGAGGTGATCTCTGCTTGACTTACAAAGCCATGTCTGAACCAACCCTGTTAGAAATGCTACATCTAAAGAAATTCCAATCCCTCCACACCACACGCTCCAGAGACCTCAACCTCATTACCACAATCAACAGAACGTGTTGGAGGGACAGGTTCATAACCCAGAGACTGCCCATGCTATGGAATAGACTTCTCATACATATCAAGCAGAGCACCTCACTGGCCCTCTTCTAGAGAAATCTTGATGAGTGTTTGGGAAATAGAAAATTCACCCCGGGGATCATTCCATTGGCTCTACTCAGCAGAGGCACTAGGAACTAAGGTCGGGTGGCACAATGCCAGGGTAATCCTATGGGCTAGGCTTTTGTAGGCTACAGGGCCATTAGCCTAGTACACACTTATGAAGCTATGAATAGTAAATCAATAAATGTGTTTCAAATCAATAAATACATGCTATGAAGTTATACCAATAGAATACGTTACAAAGTTGTACCAGAATAATTACATTTCATATGATGATTAGTATTATTGTTTTAAAACAAAATGCACAGACTGTAATCCTTTATTATTTACAGATTTTAGCCTGACTTATAAACAGTGAATTACAATCAAGAATCACTCAAGAAATGGTGCAATAATTGCCACAAAAATGCAATACAATACAGCACAGAGAAAAAGCTTTTGAAATGGGCAATACATAAATAATCCAATGCATGTAAATATATATCTATATATCTATACATATCTATATATATATATATATATATATATATATATATATATATATATATATATATATATATATATATATATATAAATATATATATATATATATATATATATATATATATATATATAGGTTTACCTTTAAAACCGTGTATTGCAGAAGGGCAAATAGAACATTTCCGAAAGGCAGTCTGCAATGTTTGCAAACACCAAATGAAAAAAGGTTTGAATGTGCAATGAGCAAATGTACAGTGAGATTTGCTCATTGCACATTCAACATTCTGGGGCAGATTGCACTATAGTGGGGATCGGGAATGGTTCCTTTCCCCACTGTAGTGCGATCTCGGAGTTAGAATAATAAAGTAGGGGGAGTTGCCCCCACATGGGGGGTGCAGGGGGGCTTGCCCCCCGCTTTGCTTTTTTTTCTTCAACATTCATGTACAAAAAACAGTGAATCTGCTGTTTGATTTGGTGTTTTTCGAACATGTAGGTATATCGACATTCTCAGTTTTGTGGTTTTGAGTCACTCATATGAACACTTGAACTGCTGTGATTCATGGTTTTAATGGTAAACCTACATATATGAGGAGGGGCAATTTTTAATCCCAGTAATGTCTTCCTAAGTGTACTACAGCTGCCTTAGATGTTGATTCTCAAAATACCTCAATATGGTGTTGTATTCATTTTTTTCCCCTACAATGTCTATCCTTTTGGGATTATTGTTTCCATATGATAAATATTTACTCACACGCACACACATATACAGTGGATATAAAAAGTTTACATACCCCTGTTAAAATGCCAGGTTGTTGTGATATAAAAATTGAGACCACAGTAAATTATTTCAAAATGTTTCCCACCTTTAATGTGACCTATAACCTGTACAATTTAACTGAAAAACAAATAAAACTGTTAGGAGAAAAAATATAAAAAATGTACATTAAGCTGGTTGCATAAGTGTGCACACCCTTAAACTAATTTTTTGTTGAAACACTTTTTGATTTAATTACAGCATTCAGTCTTCTTGGGTACATCCCCTGCCATCAATTAAAGAAACTCTGATTAACCCCAAATTAAGTTCAGCTATCCTAGTAGGATTTTCTTGATATTTACTCAGTTGCTTGCTACAGCAAAAGCCATAGGTCGCAGAGAGCTTACAAAGCATCAAAGAGATCTCATTGTTGAAAGGCAGCAGTCAGGAGAAGGGTACAAAAAAATTTCCACAGCGTTGGCTATACCATGGAACATAGTGAAGACAGTCATCAAAAAGTGGAGAAATATATATATGTACATGTACATATATGCAAATATTTCAGGCAAGGGCAATAATGCCCTTCTACCCCGCCAGTATACCAAAACAGTTATTCCCATAGTAAATGTAAGGATAATTTTTAAAAATACCTAAGCTAGTGCTTGCTTTAATGTAGTTTGGTAGTCTAGTCCATGCATCAGCTGTTGTCTTAGAGAACCAATTAATACACCTCTCTTCCTTATATAATCTCTTTTTTAATTTCTCCAGTTGTTTTGGGTTTCTAATGCCATGATGGGAATGGCCCCCATTCCTAAATCAAAGTATGATTATAGGTAATGAAATTAGTATTGTTACAGTATTTGATGTTAGTTAGAAGTCCTTTTTGCAGCACCTGCAGTGTGTCCAGTATCAATTCCTTCTGCAGTTCATACAGAGTTACACGTGTGGGTAACATGTCTAAGTATGACTGCAAATTCTTTTTTATAAGACCCTAGCTCCTACTAATATTTGAACTGTACAGGTATCCTTCTTCCACATTATCCTTGTTTCTGCCTGCATATCCTGGCATTTTATGATTTTGTGTCTTTCTGTATGTAAGATAGCAATTTCAGTGATCAATGCTACTTTTGTTTTCATTCATGGACTACTATGTCTGGTTTTCTCACATCTTTTAGCTGTTTATTTATTTATTTATTTTTATTTAACGTTTGTTAACTGGGAAAGTCCAACTTGGAACGATGCCAATTTTCAGCGGAGGCCCGGGGAGAAACACTCCAGATGCAGGTCTTTGAAGCTGTTAGTAATGGGTGATCCCATGTGATAGAAACTTTATCATTTTCTCTAATACTTTGTGGATCATGTTTCCAATATTTTTCAGTTATTTCAGTATTATAATGTTTGTATTATACCCAGTGCAACATTCTTGCCATATTATTATGCCTTTTAATACACAGTCTTTCTGTCATTAGTATATCACAACCAGCAACAAATATACTTGACTGTTTCCAATTCTGTTTTACAAAACCTACATTTGCCTGTTTCTTCCACATGTTCAATGGACTTTGTAAGCCAGTGAGTACATAGTCCACTATTTGGGCTGTCAATATTAATCTTTTATCTTTTTGTTTAAATTCACCTCTTCTTAACCATTCCTGCAGTCTTTCCTGATAATCATGAGGTTGTTCCAAGAGTTTTCTATATTTGTAACTACATTTATGCACTTTCCACAATTCTTGCCTCTCATCTGATCCTTTACCTTATATTTTTTCTTTTGTTTTTGGCACATTCATTTGTTGCCTGATTTTTGTACACTTTGGTTTGATTTCCATTCACTCTTGACATTGATATACTTCTGTTAAAGTAAGCAGGGAAGTCATCATAGACTTTCTTCTGCTCATGTTGCAAAACTTTCACTACATTTGGGTCTTGTGACATCAGCAGATATGTATGCAGTCCTACGATTTCAGATCTATGCCTGTAGGAATTTAGAGGAGGCCCATACCTCCTTCAGAATGGGAAATATATATAGACTTGGTATACACTGATTTTTATCAATCATTTGATGAGCATGAGCTGTTCATCTTGTTTTCCTATTCAACAAGTTCAATACCTTTTGGGGCCAGTCAATCACTCCAAAACTGTAAGTTAGGACAGAAAGAATAAATTGGTTTATAGCTTGGACTTTGTCCGTAGATGTCAGTGCTGTTTTCAGTATTCATTTTAGTCTTCTGAAATATTCCTAAGTTTTATTCACATTTGTTCATTTTATTGTTAATCCTTCATCAATTCCCAGATACTCCCTCTTGCCGAAGTTCTTTTATATCACAATCCTCTCTCAGGCTGATGTTTTCTTGATGCTGCAGCTTTCCTACTTTAAAGGCTGCTTTTGCACATTTATCATGACTAAATTACATTCTTATATCATCTGAAAAAGTTCAGACCACTTGCAGGTGTGCTTTCACTTCCTCATCTGATGAACTATACAGTTTTAAATCGTCCACAAAAAGAAGATGGGAAGCCTTTATACTTTGTTGTTTTCTGAGAACCAGTTTGCAGCCATGACCTAATTAGTTAAGCAGACAGTTTAATGGGTTAATGGCAAGACAAAAGAGCAACAGTGACAGAGTGACCCTGGAATATCCCGTTTAAATTTTTATCCCTGGAATAATAATGTTCCTGTTATCATGGCTTAGCAAGGTTTACCACTGTTTCATGGTTGTTGTAATGTAATTTAACAAATTTAACAAATTTAAATAAATAAATAAAATAAATAATCCATCAGTGTAGGTTGTATCTTATATTTTTTAAGTACTCTTTTGCTTTTCTGTAGTCTATCCATGCCATACTTAGATTCTTCCCTTTTTCACAGTTCTCCATTAAGACTTTATTTAATAAGAAATTATATTTTGTTGCATATGACTTTCTTTTTTTACCCTTTTGTACTATTGCCATGATTGAATTTTCTTCTAAATGACTATAAACTCTCTCGGCATCAATTCCAGTGTATAGTTTATAAGTTGTCGGAAGGCAAACTATTGGTCTATAGTTTTTAGGATAACTTGCAGGTTCAGTCTTAAGCAGAAATATTGTTTATCCTGCTGTTAACCAAGTTGGTATCTGTTTGGGGTTAGCATATAAACAGTTCTTACTCATGGCTAAATCTTCAGGTAAAGATATTAATACCTTTAGCCAGAAGTTAGGTACTACATCTGGGCCTGGTATTTTCCAATTAGGAGCTTTTCTTAACTTTTGTTTCAATCTCTCTGGCTGCTCATCCCATTTCATATTATGTACATTTGAACTTCTTATTCTTTCTTTTACTTCTTCAGCATCTTTGTTATGTTCAACAGGATCTTCATACCTATTTCTACAACATGTATCTATTTTTTTTTCTCTTTTTGTTTTTTGGTGGTCTTTCAGTAATATTTTTTGTCTTATTTCCCAATTCACTATAAAACTATTTTGAGTCATCATTAAATTGCTTCCCTTCCCTTACTGCCCTGTGTTTTGGTGGCAAGACTTTATCAATTAATAATTTAGCTAGACAGTAACATATCTATTTACTTCTGTTACATCCCATGAATTTCTATGAACAGTCCTAATTACTGTGTTAATTTGTTTTTACAAATGTCTACCTTTTTGAGTTTGATTGACTTTCTGTAGTCTAGTTCTTTCATTTATCTTATTATGTCTGTCCATCTCTATTAAATCAAGTAACTCTTAGATCATTTTCTTCCAAACTGAGGGCACATTCTTTGTTCTCCATTTCCTGTGGGCATTCTACAGAAAGTTCAGGAACAGATTCCTGTGCCACATTCTCTTCAGTTTCATTCTGTGTCATGTGTTGCTCTTTTATACACAAACTCACTGGCCTATCGCTCCATAACACAGTTTCCTGTTCAATCCCTTGCTGTACATTTCCAGCTGAACTGTTGCCCTGGTTTCCTATGAAAGACTCCAAAGTAGTTTCATATGGCAATTGATCAGATGTTTACTGCTCCACTTGTTTCTACATAATTTGGGAATCCATTGCTCTATCCTGCTGTAATGTTATCAGAGTTAATTTTCTACACTAAATATTTCACTTTGCAGGTAATCCATACCCCCATGTTCTATTTCTTTATCTTCTCCATTACTAATCCTCTTTTCCACTTTTTCTCTATTTTCTTTTGGTGCTGCTCTTTTTGTATTGATTAGTTTTGCTTTCTCCTTTGCATAAATGTTGCACCACATTAAATCTTTTTTTCCCATATCCATATTTCTTCTTCAGATGTCTTCTGCTCCTCTTGTTTATCCTTGCTTGGGGAACTCGCTATTCCATCTTGCTGTAATATAACCTGTTAGATGTTATGCACTAAATCCTTTACTTGGCTGGTATTCCTTAACTTAGCTTTTATCTTTTTTTTTTTTTTTTTTTTTTTTTTTTACTTTTACTTTACTAATCTTCTGTTCTGCATTCACTCATTGTGATCTTATATTTTGTATTGTGAAATTTTCCATATCTGGATGCCTTTGCCTGTATTCCTCTTCAGAGATCTTTGGGGCTGCTTTCTTTTTGTATTGATTCATTTGGCTTTCTCCTTTGCCTAAATATTGCACCAGATAAGATCTCCCTTTCTTTCTCATGTTCATATTTCTTTTTTATACCTTTCAAAAATCTCTAGATTTTGTTCTTTATATTTTTGCACTTCCTCAGTTGCTTCTTTTTCTAAATAGCCCAAGGTTTCTTGGCCAATATAATGTTTTTAATAAATCTGTTACATTAATGAACACACTTTTTGTATTTGAAGCTTCTGACAGTTTTTCTTGTGCAAGTATTTTCTCTCCTCTAATTTCTCTGTTAATCTTTTTGTATATATTTTGTCTACAAATTATGGGCTTTTTGCAAAATTGTAACAATACATAATTTCTTTCTTATCCACTATAGTCCACTCTATCATCTTGATGTCTCCTTTTTGGACTATCAGTTTTTGTGAACTATTACTTCCTTGTATAACAGGGGTCCATCCTCCCCCTGGGCCTGACCTAACCCCATTGTATTAATATGTTTCCATGTCTTGAGGACTCTACATTACCATTTTTTCCAGTACTGACACCAGTGCACCTACACTGTCATTTTTTCCAGTACTGACACCAGTGCACCTATCAGGATTGGGCACCTTTTTATCCTGGATCTTGTGGACCAAGCTGTCCATGATATATGTTATATAAAATACAGTCTATAAGTTAGTGTCGTCTTTGTGAGATTTTGAGAAAAACAGGTTCTATCTCATGAAAGTACTCACCAAGACTTGAGGATGAATTCAATTCCAGCAATACTACTCTCCTTTGCTTGCTGATTTATCATCTCTCTATTCAGACCCCTCCTACATAGGTTGATTGATGATTCAGTAGTACTTTTTAATAACCCCAAAGATTCTCAGAAGTAGTTGTCACTAAATGCCCTATATACTTGAATAATGTCCCTAATTAAAACATATATATGAGGAATGGAGCATACTAGACATTGCTTGCGTTCCTAATGAAATGTCTGTTACTTCATATCTCATTTTACCCCATTAATGTGCACTGATCATGGACTATAAAGGGAAAACTGATACTGCGTGGCGTTTATTGACCTGAGCACCTCCCATTAATATGTGCACCGAGATTTTTTGTATCAGTATATATATATATATATATATATATATATATATATATATATATATATATATATGTATGTATATATATATATATATATATATATATATATATATATATATATATTTATTTATTTATTTGTTTTTATTTATTTATCATTTGTTGACCGGGAAAGTCCAACTAGGTTCCACAGAGGCTGTTTGCAGCGGAGGTCCGGGGAGAAATGCTCCAGATGTATATATGTATATATGTATATATATAGATAGATAGATATATAGATATGTGTGTACACATGTACATACACAACAAGTACAACAGCTTTACCACTTTATTGATGGCCACAGGAATAGTTAAGATCATTGCTGTCAGATGCAAAATCATGAGCAGATTTTAAAAATATAATGAAGAAGCTGCTAGCATGACAGGAAATACATTAGTAATCGCTGAAATGGGTCAACCAAATGGCTGTCATAAAACACTGTAACCCTGAAAATCTCCTAGAAAAATCATATTTTAAGAGAAGCAGACCAAAATATGAGACAAATTCATGAGCACTGAGGTATCACATACACATACACAAACATGTGCGGGCGCGTGCACACACACACACACACACACACACACACACACACACACACACACACACACACACACACACGCACACACACACACCTCAACAATAGTAAACTTCTAGAAGAGCAAATGTCTTGGTCTAGGCTCGGCACATGCTCTAGCCCTGCATAATAACTATAAATGTCTAGGTCTAGGCTCTGAACATCCTCTATCCCTGGCTGATAACTATAAATGTCTAGGTCTAGGCTCTGCACATACTCTAGATCTGGCTGATAACTATAAATGTCTAGGTCTAATCTCTGCACATGCTCTAGCCCTGGCTGATAGCTATGAATGTCTAGGTCTAGGCTCTGTACATGCTCTTGTTCCAGCTGATAACTATAAATGTCGAGGTCTAGTCTCTGCACATGCTCTAGCCCTGGCTAATAACTATAAATATCTAGGTCTAGTCTCTGCACATGCTCTAGCCCTGGTTGATAACTGTAAATGTCTAGTTCTAGGCTCTGCACATGCTCTAGCCCTGGTTGATAACTATAAATGTCTAGGTCTAGACTCTGCACATGCTCTACCTCTGGCTGATAACTATAAATGTCTACATGCTCTAGCCCTGGCTAATAACTATAAAAGTCTAGGTCTAGGCTCTGCACATGCTCTAGCCCTGGCTAATAACTATAAATGTCTAGGGCTAGTCTCTGCACATGCTCTAGCATTGTTTGATAACTGTCTGTAAATGTCTAGATCTAGGCTCTGCACATCCTCTGGCCCTGGTTGATAACTTTAAATGTCTAGATCTAGGCTCTACACATGCTCTAGCTCTGGTTGATAACTATAAATGTCTAGGTCTAGGCTCTGCACATGCTCTACCTCTGGCTGATAACTATAAATGTCTATATGCTCTAGCCCTGGCTAATAACTATAAATGTCTAAGTATATGCTCTGCACATGCTCTAGCCCTGGCTAATAACTATAAATGCCTTAGTCTAGGCTCTGCACATGCTCTAGCCCTGGCTAATAACTATAAATGTCTTGGTCTAGGCTCTGCACATGCTCTACCCCTCGCTGATAACGATAAATGTCAAAGGCTATTCTCTGCACATGCTCTAGACCTGGCTGATAATGGTTCTGGACATGGTCTAGCCTTGTCTGATAACTATAAATGTTTTGATCACAGCTCTGCACATGAACTCCTCCTCCTGGCTGATAACTATAAATGCCTTGGTCTAGCCTCTGCAGATGCTCTATCCCTGGCTAATAACTATAAATATCAAGGTCTAGTCTCTGCACATGCTCTAGACCTGTCTGATAACTATAAATGCCTAGATCTAGTTTCTGCAGATGCTCTAGCCCTGTCTGATAACTATAAATATCTAGGTCTAGGCTCTGCAGATGTGCTAGATCTGGCTGATAACTATAAATGTCAAGGTCTAGTCTCTGCACATGTCTAGCCCTGTCTGATAACTATAAATGTCTAGGTCTAGGCTCTGCACATGCTGTAGCCCTGGCTGACACCTACAAATGTCTTGGTCTAGGCTCTGCACATGCTCTAGCCCTGGTTGATAGCTGTAAATGTCTAGATCTAGGCTCTGCACATGCTCTAGTTCTGGTTAATAACTATAAATGTCTAGGTCTGGGCTCTGCACATGCTCTACCCTTGGCTGACAACTATAAATGTCTTGGTCTAGGCTCTGCACGTGCTCTAGCCCTGGTTGATAACTATAATTGTCTTGGTCTGGGCTCTGCACATGCTCAACCCCTGGCCAATAACTATAATTGTCTTGGTCTGGGCTCTGTACATGTTCTACCCCTGGCTGCTAACTGTCACCCTACATACTTGTCACCACAACTCCTCCTGTCAAAACTGTCATACTCAGACCCCCAAATTTCTCTTTTACTTTCCAATAGCGATATAAAATATGCTTCTTGTTTCTTTTCTTTTTCTTTCTTCAGCCCCCTAGTCTCTGTGTCATGCTGCATTTTTATACAAGTACATTGTCACACTTTTTTCTCTCATAGTCAAATGCTTGCTGCTGCTTTCCCAATGAAATTTATATTTCACTTTATTTTCCGTCACATGTAATGTCTTGATGTATATCAAACTATGTACTTTTTGTTATAGTAAATGTAACATCTAGAAAATGAAATGTCTTTTATGCAAGACTTGGAGAGAAGTGGAAATGTAAGTAACTATCTTTTCTTCAAAAAGGAAAGATAATTATTTAAATTATGCTTAACTCATTCACTCCAGTGGAGCTCAACAAGTTGCACTGTAACTTCCAATGGGCAGAGCCTAAACCCTTTTGACAGAATAAAATTATGTACTCATATTTCAAATAAATGTTCATATCTCTGGACCCATAGTGGTTATAAAAATGAACAAATGGCAAACCCTTCAGCACAAACTATTTTTATACTGATAGTACTCCGTACTCTTCTGCATTTTTTCCATGTTATAGCCAAACAAGTTATCTGTTTCCATTTGAGTTTGTTCTGAGACCTTAGTCTTGTATTTTAATTTGCAGTTGTGGGAAGACTGCATTTCTATATTATTCTGTGCTTCTATTTACACAAGGAGAATTATTTTTAAAAGCTATCCATTTGTATTTTAAACCCTGCTGAGATTTAAAGTTTAATTCACGGTTGTGGCAGGACTGTGTACTACTGCCATATTTGAGCCTTATTTATTTATTACTGCATTTTCCATAAAGTGTCTGCAGTGCGAGTCTGGATTCCAAAAGTGTTTCACTTGTATCCAGTAGCATCCAGGCAAAGTTAAGCACTTTTGTTTGATAAATTGCACTTGACTCATTTATTTTGAGTGATTGTTACTGCTTTCTGCTTTTATGTGTGCATTTCACTGTATTTTTTGTAATTAAAAAAATAGTCTTCCTCTCACTGTTACTGCTGTACAACTGTCTTGGATTTTCAGCTAGCTGTTGAATTGGTTTGTGGTAGCTTGCACATGTAGGTAATTTCCACTGTGTTTTAAATTAGGAGGACTTGGTCTGTTCAATTTGTGGCAGGAAGTGTTTGTTTGGTTTATCCAAGCTGGATATACACAAAAGGACTCATAGTTTAGCCATTTTATTGTTCAGAGGGATCATTAGTTTTCTGTTTTTTTTTTTTTTTTTTTTGCTGACATAAATGTTGCACATTTGCATATGTTAGTAGTGCCCTGTACAATAGCAAACAGCTAGAAACCAAAATTTCCCTTCAGAATGGTCAGTGAAACTGTACACTGTAAAGCAGCAATATAGAACACATAATCTGCCACAATAAAGCATACATATTAGTCTGCACCAACAAAGCACCCTTAATAACCTCCTAACCCCAATGCACCACCCCCTTGTAGGTCACCAATCAAAGGACTAGACAATATGGATATGCAATTTCCCAGCTTCTCTGTAGCAAGCATGGTAGATATAGGCATCATGAAACAATGTAGTAATTGCCCTATTTTAACCAATAACCATATACTCTTTAAAGAAGCAGAAAAGTATGTGAGAGGTGTACTTAAACAATGACAGTGAATGCTCAACTCTTGCATACAAGCACACTTGAGTTTGTCAAAACCATGCTCACAACACCCACCACACAAAGCACAAAGCATGCACATAGATTAATGTATACTGAAGCACTTAAAAGCAATCTTTCTAAACAATAAAAATCACCTAGGTCACCCATTGTCAGTGATATCCCTTGGCAAGCCCCAAGACAATCAGAAAAAACATCTAACACCACACATATTGTCACTCTTAGTGGAGCCCCAAACACTTAGCCTTTAAGCTAAGCAACCACACTTCCCAGGACTTTCATCATAGGGGACTCCACTGTTAGATATACTGATACCCCTCTAACCAGGCTGAACAAGGAGGAGGTAACTGTTACTTGCTTATCTTGAGCCAGGGTCCACCAAATCACACATGCACTCATGTCATTACATCACAGGTACCAGTATGATTCCATCATAGTCAATGTAGGTGTAAATGACCTGAGATGTACCTCCCTGGACTATATGGAGCTCTCAGACTATGTGGCTTGGGCTGGTACGAGCCTAGCATTGAGCAGCATATTACCATCACTGATGATGATGCCACAATATGAGCAAAATTGATTGATTTCAACAACTTTCATTTATGGGGATCTTATATTTGTGAACTTAGGAGGGCATGATTTACAGACCATGTTCCTTTGCCAAAGGATCTCTGCACCTTTTCTTTCTAGGCTTTTGAATACTGGCTAAAACCTTATCCACCCTGTAGTGCCTTTTTCAGGCAATAACATATTGACAAAACTAACAACATAGCAAAATTAAGTAAACTGACTCTCAATGTCAGGAACTTAAGTAAAAAAAATACACTGCCTCCAAGCCCTATTCACACTCAAGAATATAGAAATCTGTGCAGTTATGAGGCATGGTTTAAAGCAGCAGGGAGTACCCCAGCAGTACAGGTTTTCAGTGCCTTCAACGCTTTTAGAACAGGGCTAAAGGTGGAGGTGTCACTGTATACATCAATAGCAAGTGTACCTCTAGAGTGGTCAAACAAGATGATGTGCTGGAGTTTCTCCATGTGCAAGTCAACTTAGACAAAATCCTGTTCCATATCCTAGCCAGCTATAGGTCACCACCCATGTCCCAAGAAGGCCACAATGCATACCTGTACCTACTGAAGACAATTACCATCCAACCTAACGCCATACTCATAGGAGACATTAATTACCCCTCTGCAGACTGGGAATCCTAGGAGAATGGAATGCAAATCTGAAGGCACGTGGGATGAAACTAAGCACAGATAAGACAGTGGTAATGGCAGCAGATTGGGGAAATCAGAAGAAGCTGAGAATAGAGATAGATGGGAATATAGTGGAACAGGTTAACAGCTTCAAGTATCTGGGAGGGGTGGTTGAGGAGAAGGGTAGTCTGAATGAACAGGTCAAAGCTAGAATCAGAGGGGCTGCAGCCAACTGGCATAGAGTATCAGGTGTAGTATATGACAGAAGAATGCCAAAGAAGCTGAAAAGTAAGGTGTACAAGACAGTGGTGCAACCAGTACTGCTGTATGGTACAGAAACCTGGGCAGTAAAGGCAGAACAGTTGAAGAAGCTAGAGGTGATGGAGATGAAGTGCCTGAGAAAGGTGGTAGGATGCAAACTGCGGGACAGGCGAAGAAATGAGGACATAAGAGCAGAAGCCAAAGTAGCTCCAATTGCAGAAAAGATCAAAGAAAACAGATTACGATGGTATGGGCACATGTGTAGAAAAGCAGAAGACAATCTGGTGAAGGAGATTTGGGACAGACAGGAAGAAGGTAAGAGGAAGCGAGGGCATCCAGCAAAGAGGTGGAGGGATTGTGTGAAAGAAGATCTGCGACAGTCAGGCATGAGTGTTGAAGAAGGCAGGAGAGTGGCACTGAATAGAGAGAGTTGGCGACAGTTAATACGATACCCCGACCCCATGTAAATGGGAAAAAGGGGATAATGATGATGATGATGATGATGAGACTGGGAATCCTATATAGCCTCAAATGTACAGGCACAAATTTTCGTGGACAAATACCCTTGATCAAACAGTGAATACACACACTAGATGCTCCAACACACTGGACCTTGTGCTCACAAATATAAAAGAACACTGCACCAAATCCCTCACCACCACCCATTTCTCATTATCCCTGGGAAGGTCTGACCATAAAGCTGTCTTCTTCAAAATCAAATTCAACTTCATAATCCCACTAAAATCTGTAACAGTTAAGAATTGTTACAAGGTAAATTACCTTGTATTAAGTAATGGTTTGTCAAAATTCACTGCCCTTTCAAATCCAAAGAACACTTCAGCCAATGTTAAATTGCTCTAAGATACTCCGTACAATCATGTCAGTGGCTGTGTAGAGGCTGCTGTACCTACTAGAAGTAAGCCCAGGACTAGCCCTAGAAAGAAACCTCCTTGGTGGCATCCCAAATTAAACAGGATGTACAACAAAAGGGAAAAAAATATGGCAAAAATCAGGAAATATGATTCCCGTAAAGATAAAAACTCTCTCATCAAACTAAATAAGCAACTAAGAGGGCTATTTAGGTCAAGCAAAGACAACTTTAAGGTAAAGATAGCCTCCCAAGCTTTCTTCAGCTATGTCATAAACCTCAAGGCTAGCACACATTAATGTGCTGAACTGGTGGTTAATGGTGCCACATTCATCGAGCCTGGCAATATAACAAATGTGTTAACAGGCAAATTAAGTTCCAACTTTATCCCCCTCTCACGCCAATCATCCCCCTAGAATACCATCAAACATATCCCTTTCATAGGATCATAGGTAGGTACTAGGCTGTTGACCCTAGGGCCTATATAAGCCTAGCCAAAAAGATAACCTGGCTTTTGCCACCCAAGATAATTATTTTTGTGTGCCCCTGTTGAGCAGAGCCACAGAAGTGATGCCCGGGGTGAATTTGCTATCTCCCATCCAATCATCAAGATTTTTCTTGAAGAGTGCTAATAAGGAGGTTTGTTTGATATAGATAGGTAGTTTTTTTCCAGAGTATGGGGAGTCTCTGGGACAAGAATCTATCCCTCCAGCATGTTCTGTTTATTGTGGTGACAAGGATTAGGTCCCCAGAGCATGTAGTGCTGAGGGATTGGGAATTCTTAAGTGGAGCATGTCCAACAGCTTTGAGTTTGACATAGCTTTGTATGTTAGGCAGAGATCACCTCTGAGTAGGTGATATGCGATGGAGTAAAGCTGGAGCATTTTGAGATGGTCTGTCTAGGGTATCTGTTTGAGGCCAGTAATCCTCTTTGTGAGGTATTTCTGTGGCCTTTCCAGTTGTTGTAGATGTCTTGTGAGGTACATATCAAAAGGGGCACTGTATTCTATAATGGGTCTAATGAGTGATGAGTAGAGGGGAACAATGACCTCTTTTTTTCCTGGATGAGAAACCTTTTGTGATGAGGTGTGCCATGTACAAGGATTTCCTGACTACTGTGGCGATGTGATTATCAAAGGTGAGACTACTGTCCGCCTGTGTCCCAAGGTCTCTTATCACACTTTCAGTGTTAAATAGACTACCGCCTATGTGGTAGCTCATGGGTACAGAGTTTTTATCAAAAGTAATGACAATGCACTTTTTGGCATTGAGCTTAAGGCCATGGCTTTGACACCAGGCATCTGCCTCAGTGAGGCCCTTTTGTAGGATGTCCATAGGTTCATATGTGGGTACAAGGCTATCTGCCTGAAGATATTTATAAGCCTAGCCAGAATGTGTTGGCTTTCGCCATCCCCTTAGATTTGTTCCCTGTGCCTCTGTCCAGCAGAGCCACTGAAGTGATCCCAAAGGTAAAATTTCTGTTTCCCATCCAGTCGTTAAGGTTTCTTTTGAAGAGTGTTAGTGAGGAGCTCTGCCTAATGTAGATTGGGATCTTGTTCCAAAGCTTGGGAAGTCTCTGGGACAGGAATTTATCCCTCCAGCATGTCCTATTTATTGTTGTGGTGAGGTTTAGATCCTTAGAGCGTGTGGCTCGAGGGGATAAGGTTTTCTTTAGGTGGAGCATGTCCATCAATTCTGGGTTGGACATTGTCTTGTATGTCAGGCAGAGATCACCTCTGAGTAGGCAGTATGCAACCGAGTACAACTGGAGTTTCTTCAGTCCAGCTGCATGGGGCATCTGTTTGAGGCCATTGATCCTCTTGGTGAGGTACTTCTGTGGTCTTTCCAGCTGCTGCAGGTGTCTTGTAAGTTACATCCCAAATGGGGCGTTGTACTCTATGATGGGTCTGATGAGTGATGAGTAGAGGGGCACAATGACCTCTTTTGATCTGGATGCGAACCCTTTTGTGATTAGGTGGGCCACGTAGAAGGATTTTCTAACCACTTTGGCAATGTGATTATCAAAGGTGAGATTACTATATACTTGGGTCCACAGATCTTTTATTATGTCTTCTGTATTTAGGGGACTACCACCTATGTGGTAGTTTGTGGGAACGTTGTTATTTCCAAAGGGGATGACTATGCACTTTTTGGCATTTAGCTTGAAGCCATGATTTTGACACCAGGTATCCGTCTCAGTCAGACAGTTTTGGACCATGTCTGTGTCAGCTGGAGAGTCAATTATAGCCCCTTGTTTGCAGTCGTCTGTGAACTTGGTCAGCCATAGTCCTCCTGTGCTTACCTGTACCTCTGAGAAGTATATGCTGAACAGGAGGGGTCCTGGGACTGAGCCCTGGGGAACACCACTTTTAACCGGTTTAGAGACAGACCTAGCTCCCGCAGCACTCACCATGTGGGTTCTGTCCGTGAGTCAGTTGGCAACCCATCTTGTGATGTAGGGGTTTATGTTCAGGCTGGTGAGCTTGTCTATAATACCAGAATGGGGAATGGTGTTGAAGGCCTTATTGAGGTCTAGGTAGGCTGTGTACCACCTTTCCCTCATCTATAGCCTTGGTAACTGTCTCAAAGAAGTACACCAGGTTTAGGAGCCATGATCTGCCCTTAACAAAGCCAAACTGGGTAGGGTCCAGAGTTTGGAGGTTCCAAATGTCTCTGTTAATGAGTTCCATGATGATGCACTCCATAGCCTTGCAGACCAAGCTAGTCAGACTTATAGGGCGATAGTTCCCAGGGTCTGTTGTGGCTCCACCTTTGTAGAGCGGAATAACCATTGCTGTGTGCCACTCTATGGGTTTGTAGCCTGTGGAGAGTCTGAGTTTGAACAGTGTGTTTAGGTGAGGGTCCCACTGATGCTGTGTTTTTGGCTTTGGAGAGGGCTGTTTTAACCTGAGTGTCTGTGATTTCAGGGACTCTACATTCTTCTGGAATAGTTATGTGCCCTTTTGGGGGTGAGAGGGGGGTGAAGTTTGCACTGAACCTGTCAGCCAGGATGTTGGTGATATCAGTCGATTCAGTGTATTTTGTGCCATTCTGCACTAATTCTGAGCAGATCTGAGCATTGCCACTTAGATTCTTGACATAGCTAAAGAATGTGTGTGGTTATCTTTGGAGTCCTTGTCAATTTTTCTTTCAAAGCTCGCCTTGGATGATTTTATGAGGGATCGTAGTTTCTTGCTGATACTGATCAGGGATGTCTTCCCTTCTTGGGATTTTACTCTTTTCTGTACTAGTTTCCTTCTTCTATTGCATAGCTTGTTTATGGCAGGAGTCCACCAGACTGGTTTCTTTTTCTTGGAGGAGTGAGTCTTCATTTTGCTTGGATGGCATGATCCATGCATTCTTGTAGCTGCCCGTAGAATGCATTAGTAAAGGATTTTGCAGCTTGGACAGTGTTATCCTTCAGCATGGAGGCTTTGAAACTTTCCACCTCGGTCTTAAGTAACGTGAAGTTTGCTTTTGAAAAGTTTTTCATAGTGGCTTTCTTGTCCGTGGGTGGGGGCGGAATATGGATATCCAAATTGATTTGTTTATTATCAGATCTAACCAGCAAGGGGTTGACCTCTGATGTGGAACACTGGTCGCCCATGTTGGTGATGACCAGGTTCAATATGTTGTCACCTCTGGTGGGAGTGTTTACCAGTTGAACCAGGGCGTTTGAGTTTATAAATTCTAGGAAAAGTTGGGCAAGGGAGTTAGTACTTGAGTAGTTCTCCCAGTTAATGTTTGGGTAATTGAAATCACCCAATATTAGAGTGTTTGGTAGGACCTTTATGTTTCCCAGTGTTTCCAGAAACATGGAATGGGGGTCCTGGGACATGGTGGGTGATCTGTAGCAAGCTACAATTTGAATTGCAGTTTTGCCCATTGTTAGTTGCACGTGGATGATCTCTGAAGCATCGTGCTGTGCCACTAACCTGGAGGTGTGGGTATCCTTGATGAATATGGATATGCCCCGACCTTTTGTATTTCGGTTTGGGTTCTGTGGCCAAAATGTATGGTATGAGTTGTAGCCTGGTAGTGCTGGGGTGCTCTCTGGAGCCTTAAACTAGGTTTCTGTTACTGCACATATATCGATTTTCTCCATACTGAGGAGTGCCTCGAGAAGATGATTGCAAGTTGGGAGCAGTCATTGAATCTGCCCAAGATGAGAACACTCTTCAGGAAAGTCTAACACAAATATTTGGTGCCAAAGCCATGACTTAAATCTGGTGCCAAAGCCATGACTTAAAACTTAACATCATCAAGAAGTGCATTATAGTACATTTTGAGAAGATGAACAACCCCAGGTAATTGCATCATTAATTAAACACCCTCTAAATGTTGATTTACTAATCAAGGGTCTGGGAATTCATGTAGATAGTAACCTAGCCTTTGAACAGTACATGTCCAAGGTATTAAAATATCCTTTTATAATGCTCAACTTATAAGCAAGGGCATGGCATCTATATCCAGAGAGGTCATCATACCACTCTACTTTTCCCTCATCTGACACATCATAAGGTATAATTCCCCCTTTGGAATGTTCCTTACCAGACGCATACAGCAACTGGAATGTCCACAAAGGTTCCTTACAAAAATAGTGAGGGAGTAAACACAATGTCCTACACTGATCGACCCAAAGCCTTGTCTCGTTACTTGGTATCATACAGACTTCTGAAAGGTGATATTTGATTGGCATAGAAGGCATCCCTAGACCCTTTTTTGATGAAACTTCTTGCACATTCACAAAACAACTAGATTAAAGAACATACATTCTGCTTGCAATATAAAGAGGACATGTTGGGGGATAGATATGTTTCTCATAGAATTCCCTTTCTCTGGAGCAAGGTGATGATGCCTATTTGGTGAAAGAGCTTGTGTTACTGTTCGTGCACTGAAGTAAAAGTTTTTAAACTGGATATAGCAGCCATTTCTGTATGTTCCACTACTCATTGTTCATTGAATTTTTATTTACTATTCTAATTCATTTAGAACTTAATAAAAAAACAGGTTTTGCATCCGCATATATTTTCTTAATAGTAATGAGAAAGAAATATAGCAGCTTCCCATTTTGAATGGAATGGAAACAAACTAAGTAAAGGCTGACTGCATGGCCATCCGAAGTATACACAGGCCAAATATCACTTCATCTGATTGATACTTGGACTACTGTTTTAGTAACAGTGTTGATGGTTATGCAGGATTTGTCTGTAGGAATAAGCAATAGAAATCAATAGCTTTTATTTGTATAGAATCAATGTACGGCATTAACATCATTTAGGTAGCATTCACCATTGTCACGACCATGCAGCTAGAGAAAATATTGGGCAGAACAGTCAGATAAGTAGCTAAATGATAGCACTGTGTTTTATTTTATTTAAATTTGTTTATCAGGAAAGTCCAACTTGGAACAAAGCCAATTTTCAATGGTGGCCCGGGAGAAACACTTTAGATGCATATTTTTGTAATGTGGAAGGAAACTAGAGCACCCGCAGAAAACCCACATGGATGCAGGGAGTACATACAGACTCTGCACAGAAAGCACACCAGCCAAGAATCGAACTGGAGAACCTCTTGCTGTGAGGTGACAATGCAACTGCTGCACCACTGTGCCATCCATATTTTAAAATCATGAAGCAGCTTTTCTTTTCTATGCCAGCATACATTCCTTAGCATTTTTATTTATTTATCCTTTGTTTACAAGGCAGGTCCCACAAGACTATTAGCATCTTTTCAGGAAGACCTTAAGTGGTATTTGTACTATTACAGTATAGTTAGCAAAGGCACTGGGGACCTTTTCCTACTCTTTTCAAAAGGTGCCTTGGGGTCTTTTACATCCAATTGAACTACCACCAACTCAGGCAGATGGAACCTCAGTTTAATGTCTCATTGAAAGAATGGCACAGCCAACTATACTCTAGTAGTATAAATGCCACTTAAAGTCTTTCTGAAAAGATGCTACTAGTCTTCTGGGACCATCTTGGTAAACAAAGGATAAATACATAAAAATGCTAAGTAATGTATGCTGGCATAGAAAAGAAATGCTGCTTCATGATTTTAAAATATGGACAGAATTGACTTGGGTTGCTTCACATTGTTACAGTGCCAGCAAGCTACCTTGTATGGGAATCAAATCCACCACTTTCTACACAAAAGGTGAGTGTGTTACCTGTTGCACCACAGACACTAAGTCAATATATAGGGTTCAACTATGTGTACCTCATTGCCTTGTATATACAAAAGCACTACTGACCCTGCTTTTGTCTTTTTAGATTAATAATGGACACTTTAATTTGATTTTTTCTGAAGAGAGCCTGGAAGTGCTGTAGGCATCATATGTCAGTGAAACAATTGCTTGGTGTGGTAGATGCTGTACAATGTATCACAAAATTAGTGCTATAAGCACAGGTGAAAAAGAGAAGCACACAACATGAACAACTAAATCATTATAGGATATTAGCAATGAAGTTAGTCCTCAGGCACATTTTGGGAAGTCACCTGGGGATAGGCATAACTAAGGAAAGAGTGCTAGATGGATTTTACTGGCTAGATACATCTAGGATTTCTATTCAGAATATCAGAAGCCTGAACTTCATCCTGGATATAATGGTGTGTTTATCCTTGTGCCTGTCATAACAGTGCCATTTGAATGTGTTGCTATGGATGTTGTAATATCTAGTAATGGGTATCAGTCAATGCTATCTGCAATTGATGATGCTATCAAATTCCTGAAAGTGTCACTGTGCCATGTTAATGCTGAAGCTTCTTCCAGAGAACTGGAATTGTTATCCTCCAGAGTTGGTATTCCTAATAAGATACTTATCAGCCACAATAGTTTCTTTATAGCAAGTGCATTGTGACTGTTGCATCAGTTCTTTAATGTCAGACAGTTAAAGACATCAGTCAATCATGTAGATACTTTAGAGAATTAATGAAACAAAAGACTAAAATTGATACTAAAGTTATTGATGAATCTGACCAATTTTTACTGTATTTATGTTTGCAATCAGAATGGTACCTTAAGCTCCAGCTAGGTTTACCTCATTTGAACTTTTGTATGGCTGGCATCTGAAAGGGTTGCTTCACATTGCTAAAGCAACGTGAGATGAATAAAACACATAATTCAAAATTCTGATAGAACACTAACAATTTAAAATCTACAGTAAATTTTCAGTTAACCAAAACTCAAGCAACTGGCACTCTCAAGCAACTGGCAAATAAAAATCGAAGAAATACAGTACAATTTTCATGTGTTGCAGTTTCTGTTTTCCCCCGCAGAAAAATACCTTATGCTTTTAGAGTTTTAGAGTTTTAAAAAGAAATATACGAATACATTCCTTCTCTTCCCAACTTGAGAACAAGTTAAACCAAGCAAATAGTACAGGGTGCAGTATTAGTCAGGTCTATTTTTAATAGTAACTGTCAAGCAACCAGACACTACAGTTATCGGGCATCTACCAATCCCAATGGGTGCCAGTTAACTGAGAGTTTACTGTATATTAATAACAATAATACTCATCTATTAACCAAGTATAGCCACAGTCTCTTTTTAGAGGTGACATGAGAACTATCCCTCATTAAGGGGTTTGCTTATGGTTACACAGTAGGCTAAAAGAATGAAATCCTGAGACACAGGAACTATAGCTCACAATCTTAAACTCTGCACCAACTGCCTGACATAGATATTGAAGTGGGTAATGCTCTTACTAAGGGAGCACATGTAGAGAGATGGGAAATACAACAATTAATGTTTAATATCAGATCGATGTTACAGCAGCCTACATTATGTGGGCCCTCTGGGAATCTCCCAGGTAAAGGAAAGAAAAGTTAAAAAGTGGGGCTTCTCCTGTTTATGTTTCTATTTCCATTGACAGAGAATTACTGGGGCTTGCTTGGGATGTAATTTCAGCTTTTTTCTGCTCACACTTCCCTCTGCTGAGAAGAAAATGAAAGGGTTTCCTCACTGACTCTGAAATTCAGTCAAAAGTGCAGGATTTGGAGGGTAAATGTTCTGCTTCAGGATTTTCTTCTTAGTCTAAAGATTCTGATTCTGAAGTAATTGTTACTTCAGATTTTCCTCTAGAATACTTTTCTTTTTCTGAAACATTATCTAAAGTAAAAAAAAAAAACGTTTTTTCAGAGGGATCAAAATGAAATACACATTGCTCAGCAGATGTGTTATGACTTGTTGCAAATGGATAGTCTCTAATCAGCAGTAGTTCCTCCTGTGTTGTCTGCCTTTGCTTTTCTCACATCTTGCACTTTACCTGTAAATCAACCAACTGCCCTAGAAAATCTCATAAGCTATGCAGGGTACCTCAGACTCACAAATAATAGTTTGCCTCCCTAAAGAATACCCTGCAGTGATTTCCCTATCCAAAACTGCTTCTGCTAAAGAAACTGTTAATACTCAGCTACTTTCCTCTGACAAAGATAGGAAAGCTTTATTCAGATTTGGGAAAAAAGTCTAATTTACTTCCACTTGAACATTTAGAATTTTAAGCTGCCAGGCTCATATGTTAAAATTTGACTTCCATTTTTGAGAACATGCAAAAGTTAACTGCTAACTTTCTTCTGAGGTGTAAAATTCTTTGAATACTTTTTTGTTTGTTTTTGCTTCTCATGTAATTAAACATGCCTTAAATTGATTTTATGAAGATGCTGACAGTGTTCCCAGGACAGCTACTTCTGAGTCAATTATGAGAAAATTTGCTTGGATATGGCCTGACATGGGAATTCAATAAGCTCTGTTTAGGCTTACCGCGAAGCCTACATGGAGTTTACGCATTTGTGTGGTGAACAGAAGTGCTAATTACATATTCATGCATGCACCACATTTAAAAATAAATAAACACAGTTTCATGGCTAGCAACAGTGTTGCCTGCCAGGAAACCGTGTAAAGCAATACAGACATCAGCAGACATATAAACCTGTTTACCTATGGGCAAACTAGGTCAGCGTGTTTGCACGAAATGCCACAATGATCACCGAGGTAATTAATACAGCAATGCATGTAGTTCCAACACATTACCTGACAGTGTATACAGTGCAGAGTATTGTGGAAACCTTTTTCAGGCATCCTGAACAAAAGGTTGTGTAAATGATCAGTAAGGGTGCTTAGACTGCATTATAAATAAACAGTCACGGGAAGTGTGTGTATTGAATAGGGACACAAAGATGACTTGTAGGAATGAACACAGGGAAGGAGAACAGGTGAAACATGGTAATGTACAGCAGATGAGAGTATTTCAATGAAGACAGCACTAATCACATATCAACACTACAGTACAATAGATGGCCTTTTGTTTACAAAGTTTGCTGATGCTTGCAAATTGGGTTCAATTAATGAGTGTACCAATGATGTTAACATATTACTGGAGGGGCTAACACAGACAAATGATTAGTGCCAAAGCCACAGTCTACAACTACATGCAAAAAAGTGCCATTATCATTGCCTTTGGCAAAGTGGAATTCCACACAAATTAAAGCATTGACAGCACCCCCTTAAGCTCCAACCCAGTGTTGTGAGACCTGGAAACACAGGTAGATAGAATCTGAACTTCGACCGACAACTTTCCACAGTGGTAAGGAAAGCCTTCTATGTTGTACATGTACCATCACCCAGGATGATGCAACAATATAAGCAAGACATGATCAACATCAAAAATTGTCTTAGTTTCTGGTGTCAATCCAGGAGGATCTAGTTTTTCTCTGACTGGAATGAGATGGTTGATATGCCATGCTGCTTTGCCAGAGATGGCCTGCACCTGTGTTCTCTAGGCTGTTGGACACTGGCAAAGACCCTTGCTTCCGCAGTAGTGCCTTTTTAGGCAATGTCAAAGCAACAAGAATTTGACATGAAGGCAAACTCAAGGTTCTGCTGTTCAATGCTAGGAGTCTAAACATGAAGCTGCACTGGAGGAACTAGCCAAGTTGCTAGCTGACAGATATGGAGAAAACTTCACCCCCCCCCCCCTGGAACCACAAGCCATAACCCTAAACATATCTGGCAACAGTCCTCTGCCAAGTATATCTGGAGATCTGGTCATATCTTTGCTCTCCAAGGCTAAAAACATGGCCTCAGTGGTACCAGATAACATCCAAGGTTGCTTACTAAGCAATCTAAAACAGACCTAGTGGACCCACTTAGCAACCTCTTTAACCATAACCTCAAAACTGTCTTTGTTTGAGCAGAGTGGAAAGCAGCAACAGTAGTTGCCTTTAACAAAGGGGAACCATCAATTGACCCTGGGAACTATAACTCATAAGTCTAACCAGTTTGATCTGCAAGGCCTTGAAAAGAACCATCATGGACATTATCAACAAGGACATAGGTGATCTTCAAACTCTAGATCCAAATCAAGTGTGCTTTGATAAGGGTAGATCATACTTATTATACCTAGTAGACTTCTTCAAGAAAGTCACCAAAGCCCTGGATGAGGATGAGACAGTGTATACATCCTATCCTGACCTGTCCAAGGCTTTTGACAAAACCCCCTACTCAGGTATCATTGAGAAACTCTCCCAGCTGGGAATTAACCCTTATGTCACCAGATAGATAGTCAACTGGCTCAACAACAGAACACATAGTGTCAAAGTTAGTGAGTCATTTTGTACCAGTAAAGATTTAACCAGTGGTGTACTACAAGGATCTGTGCTGGGGCCTTTACTGTTTGGGATATATTTTTGGAAGTCCATAGTACAATAGATGGCCTTTTGTTTACAAAGTTTGCTGATGCTTGCAAATTGGGTTCAATCAATGAGTGTACCAATGATGTTAACATATTACTGGAGGGCTAACACAGACAAATGATTAGTGCCAAAGCCACAGTCTACAACTACATGCAAAAAAGTGCCATTATCATTGCCTTTGGCAAAGTGGAATTCCACACAAATTAAAGCATTGACAGCACCCCCTTAAGCTCCAACCCAGTGTTGTGAGACCTGGAAACACAGGTAGATAGAATCTGAACTTCGACCGACAACTTTCCACAGTGGTAAGGAAAGCCTTCTATGTTGTACACCTCAAAAGTAACAGCATCACATCTTGGTGTGAGGATACTACAACACCACTTTACTCGACCCTCAGCAGAACATTAATAGAATACAGTGGTCTCTCTTGCATGTACCTCACCAGACACCTGCAGCAGCTACAGAGACCACAGGTGTTTCTCAACAAGAAAATACAAGGCCTAAAAACCATGCCATGATATGCATGGATAGACTAAAAGCCCTGTCACTGTACTCTGTATTATATTGGTTTCTGAAAGGTGACTTCTGCCTGGCCTTCAGGGTAGGCTCTGACCCTGTACTGATGGAAATGTTGCACATCTGGAAATCAAATGGCATAAGATTCACTCACACTAGGGATCTTAATCTAGCCTGTAACATTAATAGAATATGCTTGCGAGACAGATTTATCTCCCAGAGACTGCCACTCCTCCGGAATAAACTTCCAAATCACATGAAGCAGAGCTTTTCACTGACCCTATTCAAGCTCAACATAGACGGATGGAAGACCACAAATTCACCCTGGGGGGTGGTGTCCATGTCCCTCATGGATAGGGGTTGTCTGTGTTGACTATAGACTCAGTCAGCGAATTACATCCCCCTGATAAGGACAATTGGTGCTACTTGTGATGAACATGGATACGCTTGTCTGGACTGTGGGACGACTGGCTTGTAACCTCCTGTGAAACTATGAACCTATGTCAACTGTTCTCAGGGGGCATATTACTACAGCTGTCACAGAAGGAGCATGTAATGTAACAGCAGCAATGGCCATCAATACATTAGCTCACATCAACAAATGTAATACCCTCTTGTAGCCATACTGTAAATCCATACCTCAATATAGCATACGTCAATGATAGCAAAACTGACATGTCAAGTGATTATAGGGTGATGTGACAATATTTGACTGATGGCCAGCATCACATGAAATCCTAGCCATTGTTATAAAATGAAAGTAAAAATGCCTATAGTAAGACTATTGAGCGTATGTATATATTTGCTGGATTGCATTACATTCTGCCACTGTCCATATGTGATGTGCACTACACCATGACAGAAACAGCAGTCACACATGCAGTGGTCTGGGGATGTCTTGCATAGGCTCATGCAAGGACTCTGCTTCATGATGTGTGTATGCATATCTGACATGAGGACATGCTTCAGTCCTCTACAGGAAGGATGTCATGTGGCAAGAAGACAAAGGAGGATGTGTTGGGCTATGAGAATTGTGCATCATGTGGTAGTGAAATTAAGATCTATTCCAAAGATCACACAATGACCATAATGTAAAAGCAACCATGTACATATCAGTATGATGGGCCTGATATGAAGATTACACCTGTGCAGGCATAGAATATGAATGTCATTCAATGTTACAGCAATAACACCACAGATGTCTGACTGTACCACTGTCATGTTGCAGTTTATGGAGTATGATTGCATCATTGTACGCTGAGGAGGACATGTTGCGAGCAGTGTAGGGCATGGATGTGGAGTCACATCCCTGTATAAAATTTTCTCATAAATTATAGTTGATGTATAGACACACAGGTAACTTGCTTTCAGATTAGAACACCTATATGTGTAGTTAAAGTAGCTTGGAAACACAGTAGTTAATGTTACAGACACAACACAGGTATGACTTGAATACTGTCAGAGTGCATGTTACACAGGATGACATAGTTATTGTGTGGTACAACATGATGTTTTGAGGAGTGTTGGAAATAACTGTGGACTCATATTCTAAACTACCTATTTACAGAACACAGTGCTTAACACAAGTGCAAGAGCACAATTCTAGCTTTTATAGTGTGGAAGAATACTTTACAGATGATGATATAAACAGAATCTGCTTTGAGGAAGATGGTGTCCCACATGCTGCTGTAAAATGCTCTCTCTCTAATGTCAAGCAAGTACGCACACACACACACACACACACACACACACACACACACACACACACACACACACACACACAACAGACACACACCAATTGATTGCAGTAAGATTAGAAACCCCTAAATATGTACATAGATTAGAGAACTCAGTACTTAACACAGGCACCATGGCACAAGTCCGACTTTTAGATATAGTGGATGACATCATTATTAGATGTTGGGAGGCCAGTCTGAAATGGATAGCTAGCCATATAACTGTCAATATATTAAAGATTTGCATGTTACCATATTGATGAGTGTGCAAAGTGCAGCATTTGCTGCTGTGTTTCCAATGTGCAGGTATATCTTAAAAATACAGGTTTGCAAACTATTTACAAACAGCTGTCCACAATAATACAAATATTGGAAAATCTGAATGTGTATTGTCATTATAAAGATGTGTATGGTATATAAGAAAACATTTCTTATTTATCTGTGTAGTATAGTTGATATATTTGTGAACAAGTACTGCAATACTAAGTTTTAAGTGCATAGGGTGGAGGTAACAGATAGCTGCAGTGTAAATATGTGTTTTATTTCCTTAAAAAGTGCCTTCCCTTTGTGTTTTTACATGTACTTTCATGGGTTAAAGACTAAATAGCTTTGCAGATTAGTACTAGGCTAACTGCTCTTGCAGAGCCACGTTAAGCCTAGCCAATTACCCCATGTGAGAATCAAACACTGCTCCTTGTGGTTGCAAGGTAAACACCTTGACCATTATGCTAACCTTCAAACAAATGGGCAGCAAATATAAGTAATACATGCTATTGTTCACTTTCCATAGTGCAATGCTCAGCAGCGGATTCACATGATTGATGGTAAAGTGTTTGCACACGCAAGCCATGCATTTATACTGCTTTCCCTGTTTGTGCATAGTTATGCAGTGAGCAAACATGGGCCTCATTGCTAAAATTATGAGAGTTCTGAGTACTGATTGTATAAAACACACCGACTGTTTAGCTGACTCTGTGACAACAGGTGTAAAAGCATTGACACATTTCTTGTGGAGACCAGATGAAACAGGGTTCAAATCCATGTGTATATAATACTTTTAAATAAATATTTATAATGCAATTAAATAATTGTTTACTTTACATAGGTTCATAGGTTCATAGGTAGGTACTAGGCCAAGGACCTAAGTAAACCTAGCCAACAAGGTTCCCTGGCTTATGCCACCCAAGAAAGTTAATTTCCTGTGCCCCTGTCAAGCAGAGGCACAGAAGTGATCTCTGGGGTGTATTTCCTATTTTGCATCCACTCATCAAGATTTTTCTTGAAGAGTACTAATGGGGAACTTTGCTAGACATAAATGGGTAGCTTGTTCCAGAGTATAGGAAGCCTCTAGGACAGGAATCTATCCCTCCAGCATGTCCTGCTTATTGTGGTGACAAGGTTTAGGTCCCTTGAGCATGTAGCTTGGAGAGACAGGGATTTCTTTAGGTGTAGCATGTCCAACAGTTCTAAGTTTAACATAGCTTTATATGTTAGGCAGACATCTCCTCGAAGTAGGCGATATGTGACGGAGTAAAGCTGGAGATTTTTGAGATGGCCAGTGTAGGGCATCTGTTTGAGGCCAGTAATCCCCTTTGTGAGGTACTTCTATGGCCTTTCCAGCTGCTGCAGATGTTTTGAGAGGTACATTCCAAAAGGGGCATTGTACTCTATAATGGGTGTAATGAGTGTCGAGTAGAGGGGAACAATGTCCTCTTTTTTCCTGGATGAGAACCCTTTTGTGAGGAGGTGTGCCACATAGAAGGATTTCATGACTACTGTGGCAATGTGATTAACAGAGGAGAGACTATTGTCCACATGGGTCACAAGTTCTCTTATCACACATTCGGCATTAAGTAGACTGCTGTTTATGTGGTAGTTCATGGGTACAGAGTTTTTACCAAAGGGGATGGCAATGCACTTTTTGGCACTGAGCTTGAGGCCATGCCTCTGACACCAGGCATCTGTCTCAGTGAGGGCCTTCTGTAGGATGTCCACATCATTTGGGGACTCGACTATGGCTCCTAGTTTGTAGTCATCTGCAGACTTCATTAGCCATAGGCCTTCTGTGTTAGCCTGTACTTCAGAGAAGTAGATACCAAACAGCAGAGGTCCCAGGACCGAACCCTGTGGTACTCCACTTGTCACTGATTTGAAGTCAGGTTTGGAGTCTGCAACTTTTACAGTGTGGGTTCTGTCAGTGAGCCAGTTGGCAAACCATCTTGTGTCATAGGGATTTATACCAAGTTTAGCAAGTTTAGCTATAATTCCAGAATGGGGGATGATGTCGAAAGCCTTGACGAGGTCAAGATAGGCTGTGAGACCCACCTTACATTCGTCTATGGCTTTGGTGACTGCCTCAAAGAAGTCAATCAGGTTCAGAAGGCATGATCTGCCTTTCACAAACCCGAACTGGGTGGGATCCAGATATGTTCCATGGCCTTGCAGACCAGGCTCATCAGGCTAATAGGCGATAGTTCCCAGGATCAGTGGTGGCTCCCCCTTTGTGGAGTGGGATAACTGTTGCTGTGCATCATTCAGTGGGCACAAAGCCTGATGTGAGACTATGATTGAACATGATGCTCAGGTGGGGAGCCAGTTCATTCTGAACTTCATGTAAAACGCAGCCTGGGATGTTGTCCGGTCCCATGGATGCTGTGATTTTGGTTTAGAGATTGCAGCTTTTACCTGCATAGATGTGATTGCAGAGGCTCTCCATTCTTCCTGTATAGATATGGGCCCTTTAGGGGGTGAGAGGGGTTAAAGTTAGCACTGAACCTATCTGCTAGGATGTTGGCAATATCAGTTGGTTCTGAATTTTCATGCCATTGCACTGTAACTCAAAGCAGATCTGGGTGTTGCCATTCAGATTCTTGCCACAGCTATAGAGTGCTTTGTGGTTGCCCTTAGAATCAGTGGTGATTTTGTTTTCGTAGCTAGCTTTGGAGGAACTTATAAGGGATCTCAGCTTCTTACTAAGGCTGACCAGGGATCTCCTCCAGTCATGGGATTTTACTCTCTTTTGCAACAGTTTCTTCCTTCTGTTGTAGAGTTTGTTTATGGCAGGGGACCACCAGATTGGCTTCCTTTTTTTGGAGGATAGCATCTTGGTTCTGTTTGGGATAGCATGATCCATGCACTTGTGTAAGTGCTTATAGAGTGCATTTGTGTAGCAATCAGTAGTCATAATTGTATTGCCCATCTGCATGGGTGTCATGAAGTTTGCCACTTCTGTCTTAAGAAGCATGAAGTTGGCTTTGGAGAAATTGTTTACCATGGTTTCCTTAATGGTGGTTAGGGGGGAGGCGGGATGCAGATATCTAGGGTGATTAGCTTATGGTTGGATCTGACCAACGAGGAGTTGACTTCAGGTATGGAACACCGGTCCCTCATGTTGGTAATGACTAGGTCTAGGATATTGTTTCCCCTGGTGGGGGTGTGGATAAGTTGATCCAAGGCATTGGAATTTATATATTCCAGAAAGCGTTGAGCAAAAAAGTTGGTACATGAATAGTTTTTCCAGTTAATGGTGGGGTAGTTGAAATCGCTCATTATTAGGCTATTTGGTTGAACCCTAATATTGTCCAGTATATCAAGAAAAGAGGATTGGGAATCCTGGGGCATGGTGGGGGATCTATAGCAAGCTACAATTTAGATAGCAATTTTGCCCAGAGTTAGTTGCACTTGGATAACCTCGGGTGCATTTTGCTGCCCAACTAGCTTGGAGGTGTGGATAACCTTAATGAATATGGGCAGACCTCAGCCTTTGATGTTCTGGTCCAGGTTAGATGGCTGAAAGTGTGGTATGAGTTATTGCCTGGTAATGCAGGGGTGCTCTCTAAAGCCTTGAAACAGGTCTCAGTCTCTGCACAGATACAGATGTTCTCCATTTTAAGGAGTGCCTCGAGTGAGTGCATTTTGAGATTTAGATTTCTAGCACTTGAGTAGCATTACCCTCAGTTTTTGCTTGCTTTTATGTGTTACCTTAGAGCAGTGTGTTTAAGAGGCATTGTGCAGAGGTAACCCCACAATTGAAGAGGCACTCACCATCACTTGATATTGTGGGCAATGCCGAAGTCTGTACAAAGAAGACAAACAGTGAAGGGCTCCATTTTTTTATGTGTGTTGTGTGTGATTCTATTTTTTGACCAGATTAAAGGTGTTAAAGTGGCATCAATAGGAAAGTGGTGAAATGGGGGGCAAGCAGGGGGAAGAACAAAGGGAAAGCAATATAGGAATGTGCATGAGGATGGATGTAGAGAACTATAGGCACCCACTTCTTCAACAGTGTAAAATGAATGTGTATCACATATTGGCTGAATTTGGACTGTCACCTCAGCAAAGAGGGTTGATAACAATGCAATCATGCTATATAGCCAATTGGACCGAATCAAGCATGTCAAGAAGATGTTTGTGAAATGGAGAGCTATTTATGGGACAATATATATATATATATATATATATATATATTTTTGTGGGACAGGTATTCATTTTTTTAATTTTACTTCAGTAAGAGAGGAATGTTGGGTAAGGGACGTAGGTATATCTGGGTCAGGTAAGTATGGTAAGTGAGGAAGCAGATGTAAACAAACAGGACAAACAAGACAAGACACAGGCATAGTGAGGGACATGACAAGTTGGGAGACACCATGACTGATGTTTGGGAGGGGACAACAGATGCCTTTGCTCATCAAAAACATGCGGACAGTGAGAATCTAGTCCTCACCCACAGGACAGCCATCACTGTCCCCTTACTCTGCTGACTGTTAGATTGTTTGACTTCTTTTCCTAAAGACTATAAAGGAGACAGCATGTCCACCTGGTATAGCTGTGCACCAATGATGCTGTGCATGACCATCCACACCAACCCTGGCATTTCTTCATGGCTGCCAAACTCCCTACCTCCATCAGTACTCTTGGAGGTTACCAAAGCACCTGCTCCAGGGCTATTGCTACTTGAGGGTATAGGTGGTGCAGGGGCACCAGAGGCAGTACTGGTAGATTGGGTCCCAGATGTGCTGGGTGTAGGTACCAGAGCCAGTGGGGTGGGGGCAGGCTGAGCCACAGGGTCTGGCCTACTTGCCTGTGCTGTAAAGAATTTGGTGATTTGTCAGAAATGGATGACATAGAAATGTTTTGACAACACAAAGAAAGAAAAAAAAATAGATAAGGGTTTGGGTGAAAGAAAGAAGGAGATCAAAATGGTAACATCATATGTGACATACAATGCATTATCAAAATAATAAAGTATTTTATCTGAACTTTAACATTTAAGCATACTTCTTAATAACTACAAACTATAATTAAGGATTGCTCAAAATAATCCTTGCAATGTGTATATATTACACACATGCTTTGTCCAGTTATACAGATTAAGTTAAAAGCAGGGCATTTATGCCACTTGTGTAGAAATTAATTTATCACAGATTTTATTATTTTATATTTGCTACATATGGTATTTGAACCCACAACGTCTAACTACAGTCTTAGGCTTGACTCCTACAATTGGCTTGTGCTACAGACTGAAGCATGCATGCTTGCTTTTACAGTTAGGATATGCATGCTTACTTTGCTAAAACTGTATTGAAAACAAATAAATTTAGAAGCTAAAATAATACTTCAGTTGTGCTGCATGCATACCCCTTGCTTCCTCCAGTCTCTCTAGATGCTCATCATGGGCTCCTCTATTTGCCATAATCTCTGCATTAGATGTGGAATAAAGAGAAGAGAATAACAAAAGGCAATTATGCATACCAGTCTTGCATCTTTTGATCTATTATACATTCTTTTTATCAGTATAATTACACAACTCTGGGATATTACTAGCCCTGCACTCAGCCAGCCACTGGTTGAGTGTACCCTTCTTATACCTTTTTTAGGTTGTTAAAGTGGCTACACTGTTCTCCAGAGCATGGAATGCCAATTGCACTGGAGACCCCCTTGCCCAGACTATTGCAAGCCTCAGACCTGTACTGGAAAAGCCTTCAGCTGTTGAAATTTACAAGAAGTCCAGTGAAAATTCTGGACTCCTCAACACCCCACCTCTGCATCCTAAATTGGGCACATTCTTTTCTATCATCAGGAATGTTTACCCAGGGAGAACAGCAATAGCTAAGAACTATTTCCTGCCAATGCATCTTATCACGTTTACTGGCAGTGCGCAAACCCGGACTACAATGCCAACCATGTTTGCATAACACTAAGTGGAGAGCATTAGTGCCAAACAGGGAGGAAAAGAGTTTTTGAAGCCGGAAGGTTAATGTGAGATTTGGAATTTGTTTGAGGGTTGTTTGCTGCTGGAACTGTTAGGTGATTTAACTTTGCAGACACGTACTGGGGGTAGAAAATTTCTGACCTGACACATTTTTGGATTGGCTATATACACTGATAAATTGATGTTTGCAATATGGAATTCAAACCTTTGCATAAGAAACAAATCATTTTCTTCCATAGAGGTGATTTTCCATCCTTGACACAGAAGACGTAATTCTCAGACATACTTATGAATTATATATAAATACACAACAAGACAGATTGAGGGGATAATCATGTATGTGTGAAACCTGAGATGGTCCTGGTTTATACATTCATGAGTGTATCAGTCTTACTGAAGTCTGAAGGCCATGTGACACAAGATAGCACAATTATAATTACAGAACCACAGTAGTCAGTATACCTTTTGTCATGCATATAATTCATATGAGCTCCACTGCTATACATACTTATTGTTATTTATAATTCTGTGTACATTTTTTATGTGATATTTAACATAAAGTGAAATGCAACAACAGTAAAAATGAAATATTGAACAGTAACCTGCATTGCAACTCTACACTTATACCTGTTGCCACAGGAATAGTTAAATAACCACAAACCAGGACTCAGCACAACTGGAAAAATACACACTTTATTCACAATGTTGAGCGCTTTCCTCCTCATTACAAGGACTTCCTCAGAACCCTGAAATAGTTAAATAACACTTGTACATTTTCTTATTCATTAACTTCTTTGTGTCAATTGCCATGCAACACCGATTAGCGTGTTTGTGAGGTGCCCAACATACTTGACAGAATGAATAAATTTTGAAATTGCATACTGTCTGCTTTGGCCATTAGTTCAGATATGAATGATGGTAAGCATCATGCAAACGAGACAAGCAAAGCTAAACCTACCTTATCCTTTTTAGCAGTTTTTATTAGGTTTCACCCTTAACAGACAAAGGAGGGACTTGACCCATGATCTACAGGTAGCATATTCTGTGTGGATCAATGTGTTTAGCACTATACACACAGGTGATTCACAGGAGTAGTTGATGTATTGGTTATCAAAGAAGTACATTACATGACTTTATTGTGTCTATCCATTTCCCATGTTTATGTATGGCTGCTACCTTTTCAAATGCCCAAAGTGGGACATTTTTGGTACAAACATCATATTTTGCAGGCAGAATCATACCCATGGCCAATACGAAGGACAGAACTTCACTTGTTTGCCTAAAGAAAAGCTTATTCTTGTAGCATGTTAGTGGCTTATTCTGTTTCTTATAACATTTAGGTGCTTCAGATATAGAATAACTGTTTTATGTAACTATTACATAAAATATAGGAAATAATTTGTCCTAAAATCTCAGGACATTTGCCATTTTTACAATTTTTCTGCAGGGCACAACTGCCCAAAGTGGGACAGGTGGTAACCCTATGTTTGTACTAAGCCACACACTGAGCAAATACTGGAATTAACAAATAAAAGAAATTATAAAATAAACAGCACTACAAAATATATGTTAGTATACATGAAAGATTTTTACAGAAGTTTGGATTTAAACTCTCACAGCAATGGACCTTCAAAACACAGTAAGGGTGTCTTATCCCTCTTTGTCACAGAAGCAACTTTGCAGCAGAAAATGAAAATCATTGTGCCTACAAGCAAGTCCAAAATCATCCACAGTATTAACTAGACACAATGCACTTGTACACTTCTGAGTTGCTTGTAAATATATTAATTTCAGATGCATTGCAATGATCACATAGCCATTTATTATTGTTTGCAGAAATACAGCTTTGTCTTATCTCTGTATGGTGCCCATTCTTCACTTATCTGAGCAGTAATGTGACATACAGGCTGTAAGGCATTTTTTATCATTCTCCATAAAATGTGTGAGAATAAATGTCAATAATATATAGTTTTCAACAAATGCAGGGCAGGTTGGATGTTACTGAACAGAAACTGTGAAATGTGTGCTGTTTACTTAGATTTAAAACCTTGATACAAATACTTCTACAATTTATAAGTCTAACCTGGCTGGCACACCCACTGGAGGTAAGGGATTTTAATTGCTCTTGTGTTTTGCTTCTCCCTACCAGTAATCATTCACAGTTGCAAATGTTTTTACAGAGGTTTGCTTTGCTGTGTGTGACTGTGATTATGTTACAACCAGATAACCCTTTGCTATATTTGAATAACTCAAAAGTTTTTTTCTCTCCAGTGGGTAATATTGAAAAACTATTAATTTGCATTTTATCTAAGCAGGACTTTTATTTATGTGATATTTATGTGTAGTTTTCAGCTTTTGTGCTTTACGTCACCTAGGATTATGGAACCCAAGCAGAAAGGTTGTTCGGGTTGCTGAGAGGAGGCCTGCTGTCCATCATTTACCTGATTCAGGTGTGTCTTTCCATGCCACTCAATGTATGTTTAGGGCCATCATAGAGGTGTGGGCATATTCCAATAGGGTTTCCAAGGAAATGCTTAGGGATGTAGATATGGCACAGGGTGACATGCGTGTCACATCCACCATGTTTCCAATTCGATGGATCGGATGAATGGCACATTGGAATGGGTGGTCTGTCATGAAACATCTGCTGGAAGGTGGACAACATCCACATGGGCATAGGTCAACCAGATCATCTGATGTTGGCCAATGTGGCCATGCCCGATCATTTTCCCATAATGGAACTACCTGCATTACTCCATCAGTGGTTGAGGTGTCCACACCCAAACATGGCAGGCCATGGGGTTGTGATCCTGGGTGTAGTCATGAAGAAAGCTGATCCAGCAGACATCAGTCATGTTCAGGTGCATCTGACTGTGGTCATGGATGTGTCATTGTAACTCCTGGCAGAGCCAGTTCATAGGGTTGGAGGTGACAATGAACTGTCACCTCTACCATGCATGGCTCACACCTGTCAGACATACCAGGACATAGAGCTAGCACAGAGCTTGCTTGTATTCTTGTAGATACTCACAAACCAATTTCACCTGGTGCGTCCAAACAGACACACATACATAACAGTTAAATAGGTCACGTCATGAGGCCTAAAGCTCATTCTGTCTCAAGTTGACATTTGACACTTTATAAAAATGTCTGCCTGTTTCTCTTACTTACTCAGAAGCACTCACTACCTTTTGTGTCAGCCTAGGCCTCCTGACCCCCCCCCCCCCCAACACAATACCCTGTGTAAATGATGATAACTGTGCTGTATCCTTCTTTATTATCTTTTGGATTCAGGGATATATACATCTTTTGCCTGATGTTTTAGCTGATATAGTCTTTAGTATATCTGTTTTTGTGATGCTGTTTTGCAAGTTGTACTGCTTTCTTACAGGTTTTTGTAATGTGTACATCCTTGCCAAATTGTTAGAATAACAGGTTTAACACTTACCTTGGAAATCCAGCAGTTGCAAGAGTTTTAATTCATGGTTGACTCTGTATGATGGTAGCAGTACTCTGCCATTTCATGGGAAGTAAAGGTTGTGACATTTGCCTGGCATCAATGTTACTGCATGTATATGTGTAGGATGAAGGTTTTAGCCCATTAGATGGTGAATGTGTGTGCTGTCTGTTGCCACTTGGCCAGTGCAAGGCCATATTGAACACATCTAAATCAGCCTACACTTACAGCAGCTAGTGGTTTCTCCTCTGACTCCTCACCTGCATGTGGCTGTGGTGACCTTGCCAGTGGTGGTGGGATGTGTGACTCTTCCCCTTGCAGTTCCTGCTGAAGCTGGTTTCTCAGGATAATGTTGTGGTGCATGGCACAGATGGTGAATATTTCAGCACATGTACAGGAACTGTACTGCAGTGCTCCCCCAGATGTATCTAGGTACTGGAACCATGACTTCAGCAGACCAAACACATGCTCTATGATATTTATTTTCTGACTGCGTGCCTTATTATAGCATTATTCAGTGGGTATTTGTGCATTTCTGATGGGCGTCATCAGCTATGGCTCCAGTGTTTAACCTGCACCCCCCCCCAGTAAATGATCCTGTGGGATAGCTTCCCTATTAAGCATCTCACAATTGAGAGTTGTGCCAGATACATGAGTTGTGATAACTGCCTAGGTTGCCAGCACACACATTCAGAATGATTCCCTTAGTGTTACACATGACCTGGCAGTTGATAGAGTGGTAGACATTTCTATTTATGTACACCCTTCCCTTTTTTCCAGGTGGTGCTTTGATTTCTAGATTTGTACAGTCTATGGCACTCAAGACTTCAGGTTAATGTGTTACAGGATAGAACACGTTCATAGTTCTGGCTCTGATCTCAGCTATACAGGGAAAATATATGTGCTCACTGGCATGTTGCAGCATAGCATTCGGGAATTGACAGAGGATTCTGGATGCTGATGCCTATGACACCCCATTATATCCCTTGTTGGTCTCTGGAAGGTTGCTGTAGCTAAAATTCTAAGTGCTACACATACCTTAGTCTCCACTGGTATTTGTTCCCCTTAATTTGTCCTTAATCTCAGTTAAGGAAGATAGAGGTTGCAGAGCTCCTGTAGTGTGTCTCTGTCTACCCTATTGCACTCTATAATTTCCACCTCATACAGATTATAAAAAGTTAAACAGGCTCTAAAACCCCCTCTCCTTTTTGGCTGTGGATTATCAGCAACAACAGCAGCATAGACATGGGCCTGCTGCACATACACGCACAATTATAAGAGCAACAGCTGCCCCTAACATTATTTTAATGTAGTCTGGTTTCTGTGGCTGTACTCCAATAGGTTTTGGAATTTGCAGGCAAGACCAGCACTGACTCTACACGTTTGTGTTATAGCTTGTTGAATAGCTCCTTCATCTTGTATTGGTTGATTAGCATGCAGTTCAGCTGCTTATGCTGTAATTAGCATGCCATGATGTTTACCATGTTTGCGCGGCTCCACATTGCATGTAGAGCCACTTATAGAATATAAAATAATGTGCTATGATGTACGCATCGTGCTGCATCTTCTTTTTTTTTAAGGCAAACAAAAACTTTTCTTCCACCTCAGCTCCCCTTTTCAATAAGCAATTCAAGCAACAAGAAGCCTACAAACAGTATTATAAAAGCAATTGCAATATTGCAATAAATAATTGCAATAAAAGCAATCCTCCACATACTTAATAGCCTAGCTCCCATTCATTTGAAAAGAATCAAAAAGAACTCAACACCATGGCTCTCTCTAAGGAATGTAAAAACCTGATGAAACAAAGGGACCTAGCCTGGATGACCTGGAAACTAAACAAAAAATGAACAAAATCATGTCAATTTCAAAACACTACGTAACAAAGTTATAAAACTAATCAACAGAGATAAGAAGTCATACTGTTCCCAGCTTCAACTCCAGCATAAAATCAACCCCAATAAATTTTGGCATGCCATATCTTCTGTACTTACCCTGGAACAAACAGAGAGCACACCCTATCACCTGATACCTCTCCAACACAAATCGATGAAAACTTTAACATGCACTTCATAAAATCAATATCAGATCTACTAAGTAACACCACTAATACTGGACCCCCTCACCCTTCAGCCTATTTGGACACCAACCCTAGGCCATCAACTACTTCTAACCCTGTCATTAATAACCCCCCTACTCAACAAAATGTCATATGAACCCCATTCTCATTTGAGCCCATACTCACTGACACCATTAAGAACCTGCTACAAAAACTAAAACCCTGCTCCACCTTAGCTGATAATTTTCCACCGCACTACTTCAAACTGGCTGCCAACTCAATTGTCAACCCAGTCAGTATCCTTATAAATAATCCATATTATCCAAATCAGAAGTACCTATCATATGGAAACAATTGCACATCACCCCCATCAATAAAGGAGGCAATTCTTTTGAACCATTCAGTTTCCATCCTATATCCATCTTGTCTCCCATATGCAAAATTCTAGAGAGAGGTATCCATCAGCAGGTAATGCAATACCTATTGCAAAACAATCTTTTAACCAAAACCCAACATGGTTTCAGACCCAACCATAGCACAGCTACAGCTCTATTATCCTTTAGACACTGTGAACAAGGCCAGAGATACAGGATGTTACACAGCCTCAGTTTTTCTTAATGTCTTCAGGGCCTTTGATACAGCGTCTCACCCTTTACTATTGAACACACTGTCTAACTTATGCTTCTCAGATAACACAGTAAAATGGTTTCAGAGCTACCTCAAGGATCATAAACAAACAGTGAAATGGTCCAATGAACTTTCACCCTTTCTGCATAACCCTACTGGAGTCCCTCGAGGCTCCATCCTCGAACCCCTACTCTTCAACATTTTCACAAACAACCATCACACTGCCTCTAACCCTGGAACCCTCATTCAGTATACTGATGATTCCACCGTAATCTGTACTGCTCAATCACTACCAGAACTACTTTCAAAAACCCAGCAGTCCTTTACTGCAGTCGAATCCTGGCTAAGAAATGCCCAACTTTTTCTTAATCCAAAGAAGACTAAACTAGTACTCTTTCACCCCAAAAACACCTCCCCTGTCACTCTTCATTTCAATATCCTTGCATCTGACAACACTCTCATAGAAATAGTGCAGGAAACCAAACTTCTATAAGTTATCATTGTCAATAAACTTTAATTCAACCTCCATATACAGAAAAATGTAAAGAAAACTTATCAAAAACTGAGACTTTTATATAGAAAAAACATTTATTTACTGCAGCAACCAAAACTACACTTGCAAAAACATTTTTATTTCCCTCCCTTCTTTATGGTGCTCCTATCATAACTAACTTACAAACTTCTACCCTAAGCAAGATGGAACAGTGCTGCAACAAAGTTGCAAAGTTTGACACAAACTTTAAATATCACACACACCACTGTAAGACACTACTAGAACTAAACTGGCTTGAACTCCCCAACCAACTAGCATTTATTCAGCTATCCACCTTGCATAACCTTGTTTTCAAGCCTACTGCCTGCCCTGCACTAGTCAATCTAGACACACCTAACACACCAAACTGAATCCTACGATCAAAAGACAAAAATTTCTTAACTATCTCAAAACCCACAAGAAAACCAGGTCACTCTCTGTATTCCTACTCTGTCTCTATACTATGGGATTCACTACCTCTAGCTACTAGGTCTATGCCTGGCCTAAACCAATTCAAAGCCTCTTTAGAAAATCATCTCAAAAATACATGTCTGTGCTCTTGCATAAAGCCTGCATAATGCTCAGCTTTTCTTCTTCTTCCACACTAGCCTCATCCTCCTCTTCTGTCACATTTCATTCTCTCACAGTCTGCAAGATCCTAAGGCTCTCCTAACTCCTTCTCTGTTTCTATACCATATCCTTAAGCTACTACTCAGACTGTAATGCCTCTGTTCTTCTTAATTTTCTCACTGTCTTTCTGCATCACTAAATTTCTGGCTATTATTTTTCTAACTGAAACCAAGATTCTATTTTTTTCATGCACTATAACAGTCAGTGTCATACATTGTGCTACCTACATACTATTTTTGGACACTGTCTAGTTATAGGCTATGTATATGGTGAGAGTGGCTATTATTGTCTATAATGTTTTAACTTTATAGAATTGTCTAAATGTGTAGTATATATTGTAATATCTTGTAACGTAGTTTATGTTCTTTCAACTTATTTGTGTATAGTATTGTAATGTCATTTGTGTTGTATTGGATTATACTGTATTTGTATTGTACTGTATGTGGAGCTTTTCTCCCCATACCTCTGCTGAAAACAAGTTCTATAGACCCAGTCAGACCACCCCAGTAAACAAAACTCATATAAATGAATAAATAAATAGATTGCAAGGAGGCTCCCTAAAGAAAGGGAAAGCCTTTCAAATCCAAGGATGGTTCAGATAGTCAGAATGGCTATCAAGCTTTTAAGGCTCCTTCTCCCTCCCTGCCATCAACTTTTCCCCACTCTGAGTCTCCAACTTCCCATGAAGCACCACAGTTTTATATACAATTGTGATCTAAACATCACTCAAAAGAGTTATACATGGTGACGGGATTCCTTTCTTCCAAGTTATTACTCCTTGCCAGTAACTCTAATTTCCTTGTTAGCTCAACTTCCATAAAAACAGTCCCTACAGACCCGAAAGGCAAAGGATTTTATCCAAGTATTTTTCTGTGGCTAAAGAAAAAAGAAGGTTAAAGGTCTGTGCAAATCTCTCCATACTCCATTGTTTTGTAAAAGTTACTCCAAACAAGTAAAATGAATTGGATGAAGCACACCAGAATCCACAAAAGTAAATTCATTTAGCGCTTTCATATTTTTGTAAAAAACTTCATCAGAATAAAATACATCAACCCACTGACCCAACTTATATATCTACACTTAATTAACATAATTTAATAATTCATTAGCAATAATTACCTAAAAGGTATATAGCCCTTGAAAACCATTACAGTTCCATAAAATCGTACATTCCCTATGTAAATATATAGCAACAAAGATTTAGAAGGTCACACTGAAAAACCATCAGAAAAAGCTAAATGAAAACTCCAGCTAAACTAGAACTTCCAGTGAGTGACCTCCCAAACCTCCTGTATTGTCCATTAAAATGACTTCAAATGTAAAAGTCATGGGCAATCAGAATCACCATATAGCTGAAACACCTAATGTTCATAAGGGTCATTTGCATATATCCCATGTGCCTCTGTTAGAGGAGGTTTGGGAGGTCACTCTTTGGAAATTCTAGCTTGGCTGGAGTTTTCATTTAGTTTTTTATATATAAATATATACAAATATAAACTAATAATAGACAACCAAGTAAATACATATAAAAATGACTAAAAGCACTCAACATATACCACATAAATAATATTTACATATACCCTTCAGCTTTGAGCCTAAGGATGGAACTTACAGAAGTACTACTGTTCATACCTGGTTGTTCGGTGGCATTACATCTCATTTGCCACCTTAATTCTCTTTTTTTTATTTATTTTATTATTTATTTTACATCTGTTGACCGGGATAGTCCGACTGGATATATGTCCATTTTCAGTGGAGGCCCGCGGAAAAAAGCTCCAAAGCAAGTACAACAATTACATAACAATTAAATTATAACATTTAAGAGATACAATTATTATCAGACATAAGTAAAAACATTTTAAAAACAAATCCAAATTTTTTTTTTTTTTTTTTTTTACATATTTAGGTTGTGTAGGTTATGCACTTTTTCAGTAGAACACACAGAGAAGGATCAAAGCAACAGAAGGTTTATTAATATATTGGTTCCATGGGAAGAGAGCTTTTTCTGTAGAATACATAGAAATAAAACAAAGCAACAGGAAATAGGTATAATAGACTTTAATGGAGGTCAGGCAAGCGGAGATAGTATCAGTCTGGATTGGTGCAAGGGCATAGCCATTGTGATTTTAGGAAGATTCTTAGTTGCTTCTTGAAAAGTGGGGTGGATGAAAGGGATGTTACTTCACTTGGAAGTTTGTTCCAAGTGTTGCCAACAGAGTTAGTAAACAGGCAATCCCCAGATTTGTTGTTGGATTTTAAGGTGGATACTAGTACCCTATTGGCTGATCATAGGGTTGCAAGGTTTTTGTATGGGCTGATAAGGTTACAGAGTATGGGAGTATTTGTGGGATGATGCATGATCTTTTGAATGATAGTAAGTTGCTCTTAATTCTACGAAGTCATTAAGTGGGCCACCTCTGTCCCCCAATGTCACTTGCTCTAGGACTGTAAACTTAAAACTGTGACCCTCATTTTTAAGAACATGTACTGCCAAAACATTTTTCAAATCCTATTTTTTAATATTGTAGAAATGTTGGTGGACCCTACTTCTGAGGGCATTAATGGTCGTCCCTATGTAAAAAAATGCACACATATTACATAGGGGAAGATAAACTACTGCCTTACTGCTGCAGGAAAATTTCTTTTTATGGATATGCTTACCATAATTGGGTATTACTATCTCAGTACCTTTTATAATATGTTTACATTGTAGGCAGAAGCCACACTTAGACGTACCACCTTTTTCTGTATTTATTTTATATGTTCTCTCAAGCATATATTTAAAGGTGATGTCCTTTTTATAAACAATTTTAGGGGACGTCCCTACTAGGTCCAAATAATCTTTACTAGTACTGAATAAATTCCAGTTATGTTGAATTATTTCACTAATACCTGTAAATTGCTTCTTGTAGCTAAAATAGCTGATTTTTCTAAAACCAATGGCTTCCGACCTTAGCCCTTCCTCTTGTAAAACATTTCCTTTGCCAAGCAGTAGTAAGTAGTGGTCCCACTCTCTTTTGACAACCACCTCTTGTTCATAGGTTCATAGGTTCATAGGTTCATACTAGGCTATCTGCCCAAGGGCATTTATAAGCCTAGCCCATAGTTATGTGGCTTTCGCCACCCCTTTAGTTTGAATAAAAACTATGCCTATCATTTTGCTGTGCCTCTGTCAAGCAGTGACGCTGAAGTAATCCCTGGGGTATATCTGCAATCTCCCATCCATTGGTCAAGATTCCTCTTGAACAAGACCAGAGAGGTGCTCTGCCTCACATGTACCGGGATTTTGTTCCACAGCATAGGGAGTCTCTGGGTGATGAATCTGTCCCTCCAGCACGTTCTATTTATAACCGTGTCAAGGTTTAAGTCTCCGCCCTTGTGGTTCTGAGGGATCTAGATTTTTGAGGTGAAGCATATTCATCAAATCTGGGTTTGACATGGCCTTATATGTCAGGCACAGGTCACCTCTGAGCAAGCGGTATGAGACTGAATAGAGCTGGAGTTCTTTCAGTCGGGCAGCATAAGACATATTTTGAGACCCTTTATCCTTTTGGTGAGGAACTTTTGGGGCCTTTCAAGCTGCAGCAGGTGTCTGGTCAGATACATTCCGAACGGGGCATTGTACTCAATCATAGGTCTAATAAGTGATGAGTACAAGGGGACGATGACCTCCCTTGATCTAGATGTGAATCCCTTCATGATCAGGTGGGTGATATAGAAGGTTTTCCTAACTACTTTAGCAACATGAGTGTCAAACGAAAGGCTACTGTCAACCTGGGTCCCCAGATCTCTGATGACTTTTCTGTGCTCAGTGGATTGCCACCTATATGGTAGCTAGGGGTAGCCTTGTTTTACCCAAAGGGAATGACTATGCATTTATTGGCGTTTAACTTCAGGCCATGGCTCTGGCACCAGTTATCCATTTCTGTGAGGCCCTTCTGGAGGATATCTGTGTCAGATGTGTTTTCGACTATGGCGCCCAGTTTGCAGTCATCTGCAAACTTTGTCAGCCATAACCCTCCTGTGTTTGCTTGTACTTCAGAAAAGTAGATGCCGAACAAGAGTGGACCCAGGACTGAGCCCTGTGGGACACCACTTGTGACAGGCTTTGAGTCTGACATGGCTCCAGCAACTCTGACCCTGTGGGTTCTGTCACTTAGCCAGTTTGCAACCCATCTTGTGATGTATGGGTTTACATTCAAGCTGATGAGTTTTTCGATGATACCTGAGTGGGGTATTGTGTGAAGGCCTTTGCCAGGTCGAGGTAGGCTGTATGGACTGCCTTTCCTCATCAATGGCCTTGGTGACTGTCTCGAAAAAGTCAACCAAGTTTAAGAGGCAGGATCTGCCTTTGACAAAGCCAAACTGAGTTGGATCCAAAGTCTGCAAGTTCCCTATGTCTTTATTTATGAGTTCCATTATGATCCTCTCCATGGCTTTGCAGATAAGGCTTGTCAAGCTAATGGGCGGTAATTTCCAGGGTCTGTGGAGGCACCGCCCTTATGAAGTGGGACCACAGTCGCCGTGCGCCACTCCTTGGGTACGTATCCTGAGGTGAGGCTAAGATTAAACAGCTGTCCTAACTGTGGGTTTAATTCCTCATTGAGTTCATGAAGCACACAGCCGGGGACACCATCCGGTCCCATGGATGCTGTGTTTTTGCCTTAGTGAGGGCAGTTCTCACCTGGGCGTTGGAGATGTTTGGGGGCTACAATCCTCTGGAATAGATATCTCTCCTTTTGGGGGAGGGGAGAAGTTTGCACTGAACCTGTCAGCCAGTATGTTGGCAATGTGTGTAGGTTCAGTAATTTTCACATCATTTTGAACTAATTCTGAGCATATCTGGGAGTTTCCTCCTAGGTTTCTAACATAGCTAAAGAAGGCCTTATGATTCTCTTTAGAGTCCTTGGCGATTTTTCTCTCAAAATTTGCCTTGGATGATTTTATGAGAGCTCTTAGTTTTTACTTATAATGATCAAAGGTGTCTTACCTTTCAAGGATTTTGCTCTATCTTGTAGTAGCTTCCTCCTTTTGTTGTAGAGCTTGTTTATGGCTGGGGTCCACCAGACTGGACGCTTGCCTTTGGTACAGAGAGTCTTAGTTTTGTTTGGGATTGCCTGATCCATGCAGTCCTGTAGGTGCTGGTAGAAGGCATTTGTAAGTGATTCAGCGGTTTGAGTAATGTTTACCACTGGCTCAGGGGCCTTAAAGGAGACCACACTAGTTTTTAGAAGTGTGAAATCGGCTTTTGAGAAGTTTTTCACTGTGGTCTTTTTTGTTTCAGGTGGGGCGGGATGAGGACCTCCAGCGAGATTAGTTTATGATCTGATCTCACCAGTGAGGGGTATACTTCGGTGTTGAACATTTTGATCCCATGTTCGTGATGATGAGATCAAGTATGTTTTCTCCTCTTGTGGGGATGGTGACTAGTTGTTCCATGGCATTTGAGTTTATGAACTCCAGGAATCTTTGGGTTAGAGTGTTCGGGCTTGAGTAGTGTTCCCAGTCTATATTAGGGTAGTTAAAGTCACCTAGTATGATGGTGTTTGGAGATACATTTATCCCCTCCAATGTTTTCAGGAAGGCCATGTGAGGTTCCTGAGTTTGAGAGGGTGGCCTGTAACATGCTACAAATTGCAGAGCAGTCTTGCCTATGGTTAATTGCACCTGGATGGTCTCCGATGCATCATGCGTTGCCACCAACCTTGAGGTGTGGGTGTCCTTTATGAATATGGACACCCCTCCTTTCTTGGTGTTGTCCGGATTTTGGGGCGGAACGCATGATATGAGGTGAAACCTGTTAGTGCTGGGGTGCTCTCAGGAGCCTTGAACCAGGTTTCTGTCACAGCACAGACATCGATGTTCTCCATATTGAGAAGGGCCTCGAGTGCGTGCATCTTGAGATTGAGACTTCTGGCATTGAGCAGCATTACCCTTAGTTTTTTCCTTTTTGGTGTTCTAGGGTGGTAGGTTTAGAATTTGAGCCTTGCCTAAAAAGGCACTATGGGGGTGGCAAGAGCCTTTGCCAATATCCGGAAGCCCAGGGTGACAGGTGCAAGCCGTCCCTTGCGAAGCGTGGCTTGTCCAGCATGTCATCCCAGGCAGACAGACATTGGATCCCCTTTGAATGACACCAGAATTTAAGCCAATTATTAAAGCTGATCATCTTATCACTGTATTGTGGCATCATTCTAGGTGAAGGTAGGATACTGCTCAAGGTCAGGGTCATACCTGCCTGGGCTACATAATCAGAGAGCTCCTCGATGTCCCTTTTCATGTAGTCCAAGGAGGTGCGTCTCAGGTCGTTGACACCAGCGTGGACAATGACTGAGTCGTACTTGTACCTGCTGTTGAGAGACCTGAGTGCTTGCGTTATGTGGCGGATTCTAGCGCCTGACAGGCAGCTTACTGTGACCTTCTCTTTACTCAGTCTGGTGAGCGGACGTCAGTGTGTCTGACTATGGAATCACCAATGACAAGTGTGTCTGGCATTTTGTTTGGCCTTAAGGGCTGTGACTGTTTGACACTCTGACTGTGTGGTCTATGTGTTGCATGTGTTGGGTCGTGAGGTGGTAGTTGTTTGGGTGTCTGCTTTGGTGGCCTCTGCTGTTTTGGTAAATTTTGATCAGAGCCTCCGAGTATGTCTTTGTGTGAGTATGTGTATGATTTGAAGTTGTGATGGTACCATGTGTGACTGGGTATGTATTGTGTGTGGTTACCTTCTCCTCCTGTCTGGTCTTGCCAGTCCTATGTTGAGAGAGCTCAGCCTCCAGTTTGGCCGTATAGTTGCATCTCTCGCATGTATTTGTGTTTTGTGGGAGAAGGAGAGGATTGTCTGTGTACATGAGGCAGTTGTAACATTGCCTCAATATTCCCAGGTTCACCAGTTGAGCTGGAGAGGACACTAGCAACTGATCCTCGACATACTAGAAGTAGTAGATAAAGAGACTTTCAAAGGACTCCGGGGGAAGTGGGTTTTAGGCTGGTGGGGTACTATCTATAATAAGAGTGCTTTATCAAGGTGCAAGTACTGTAGGAGTAAGTGCTAGGCTTTACAGATAGAGAATAGTCTACTTGGGAATCAAGTAGAGATGAACTTTTCAGTTATAGGATATGCTGGTTAGATCAGCAGTACAGCTCGAGGAAGGTAGTTTTAAGGGAAAATTGGAAGAGTGGAATTTAGATGGCCCAAATAGTTTAACCTTGTTTAACCGTAGTTGTAGAATATTATCTATAAAGACTTGGGGGTAACCCCTTTGTGTAAGATCAGTTTTGTGAACTAGTAAGAATGCCCAGCAGATGAAGTACTAATACCATGGAAAACAAATTACTGCTCAAATGGCAGGGACCATTTGGGTTGGACGAAAGAGTAAATGCATTGAACTATAATAGTACATAGCCAGAAAAGAGAAAATAGAGTAACTCTATTACATTCATGTATTGAAGCCATGGAAGAAAGTAAGGAATTCTGAAGAGAACTTGCAAGCAGAAGTATGTGCAGAAAAAACAAACTAGCGAAAACCACCGCTAATTCAAAAGCTAAGAACTCGAATCAGGCCAGTCCAAAATGTAAAAAACATGAAAAACAACAAATTTTATTAAGCCACTGTAAAAGATTTTCGTTAGTACCTTGCACTAACTTCTTCAGACAAGCAAAACACTCACACCATTGCAAGCGAGTTTAAATACCAACATTGAAACACTTAGCCATGCCCCTTGCTCTCCCTTTAGCTCCTTAAAGGTACAGATCACAGCTAACTAAGGTGCATTTGCAATTCTCTATTAACATAATAAAAAATTCATACACCAAAACTGTAATAATAGCAGGCTTTGAAACTGAAAGAAAAAACCCCCAATATTTTGATTATTAAACTGTATAAAGTAGATAAATATGTAAAATATATAATAACATAAAAATAACGATGTTCAACCTACAGCATAAATACTAATAATGGAAGCGCGACGCTTCCTAATCAGAAATTACCTATGCATACATTGTATCTTGCCTGCTTTCAAGTAAAATAACTAATGTAATTATTATAATAAATATAATGAAATTAATGCATACTGTCCTAAGCCTCTAAATAACTAGAACAGCTACCCAAGAAAAAGAAAAATAATAATATAATATTAATCATATCTCACTAAATAATAAAAATATAGAAATATAAAATATGACATGTAACATATAATATAACATAAATTTAGGCTACTCAGTATAAGTTTAATACTGTCATTAAATAAAACAGGTCTAAAAGTTAGCGTATCTAGACCTAAATTACTAAATAATAAAATATGAATCAATAAAATATATTGTAAAATAGTGATCATGATGTATAATCATAACAATAACTGAATACTATTAATCCTCCACCACTGTCGACTAATAAAGAGTTATAAAACCATTAATTTGCCGACTCTCATTTTTCATTTTTTGACTCTCATTTTAAAAAATTGTGAGAATAAACAGCTTGTCACCTCTTCAAACTTTTAAGTTTTAAAAAACAACTAATGGATAACGAGCTGTTAAGACCAGGGGGGCGATATGCTTCCAATCTTAATTGCCAAAGAAGCTCTTTACATTCTAATCTATATGTCTCAGGTCCATAAGAATTGGTATTATACAGTTGATCTATAACCATAAATATAAACTCATGGTTTGGGTTGTTCTGAATGTGCATAGCCAAAGCATCGTCCATTTTCATTCTTCTTATGGCATACAAATGCTCGTACATTCTTTCCTGGAGTTTCCTCTCAGTCTTGCCAATGTAAAAACTGGGGCATGATGAACATTGAGCAAGGTATACCACTTGGGTACTGGAACAAGTGAAACGTCCCCTAATGAGGAATTTCCTGTTCTTAACTGTAAAGGCTGTACCTGCCTGGACAAATCTGCAATACTTGCACATATTACATTTATACATCCCTGATCTTGGTGTTACTAAATTTCGCGTAGATTCCAGAATATTTTTGATGTTAGGGCCCCTTCTGTATGCTATCAATGGGGCTTTATCAAAAATTGGACCTCCAAGTAACTCAGGGGATAGTAATCGCCAGTTCCTCTTAATTATAGTAACTAGGTCATTGGCATCTGTATTAAAAGTTAAAACAAAATTGGACCTGGACATGTTTCCCTGAAAATCAGGGCATACAGGTGATGGTGAATGACTCAATTCAGGAACAACATGACTCAAGATAGAAGAAAAATAGCCATTAGCTCTCTTGGTCTTGACTTCAAAACACAACTCATCAATCAGAGTTTCTGGATAACCTCGATCCAGAAATAAACTGGCTATGAAATCACACTCTTCCAAAAATTCACTATCCCTTGACACCATCTTAGCTGCTCTTACAAGTTGTCCTTTGAATATAGCCTTTTTCTGGTGAAGCGGATGGTCACTATCATAATGTAGATAAGAATTAGAGAAAGTTGATTTCCGATGGATTCTGGCTCCAAACTGACCTAGACTTCTGTCTTTATAAAGTTCCACATCCAAATAGGATATCTTCTCCATGTCCATTGTACAAGTAAATTTCAAAAAGTCAGACGAATTATTGAAGCCGATCACTAGGTCTTGGGCTTCTTCCAGTGAGCCATTAAACAAGATAAAAATGTCGTCCAAGAATCTTATGCACAGAACGACTTTCTCTTGAATAATATTATTGGGAAAGGCAAACGTTCTTTCCCAATGAGTCATGACCAAATTAGCTACAATGGCGCCACACGGAGACCCCATAGGCACACCAATCAACTGATGGAACTATCTGTTATTGAATGTGAAATAGCTACATGTCAAAATAATATTCAACAATTCACTCACCATAGATATCTCTTTGGGTGGAGCTTGGTAATAAATCATCTCCAATTGAATCCATTCAAGTGCTACCTCACGGGGAATTGAAGAATATAAATCAATGACGTCAATAGTCAGAAAATAGGCATTTCCTTCAAAGGTAGCTAGTCCAACCTTTTCCAAAAAGGACCAAGAATCTCTGGCTATGTGTGGTACCTGCGATCCATATTGTTTGAGAATGGTGTCTACTACCTTCGCTGCTGCATAGGTAATACAACCCCTCGCGTTCACTAATTAGCGCATAGGGGGATCACCAATACTTTTATGAATCTTAGGATTCCCAAATAATGCTGGAAAGCGTAGTGAGGGTACTGAAATAAAATTGGAAATGTCCATATCCAGAGACCCACTAATGAACATATCTTCAAAGTATGACCGCACACGGTTCATACTAATATTCAATTCATTCTTAGATACTTCTCTATAAGTCTCTGTAGAAAGTATCACTAAAAGTCTTTCTATATATTCATCCTGTTCCATAGCTACTAATTCACCTCCTTTGTCAGGTTTCATTATTCTGATAGAAGAAGAACTGAGAGCTTCCAATGAGTCCAATTCAATCTTGGAAATGTTGAAGTGGGTCTGTCGTTTACACTTAAGCAAATTCCTAATGTCCACATCACACATGTGTTCAAACACTCCCAAGCAAGGGGCCAAAGGTGGAGTATATGTACTTGGAATGTAATACATAGGCCTTGGTTGGACCGTCTCTCCCAATAAAAGGGCCAAGTTCAACTTTCTCACAAAAAGTTTGAGGTCTAAAATTGATTTATCAACACTAGCAAGTCTAGAGGGTATAAAAGTTAAGCCATTGGCTAAAATCTCAACTAGGGGTTGGGAGAAAATAAAATTTGAATAATTATATATTTTGAAGTCCTTCCCTGTGTTATATATCACTGCAAAGGATTTATTTGATCGGGTATTTGAAAATCTAACATCTTCCATCAGTTCTTCCTCGATTTGTATTTGTTTCTCGTCATTCTGCTCGATGTTTGTTGAGGAGAAGAGGCTTGTGTTTGAAAATTTACCCCGTCCAATCCTGTATCAAATTGACTTGGATTATCAATATTATCTCCCTGCTCCCCTGCTCCATCCACTCCTTCTAGACTCAGTCTCTCTTGATTGGCCCCCTTGTTCTGCTCCATAACTGGTGTTATATCACCCTTTCCACAGGGCCTCACTGGATGTTTCGGTAGATTAGGGTTAATTTTCAGAAAATTACCCTGAGACTTAGGGGGTTTTGGATATGCTACACCATCCTTATAAGCCTTAATGTCTCTTTGTAATTTTTTGACTTTAGTTGAGGTAATCTTTGTTATATAATGGTCAATACTAGTATATGACCTTTCATATTCAAATCTATACCTTGGGAAACAAACATCAGTTTTTATCTCTTCATCTAACACGGATAATTCCTTATTCAACTCATTAATAGTCTCTTGATAATGTACCCTAATTAGGTTTAACAACTCATTCCCATGTCCATCAAACAGGGCTATCAAATCCTGGTGGAATTTAAAGCCTTCCTCTAGACCTCTTGGGTATTGCCAGGATCGGAGGCCTTTAGGGACTATGTGTGCTTGCCTACATTCATTAAAATATGCCACCTCAAGTTGTAATTTTCTACTTTTAAGTAGTTTTTGATCAAATACATGTAATTAAGTAGGCAGACTCACATTCTCGTGTTCAATAACTTCATTACTAGCTCGGTTGTTTTGGAATCCAAAACAGAATGACCTATTAAGCCATTCATTTAAATTAAAATTCACATACCTTCCCTTTTGGCCATCCGAGATGTTGTTCTGTTGTTGTGCTAAACCAAGTGCACCTGGGGGGCTCATACAGCCACTTACTAAATTCTTCATATTCCCTTCTCGTTCTTGCGTCAACAAATGAGTTGTAAGTTAAGGTAGAACCTCTGATTCATTAATAATTCCGTTAGGTGAAGTCAAACCCAAAGATCCAGTTAAAGGCATCCACAAGGAGCGTGTTTGTGAAGTATTAAGTCCACTTAATAATGAAGTACTCTGCGAAATACATTCCACATGTTGCATTAAGTTTTCCACTTTTAAAAAACTAGGATGTCCCAGTGTCCAACAACTTGTAACACGAACAAGCCACTCGAAAGTAGCAAAAACACACCAGGAACCTGGAAACTGTGCCAGAGACAAAGTTCTTTTATTCGTTGTACAAAAAAAGGTTGAGCGCTTTCTTCAGAATACTACTGACTTCATCAGAACACCTAATACTAAAAGCCATTCACTTAAATACATACTATCCCCCAGAAAAAAAACGCCCTTTCCATCAATTAATCAATTAAATAATCAACATTTTAAAAAAATAGGACTACCTTATGTACAAAAAAGTCTTATCAAACACTTCATATAAAATTGCTTAAAACTACATACATTTAACTGTCTATAAACATACACATCCTGTGTATGAACAACTACAAAAACATATGTATATAAAAAATCATATAACAAAAAACATATAGTATATAGTATATAATGAATAATGTATTTGACCTCCTTCGTATGTAGCTAATGAATGGGGAAATAAGTACAAACCACTTTTGGGAATAGGTGTCGTGGCCAACAAGTACAGTAATGTTCACAATAGTAATACTAGCAATAGTGCTACAAGTAATGAATATTCCAGGGCTTGTATAATTAAATATGGCAGGCATATTAGTGAAGTTAAAAATATAATTACTTCCAACTGGAATATATTGACTAGCGATCCATCCATTAAAGAGAAAATACCGGATAGACCACATTTTGTTTATAAAGCTGGGAACAACTTGAAAAGAATTATTGAGATCAAATCAAGTTATTACAAAGGTAATAAAATACAGAAAATAGGTACAAAGAAATGTGGTCAATGCAATTTTTGTAAGTATATATTGGAGACACCCTATATTATGCTAAACAACTGTACTAAAAGTAAGGTCAAGTTTTGTCATGGCAATTGTCTGACTAAACACATAATATATCTGGGTGTTTGACAGACGTGCATGAGTTATTATGTTGGAAAGACTGACCGCTGCCTAAAGAATAGGATTTACGACCATACATATTGTATTAGGAAATGTGATATGAATAATGCTTTGTCCAGACATTTAATTAAAAATCCACAATGTACTGGTTTTAAGTTTGCGATTTTGGAGACGGTTATGCCTAACCCCCGAGGGGGTAACATAAAGGCAGTTGTGGGGGAAAGAGAGATCAGATGGCAGATCAGGCTTAACGCATCTACATCCCCAGGGTTAAATGAGATGATCCCGACTAAGCCTCTCATTAGGGTTTAGAACAACATGTTGTGATTCATTCCACACAGCATTGGTAGTATATTCAGTGGCATATTGTTAGATACATTGACATCAAGTGTTTTGTTTTTAAAAAAAATATATCAGAATGTTTTTGTATGAATTATTAGGTGCACATAGTCGTTCATGGCATGTGGACAATGTTATAGTACAATAACTGTAGTGATTCTTTCATTACAGTCATCAGAATATAGGTATATTATATGTAATGGTCACTGTTAGAGGAACTACAATATATTATAAGTAGTAATGAATAGGAGGTCAAATACATTATTCATGTATTCGTGTTTGGATTGTTTTTATAAAGTGATAGTGAGGAGTGAACTAGAAATAATGGGCAGGATTCACGAAGGCTTGCACGGAGTGTAAGAGACGTGTAACACTCCATGCAAGCCTCGCGATCCAGGAACAGCCCTAAACTCCATGTAAGAGACCAGCTAAAACGTCTCTTACACGGACTGGGCGTGGACATGCTAAATACCTCACTTGCAGCCGAAAGGTATACAAATGAGGTATATTAGTGATCCACGAAGCAGAAACCAGCCTGTGTAAGAGACGTTTTAGCTGCAGAAATGTACTCAGTTGACAACTGAGTACGTTTCTGCAAATTTCACAACGGAGCCATGTCAGCTCCAAATAAAGGGTGCATATGTGTCAGGCAGTATGCCAATGGCCAAATATGTGGCCATTGGCAAGGTAACCCGATGCAAAAATAATAAAAATATAATGTTTAAACCCAGCGCAGCCCCGTGCAAACAGGCTGCGCTGTATAAAACATAAAAATGAAGGTTATAAACCCACAAATGTGGGTTTTCTGCAATACATGGAATGACAATGCAGGGAGCAGCAGACCAAAAACAACATGGACACCGTGTATTGGTTGCTAAGGGGGGAAGCTGAGTGTAAGAAATGTAACTAAGCATTAGTAGGCAATCTCATGTAAATGAGGGTTAGGATACTGAATCTCACAGTCACATAGCAAATGAGCACAGTCTGAGTAGTGTAAGAGATACATAAGGGGGAGGAATAGAGTAGGAGATAGGTGACACCACAGGGGGGAATGGTAGAAAGAAATGCAGTTCATTGGAGGTCAGTGTAACATGACAGATGACAGACACAGATCAGGGAAAGAGGAGTGCCACAAGATAAGTCTGGGAAAGTCAAGAAATGGAAGGTGTACACTGTTACATACACTAAAGTTTCTTGCTGGGCGTGCATGCGCACGTGTGCGCACCATGAAGCATGAGTAGGGCAGTGTGCGCGCGTGTAAGGCAGACTGAGCATGTGGGAGCGTGTTGGAAGATGTTTAACACTGTTTGCGCTGGTGTGTGCACGTGTAGGGCAGGCTGAGCATGTAGGAGGCTGTTGGCAGACTTGTAACAGTGTTTGCGTGGGTGTGTGTGAATTTTAACCTGAATAAGTAGATTCTGAATCATGTAAGCATGTGTGCGCGCGTGTAAGCCACTGTGAGCGTGTTTCTGCTGGTATGCACGTTGCTCCCCCCTGAGGAAACAGAAAGGAAAAAGGAAGCAACAGAATTAGTAGGAAGCTAGCAGGGAATACTGCTGAAGCTAGCAGGTGAAAACAATTAGAAGCAGGCAATTACACAGGCAGAATAGTAGCCCAGCCCAGCACTTAAAAGTCTGCAAACAGCAGTGCAGGATGTTTCTCTCAAGAGACACTGCAAGACAGGAGTAAGCTAATAGAAGTGAAAACTGAAAAAGCTTCACTCAGAGCAGAAATGTTAGGGGCTGCCATAGCTGTCATAATGAGACATAGGTGACTTGCTGAGGGTGGTGACAATGCAGATGGTGCCAGACAACCCACAGTGAGGAGACGGAGAAGAGTGTACAGGCCCAGGGTCACCTACCATGGGTTACAAGAGGTGGAGATAGTAGAGCGCTATAGAGTGGACAGAGAGCTCCTGCAGCAAATAGTTGAGCTGTGCAGGCCACGGCTCACACACAGAACCAACAGAGGGGAACCCATCCCAGTGGAAACCAAGGTATGTGTTGACCTAGGAATACTAGCAACAGGTACCTTCCAGAGACCAACTGGTGATATGATGGGGATATCACAGGCATCAGCCTCCAGGGTACTGCACCAGTTCCTGGATGCCATGTCAGCACATGTCGGTGATCATGTATATTTCTCCAATGCCCGTGAGGTATTGGCCAGCAATATGCATCTCTTCCAGCAAATAGCGGAATACCCTGAGGTAGTGGGTGCAATAGACTGCACGCACATACGCATCAAAGCACCAGCCAGTGAGTGGGGTAGGGCCTACATTAACTGCAAGGGCTTCCCCTCCATCAACTGCAAGGTCGTGTGTGATGCCCATGGCATAATAATGAATGTGTGTGCTGGCTGACCTGGGAGTTACCATGATTCCCACATCTGGCATTTGACGCAGCTGTACCAGACATTTGCCAATGGGGACATCCCACACGGACACCTAGTGGGGGATACAGGTTATGCACTGGAGCCGTGGCTGATGACACCCATCAGGAATGCACACACACATGAACAGGAACGCCATAATGAGGCACATGCACAAACATGTAATGTAATAGAGCATGTGTTTGGGCTGCTCAAGTCATGGTTCAGGTGTCTGGCCATATCTGGTGGAGCCTTGCAGTACACACCAACTACATGTACCCAAATTGTCATGGTATGTGCTATGCTACATAATATGATCTTGCGAAAACAGCTGCAGCAGGACCAGCATAGGGCTGGGCCAAACAGCCCCCCACCATTGCCAAGGCCATCACAGGCAGAGCGTGACTCAGAGGAGGAACAACCTGAGCCTGCCCCAGTAGGCAGAAGGAGGCATGCCCAGTATGCCCTGGCCTTGGCAAAGAGGCAACGCATAGCACATACACTGGCTCAGTGGGAACTCTGGGAATGATACCCCCTCTGACTCACTCAAATAATAACATGGATGCCTAAAATGACATGACCTGCTCACAAACATGTACAGGGAGTATAATATGCGCATCCGACAGAGGCAGCCCTGCAGCACCACCTGAAGCTTGAATGCCATGTGTTAAGTAATGTAACACCATGTACTATATGCACACCTGAGCACCCTGACTAACATCCACCATCACCAAGCATGAAGCCACAAAATGACGATGGGATGATCAAGTGCAATAACTGGCTGAAGTAATGCAGTTAGTCAAAGGAGAGCCAATGTGTTTCAGGCTGGGAAGACATGCGGAGCATGACATGATGCACCACCTGCTAGGGGTGGCATGCACCTATCAGTTCATGCCCCATGGATACTGGCAAAGGCTGTCAGTACCCACAGCATGCCCTGAATAGGTAAGTCTCAAAACACAAACCCACCTTCATAGGTACCACAAGGGATAGGAACCTAGATGTAATGCTACCCAATGCCAGAAGTCTAAACAGCAAGATGTGTGCATTGTAAACGCACACAGTATGGAGAATGTAGATATCAGTCCTGTAATAGAGAACTGGGTCAAGGCTCACATCAGCACCCTAACACTAACAGGTCACACCTCATACTGTGCTGTACAGCCGCAAAACATGGAACAAGCTACAAAAGGAGGGTGACTAGCAATAAATGTCAAGGATAACCACACCCCCATGTTGGTACCACAACAAGAAGCAGCATGGATTAGCCATGGTCAAATACCAATGGCTAAAACCGCCTCCCAGTATATAGCCTGCTGCAGACTACTGTCCTAATACCAGGAACTGCACCTGGCCTATGTTGGAATACATGAATATAGCAAGCCCCCCAAACCACATTATATTGCTTGACTGAAAATACCCAGACATACACCGGGAGCATTATACTAGCACCAACACAGTCGGAGAAAAGTTCCCAGAATCCATAAACCAAAATGCCCAGGAACAACGTACCACTCCCACAAGAAGGGTAAGCATACTGGATGTGATAATCAGCAACATGTGTACTGGATGGCAAGGTGAGAAGTGTAGCCTTCACTGGTAAGACCAGACCATAGAGTAATCACACTGGATATACACATCCCAACCCCAGTCCCTGGCCAGAATACCACAGTGAAAAACAAGTGTAAAGCATAGGTTGCACCCCTCCAAACTGATGTGGAATCCATGAAAGGCCCTGTGCAAGTGCAGAATATGGGACACACCGCAGAACATGTTATACAGGCATTCCATGAACACAGCCAGGAATGCTTGGAGTATGCAATCACAAATAACAACAAGACACAATGCCATACACGCAGGCATCTGGCATGCTGGACTCCAGCCATTACCAAACCATGCAAGAGAATGAGGAAGCTACCACATGATAGAGCAAACATAAAAAGGGAAGTAATCACTGATCAGTAGTATGGCAATAACATATGTCCACACATACAATCCACTAAGGCCAGCCACAACAAGTAGAATCTGTGAATCCAGAGGCAATGTGACACCTGTCCCAAGTACACAGACAACCACAACTCCCCCCAATAAATACAAATATATGTGATAGATGCAACCATGTATCCAAACCGGAAGCTGAGCTCCCCCAACTCAGTACTGTCAAAACTACTCAGGAGAAGGTAACCACATACACCACAAACCCAGTCCCAGATAGACCTACCACAACTGTAAACCAAACACATAAACACAGAAAAACATTCCCAGAGGCCCTAATTACAAACACACCACACCAACAGAAGCTTCCAAAGCAAATCACAAGCAATCACAACCTCCAAACATAGCACATGCAACACATAGTACACAAAGCTGGTGTGCCAAATAGTCACAGGCCAGAAGGAGAAACAACATGCCTGATACAGTTGTAATAGGTGTCTGTATAGGCAGACACACCGCTGTCCCACTCACCAGACTGAACAAGGGAAAGGGTAGAGTAAGCTGCCTGTAGGCTGCCACAATATGCCACAAAACACAAGTACGCAGGTCACCCCAAATCAAGCAGAAATATGATGCACTCAATGTCCATGCTGGTGTGAATGACCTGAGATGTACCTCCCTGGTCTACATGAAAAGAGACATGGATGAGCTCTCTGAGTATGTACCCCAGGCCGGTATGACACTGGCCGTGTGCAGCATCCAACCCTCACCAAGAATGATGCCACAGTACAAAGACAGAATGATCATGTTTAACAGGTGGCACAGTTACAGCTGTCAGTCCAAGAGGGTCTAATGTCTGTCTGCTCGAGATGTCAAGCATGACAAGCCATGCTGCTGTTCCAGGGATGGCTTGCACCTGTTACCCCTGTGTGTCTGGATACTGGATAAGGCCTTTGCCACCTCCATAGAGCCGTATGTAGGCAAGGCCAAAAAGACTACCCACCACCCTAGAAACATAAGTGGTAAGAAACATAAGGGTAATGCTGACCAATGCCAGATGTGTAAACTGCAATATGCATGCCCCTGAGGCACTTCCCATTATGGAGAACATCAATGTCTGTGCAGTGACAGAAGCCTGCTGCAAGCCTAGTGATAGCACACCAGCACTACCAGGTTATACCACATATCATGCGTTATGGCCCCAACACCTGGACCAAAACATCAAAGGAGGAGGAGTATCCATATGCAGCACAGACACCCATACGGCCAGGTAACTGACAATGCACAAAGCAGCGGAGACCACCCATGTGCACCTAAGTGTAGTCAAAACTGCTGTACAGTCTGTAGCATGCGACACACCACACTCTCACACACAAGAACTTCACCCAGACATCCTGAAGACACTGGACAGTATGAATGTCCCACCAAATACCAGACAAGGTACACACAAATTACCACATAGGTGGCAAACCATTATGTATGCAAGGAGTAATCAGGGCCCTAGGGACACAAGTCGACAGTAATCTGTCATGTGACACTCACAATGCCAATGTGGCTAGGAAGATTGTTGATATTGGACACCGTATCATGAAAGGATTCACATCTACATCAACAGAGGTCACTGTGCCGCTGTACTGTTCCCTTATCAGACCCATAATCTAGTACAATGACTCATATGGGATGTACCGTACGTGACACCTGCAGCGGTTCGGAAGACCTCATAGTTACCCCACCAAGAGGATAAAGGGTGTGAAATATATGTCATATGCTGCCTGGCTGTAGACACCCCAGCTGAATGCAGTCACAGACTGCCTACACAGAGGCATTGTATGTCTGTTGTACAACGCCATGTCCAACACAGGAGTAACGGACATGCACCACCACAGAAAATCAAAGCCATTGGAGCTGTGAGAGTGACAGATGTCAGACTCAACACATAATGAAATAGGATGTGCTGGAGGGACAGATACATAACCCAGAGGCTCCCCACACCCAGAAACAGGATCCCAATCCATGTTAGGCAGAGCCCCTCACTGACACCCCTCAACAGGAATATTGCCAAGTGGATGGATGATCGTACATGTATACTGGGGGTCTTCACTGTGTCATGACCAGACAGAGGCACAGTAAAGAAATTCATAAATGGCCATAATAGTCACATTGCAAGGGGCGGCGAAAGACACATACACTCTGGCTAGGCTTACTAATGCCCTAGGGTGGATAGCCTAGTATGAACCCATGAACCTATGAAGATACAAATTGTACAGGACACTAAGGATAATCACAAGGCTTACTTAACTGATGGTAGGAACCATGTTGGGCTTCCACAGATATGCTCCGAATCACACAGATATTACAAACAACATACCAAACACACACACAAATTGCTAACATACAACCTGACAGGTGCAGCGCAACCCCCCCCCCCCCAGAATGCAAAATATCTATCCCAGCAGACTGCTGGTCCCCTGACATTGCAGATGCTGAGGTAACAGCCATCATCTGCAAAGCAAAACACACAGCAGCAAAGGTATGTGATGGTGTCCTGGGCTGAAGCCAACATGGACTCCAAGAATAATGGAATGCCAAATCACACTACTGCCCAGTGTCAGCCTTACCACAGGATATGTACCCAAAGAGCAGTGTACAACAACAGTGGTCCTTCACAACAAAGGTGTTGCCTGAATGGATACTGCAAACTACCACCCCAGGATCCTGACAAGCTTGGTCTGCACAGCTATGGAAAGGATCAGTATGTACTGCAGACAGAAAGCTATTGTGGACCTACTGATACTGGACCCTACACAGTGTGGCTGTCGTAACTGCAGATCCTGCCCCTAAACATGTTTGACCCATTTGAAGCAGTCATTAAGGTCATTGATGAGGGCAATGTGGTCCACACAGCGTAGCTGGACCATGCATATGCTTAAATATATACCCCTATGTCAGTAGAGGGGTTGCAAACCAGACCAAGGACAGAACTGACATGGTCAGACATGCTGCATCCATGTCAGACTACAAAGCAGATATGAGTGGCATCCCACAAGGCCTGGTCCTGCCCCCCCGTTCTGTATATTTGTCCCATAGGTATAGGCCAACATGGAAGGACTGTGACTGAACATGTATGCAGAGGAGTACAAACAGCCCACCATATCCGACCCCCAGCTGACACAAGCAACCCACAAAAGGGCCACCTACAAACAGACAACTGGAGCCATAGCCATGTCAGCAAGCTAATTGCAGAACTGTGTATAGACAACCACTGTGAATATACAGTAAGTGCCCACAAATTACCACACAGGTGTTAACCCATTACGTACCTAACATGTAATGAGAGACCTGGGGACAAAAGGTGATAGATATCCTGCACTGGACAGACATGTGGCTGTAGTGTTCGCAGAAACATACTATATACCCACCCAATCATGAAGGTTGTCAGATGTAGATAAGGGGAGGTCACTGTGGCTCTGCAGTCATCCTTCATCAGCGTCACAGTTGACTACAATAGCCCCTGTGGGATATACCTCAGCAGACACCTCCATCAACTGTAAAGTCCACAACAGTACCCAACCAGGAGTAGCAAAGAGCATGAACAGATGCCATGTGTTGCCTGAGTAAACAAACTGCAGCCCCACACACTGCCATACTGCCCAGCTACAGACAAGCTGTGCCTGATGTATGAAGCCATGTCCAACCTGGAATTAATGAACATGCTGCACCTTGTACAATCTGAATGGCAGTGAGCTATGCACATGAGAGACCTGAACCCCAGCACTGACATACATAGGACAAGCTGTAGAATGATCCGTAACACAGAAGGCACCCCCACTCTTCAGTAAACTCCCGGTACAGGTCAGCCAGAGAGTCACCTATCGACACCCCTCAAGAGGAATCCTGATGAGTGGATGGGAGATGGTAGGCTAACCCTGGGTATCACTGTTATGTCAGAGGTAGACGGAGGCACAGTATACTAACCATGACATATGTCATGGCAAACTCCAGTTACAATGTGTCGAAGGACAAACACACCCTGTGACTAGCATCAGAAATGGCCTAGGAAACATCGCTAGTGTTTGCCAATGTCCACCCATGTTGTGGAATACACTACCAATGTTGGACGAGCCTGGTGTAGGTAGTCCATATCTGAACATAATGCAACATGGTCATATGTGCACAACTGGCCCCTACACAGTCTGTTGTGCTCACTATGAAGATGTCAAGCAGTGATAGGACTAAAGCCCAGGATACTGTCCACCACAGTGAAAGTACTGAACCAGTACACTATACGGTACTACAGTGTTAGGTCATTATGAAAGTATGTTGACAACTGTCTGCAAAGTATCCCATGCAATCCCTGCAGGCACAATATAATTCCTGTTGTGGCAGACACGAAGCAGTTGGCCAGTTAGTACACAACATGACACCCAACACACAACCATAAACGTGAGATATTGTTGAAGTTCACACACACCCAAATATGTGGTGGACTTCAGAGTGCAACATATGGAACGCTCACACTGGGCATGCTCGCACACTTTTATAAATGAGGCATTTGTCAGACAACATGCCATGGAAAGGCTGAACTGGGCATGCTCACACACTTAGGCCATATCTCCGTTTAGCAGTTGGCCACACATATCTGGTATTTGTACGTGTCATTCCAGGAACCAACCACAACACAGCAATCTGCCCAGTGCACACAGTAAATGACTACAGAGACATAAGTGATATATTGGATCGCCATCATATGCAAACAACTTCCAGAGATACACAAGTTGGTCATAGGAACAGGGAATGCTATGGCAATAAAGACCTGCAAACAGTAGAACAGCACAACAAATATTGTGCATCTGACAATTGAACATATGGGTGTAGAGGTCAATACTAGGCTTGTTGCCCTAGGGAATGACAGCTCAGCCAGAGTTTGCTTGGCATCTGCATCCCCAGTACAGTAGGCTACTGTGCCACTGTAAAGTAGGTCACATAAGGCAACGTGTGAGGCTAGTGAGCTGGGCCTCTGTCAAGCAGGGGCTCAGTGGAGATCCCAGGGTTTGAATGTGCTAAGCCACAGCCATGTTGTCGGTGTGTGCTGGAAGAGGGTTGCTGAGGATCTCTAACAGTAATTGGCCATCAATAACAGACTGAGGGGAGCCCTATCTGCATTCTCTGGACAATTCCACTGTCAACACTGTGTTGTGATGATTATGTGTGAATGAAGTGCCGTGTCAGAACTGTTCAAAGATGTCCTCCCTCTGTGGGCTACAGCTCTGCAATGTATTAGCTCACTCTGTCTGTTGTACGGCTCATATATGGCTGGTGTACACCTGACAGGTGTCTTGTTGTGGAGCAGTCATGGGTATATGTGGGATAGCATGATCAATGCAAACCATAAACATGCTCATAGAATGCAATTGTCAAGGATTATGCTGAGTGGCCAGTATAGTCCCCCAGCATGGGTCCTTTGAAGTCGTCCACCCCAGTCTTCACAAGTGTAGAGTCTGCTTGTGCTAAATACAGTTTGTGTGCAGTGACAACCTTGCCTGGGGGTGGAGATGGGATATGGATGTCCAGGGAAGGTGGGTATGGTCAGATATCAACAATGATGGTCTACCTCTGGTGTGGAACAGTGAGTACCCATGTTGCAGATGGACAGGTGCAATATGTATTCCCCCATGTGGCTGTGGTGTGTGGTTCTGCCATAACACATGGACCCACAAATTGTAGTGGCTGTAGGGTAAAGTGGTAGAGGCCTGAGTAGTTCTCACACACAATATGCCTGTACCTGATGTTAACAAATGGAATGGTGTATGTGAACACATGCATATCCCGGCACTGTTCCCAGGGAAGCTAAGTGTGTGTCCTGGATGTGGGTGTGGTGTTCTGGACTGGTTGTGTTGTGTGTTACAGGTCCTGTGGTCACAAAGCATGGTATAGAACATAACCTGCCAGTGCGATGTGCATATCTGACCCTGACGTAGGGGGCTGCAAATGCATATATATGCTATCCCCCACCTGACAGGTAGTACTAGATGTACATACCTCTGTAGAAATAAAGATGTCAGCACCCTATAAATACTGCAGGTACAGACTAGATGCCCAGTAATTCAGTTAGCACACTCTGCTAATGTGTCTCCCTCCAGTGTCATAATATAAGCAGGTAGGGGTTTGAATCCTGCAACTGCCCAGTGTGTGTGGAGGGGGGTTAGTGTGTGTGCAAGTCTGTGTGAGGGAGATGTCTCCTTTGGCAACTGTGAAAGCACTCTACAGGATGCACATTCCCCTATCTCAGCACGGATGATGTCAGCACCCTATAAGTAAAGCCGGAGAAGAAAAACCGCCAAGTAATTCAAATAGCGCGCTCTGCTAATGTGTCTGTTATGAGTGTCATAACATAGTTAGGTAGGGGTTTGAATTCTGCAACTGCCCAGTGTGTGTGGAGGGGGGTTAGTGTGTCTGCAAGTCTGTGCGAGGGAGATGTCCGTTTTGGCAACTGTAAAAGCACTCTACAGGATGCACATTCCCCTATCTCAGCATGGATGATGTCGGCACCCTATAAGTACAGCAGGAGAAAAGAAACCTCCCAGTAATTTGAATAGCGCGCTCCGCTAATGCGTCTGTCACGAGTGTCATAACATAGTTAGGTAGGGGTTTGAATCCTGCAACTGCCCAATGTGTGTGAAAGGGGGTTAGTGTGTGTGCAAGTCTGTGTGAAGGAGATGTCCCTTTTGGCAACTGTGAAAGCACTCTACAGGATGCACATTACCCTATCTCAGCACGGATGATGTCAGCACCCTATAAGTACAGCAGGAGAAGGGAAACCTCCCAGTAATTTGTAGAGCGCACTCTGCTAATGCGTCTCTCTCGAGTGTCATAATATAGTTAGGTAGGAGTTTGAAACCTGCAAATGGCATGTGTGTGTGTTTGGATGTGGGGACTTTGTGTGTGTGCAATTCTGTATGAAAAACGTGTTAGTTTTGGCAATCAGGAGATCACACTACCTGATGCACATTACCCTTTCCAAACAGTGATGATGTCAGCACCCTATACATACAGCTGGAGAAGAAACATCTACCAGTAATTCGAATAGTGCAATCTGCTACAGCACCACTCTCAAGTGTCATAACATAATTAGGTAGGGGTTTGAAACCTGCAAGTGTGTGTGTGTTTGGATGTGGGGAGTTTGTGTGTGTTCAATTCTGTATGAAAAATGTGTTAGTTTTAGCAATCAGGAGATCACACTACCTGATGCACATTACCCTTTCAAAACACTGATGATGTCAGAACCCTATAAGTACAGCCAGAGAAGAGAAACCATCTAATAATCCGAATAGTGCACTTCGCTAATGAGTCTCTCTCATGTGTCGTGACTTACTTAGGTAGGGGTATGAATCCTGCAAATGGTAAGTGTGCGTGTGTGTGTGTGGGGGGGGTAGTAGGGTGTGTGTAAATGCAAATGTGAGAGAACAGATCCTTTAGGCAAATACTACAATACACCAGATGCTGCATATTCCCCCAGTAAACACAGGGGATGTCACCACACTATCAACACAGCCAAACAGGGCTAGTTGGCCAGTAATGCCAATAGTGCACTCTGCTACTGGGTCTATTACCATTGTCAGAGTACAGATAGGTATGTTTTGGTAACCCACAACTGCCACGTGTGGTTGTGTCACACATTATGACCTTGTGTGGGTCTTTGTGCATAACAATGCATGCCATTGCCTAAACCAGCAATGGCATTGCACACATGATGTATGTGTGTGACACATACACATAAATACCTGTGACCTGCAGTAGTTACCATGTCTGACACATGCCTCGAGTGGATAAATGGTATTTGCAATGCATAACAATATGACTGTGTCTTACAGTGCAGGGGCTGCACGTGGTATGTGTCTATACAGTGTGGGTGTATATGGTAAAATACCTACAACAGGGGATACACATCTGGTCTGGGCCATATAGTCTACATGTAGTCGATGTACAGGTGTTGCATGTTCCCACCTGTTGTGGGAGTGGTAACATGTCATTCCACTGCAATTCAGTGACCACATGCTGGGAACCCTTCAACTAGTGTGTTGTAGCTACAGTAATGCTCACGCACAATGTTTGGCTGGATGCAGTCCAGCCATATAAAGACAGTTCTTGAGACTGTCATATTGCCAGTGTTGTTATGGAGGATAGGTGGTTTTCCTGTGTATGGGAGGGTTGTGTGTGCCAGGCTATGAACCAGATGGCAGTCCAACACACTGTTAGCTGCACATGAATAGGCCCTGATGCTTTGTGCTGTGCCAACAACCTGGAGGTGTGTGTATCTGTGGTGCCTTGGGATACCAACCCCCTGTCCATGTGTGTTACATGTGTAGGGGACAACAGGCATGGTATGAGGCATAACGTGGCAGTGATGGGTTGCACCTGTGAGTCATGAATCAGGACTCTGGTACTGCACAGACATTGCAGTTCACCGTGCTGAGGACAGTGTCCAGTGCATGCATCTTGTGGTGTACACTGCTGGTGTTGTGTAGCAGCACTGTTAGTGTCTTAATCAGTGTGATACCCGCGGAGGTGGCTATGTAATCCGTGTCCTGCAGCATAAGGCAGTATGTGTGTATCAATCAGCTTCGCCAATATACATTGGGCCATGGGTGTCACATGCAAGCTGCCCCTTGCACATCATTGTGGCTTCCCTAGCATATAAACTGTAAAACGGATGTAAGCACTAGATGAAAAACTGATAATTCCAATTTAAAAGTGCCAGGGCGCGCTGTTAGGTGATCCAAAGATGTTTATTCCACGATGAATAAAAACCACGCTGTTTGCTTCACTCAGAAAACAGCGAAATCAACAGAATGCATAAACGCTCTTACATACACACAAAATACTGCGTTTTCGTCACTAAGACTTCATCAGACAATCTATTAACCTTTAACACACATTTAAATACTAAGTAATTTGATTAAAATCAATTCCATTGGTCATAGTACTTATCCTTCTCATTCAAACACACCAATCCTTCTATCCAATTCATTAATATTAATACCTTTCCCGATAAAGTGCTTTGTGCTTTTTATTAAAATATATATTTAAAAGTGAATAAAAAACTGACATATAACAATAAATACAAATTGATAGAATAGTTGTTTAAATTTAAATATAAATAATTGTACAGTTGATAGATATAAATAAATAAAAACGCATTATAATATTAAAACCTTACCCTATACTGTGGTGAATGATACTTGAAAATACATACTGTAGTGGTGCCATCTAGTGTCCAAAGTCCAAACTACTCTATAGTTTATTGGCTCTTATTTTTAATAGGGGAGATATAGTTAAAAATTCATTGATCCCTGAACTGGTGTTGGAATCCAGGTTAATCTGCCACCATAATTCCTTATTTTCCAGGATTTCCTCCCAGAGACCTCCCTTAATATCTGGTTTAACCTGGTCCAACACAAAAAATTCATATTTAGCTTCGGGGCATGTATTGCTGTGTTTATATAGTGCATTAGTGTTTTTGGCTTTCTGGATGTCATAATTGTGTTCATATATTCTACGTTTCAAACATCTCTCAGTTTTGCCTACGTAGAATGACTGACATATCTGGCAAATTGCTATATAAACAACTCCCCTGCTATCACAATTGTAATAAGTCCTGCTTTTAATCCTTCTTTTTCTACTATCTAAGTATATTTCTGCCTTATTCATTATGTATGGACATTGTTGGCATCTTCCACATTTGTATGTCCCACACCTCCTAGTATTTCTATCCCTAAATACTTCTTTTCTCCTTTCTAAAGTTTTACCTATATTAGGTGGATTTTTGAACACTATCTTTGGTTCCATTCTAGATATCTCTTCTATGTCTGTTAAAATACTGAACTTTGTCCATTCTTTTTTAAAAAAATCCCTTAACTTTATATTGGAACTGTTGTATTCTAAAACTAAGCTTCTCCTATAACTATCATGATCAATCTTCTTACTATTTGTTTCTGTAGTATGGCCCAACCCCAGATTGTGCTTGTTCCCCTTCCCTATTATAGGTTCAAATCTACCCGACCTTCCTTCCTCTACTTCATTTCTTAACTTCTTAATGAATTCCTCTGGATAACCACGTTCTTTGAACATGTTATGTAGTGTCTTACATTCATCCTGAAAATCTGAGTCATTTGATGTCATTCGGAACCCCTTACAAATTGTCCTTTGACAATGTTCTTCTTGCTGTGTAAGGGGTGGGCACTATCATAATGTAAGTAGGAATTCACATAAGTGCCCTTTCTATGTACCTTGCTCTCAAATTTTCCAGCCCTTTTATATATTTCTATATCCAGGTATTTCAGAGACTCTGTGCTGATAGTATAGGTGAACTTTAGAAACTTGGTAGTATGATTAATATATTCCATAAATTCCAAAAAACTTTGCTCACTCCCTATCCAAAAAATGACGATATCGTCCAGAAACCTATGGTATAATGTCCATAGTTTCTTGAACCTGCAATTTGTGATAAATTGTTCTTCCCATTTGGAAAGTACAATATTGGCGTATGTGGGGGCACAAGCGGCCCCCATGGACACACCCGTCTTCTGCTTATAATATTCACAATCAAACATAATAAAATTGTATTTTAAGACAGTGTCCATTAATATCACACTTGCTATTTTGTCATTGAGACTCAAAAAGTCATCCTCAAAAACGGACTCTTCGAATGAATTCATACCCTCAAAATGTGGTATGCATCCGAATAAATCAATGACATCAATAGTGATGAACTTGATATCATCTCTATACTTGTCCTGTTTTAGTTCCCCCAAAAAATCCCAAGAATCTTTAAGAATTAATTTATTGTTGACCCAGATGTGTTTGGTCTTAAAATCTACGAATTTGGCTAGGGGAACAGTTTTGGAGCCCTCAGCAGAGACAATTGGTCTGAGGGGTGGGTTTTCCATATCCTTATGGATTTTCGGTATTCCGAATATAGCAGCTACCTTAGGTTTCTTTACTTCTAGATATTTAAAGATTTTCTCATCTATTATTTTTTCTGTCAAAAGATCTTGTAGAACAGAGTCAATCCTGTGGTAGGCCACATTGATTTCATTTAATGATACTCCTGTATATTTCGTTTCATCTCTTAAGATAGTGTTCATCTTTCCTTCGTACAAAATTCTGTCCATAATGACTATCCCCCCACCCTTGTCTGGTTTCATAACCCTCAGAGATGCATTACTACTCAATTCCTTTAAAGTTTCATTCTCATTCTTACTTAAGTTGTAATGTACCCAATTTCCATTATGTTTTTTTCTAACTGAATCAGTCATAATGTTTTCAAAATTCTTTATTTGAGGGTATAATGGGGGGTTGTAAGTAGACTTTCTCCTCAACATGTTATCACCCCCTCCTTCTTTTTTATTAAAGCCCATCTTCGAAGCCATAACTTCCAAGTTGATCTTCCTTGTAAATAACTTGACGTCCAAAATAGTACGGGTAAAGTCCCCTCTACTGTTAGGTACATACTTTAATCCTTTGCTGAGTAAAGAAAAGTGGTTGGGATTTAATATAAGGGAACTAAAATTATAGATAGTAAAATTATGGTAGGTGTGTTTGACAGTATTATTATCTAAATTATTGTCTGTATCATCAGGGATGGTATGAATGACCACAGGGCTCGGGGTATCTAATGAAATCTCCCCTGCCCTCTTCCCCCCCTCCCCATTTCTGAAAATTTTCTCTATAATAGTTATTATCTTCCTGTGTAGTTCCTCTATTCTGTATGGGGGGAAACTCTGTGTCATAACATGCTGCATTCCATCCATATTCCTCTCTTGACCCTTGTCTATTAGTGTATTGTACATTCCTTCTGTTGTTGTTCCTTATCCCCTTATGTGTGCTATTATTTGTCTGAAAGTTAGGTTTAGGATAACTTGTGTGATTTTCATATTCCATAACATCCCTTTTCAATTTTCCCAACTTTCGCTGTATCACTTCCTCACACTTTATATCTACGTCCTTTCTCATGGAAAAATATCTATCATTTTCCTCTTTAATACCATGAATTAAATCTGTTGTGATACAGGCATCCAAAGTTGCAATTTCATTCCCCAATTCCATTTGTTTGTTATTGTTTTCTTCAATAATTAACTTAATAACTTCTAACCCACAGTTATTAAAAACATTAATCAAACATTCATGAAAATGGGAACCAATCTGAACATTGTTTGGGTATTTAAATACCCTTAAGCCTTTAGGGACGATTTCCCTCTCCAAACATTCCTGTAAATAAGCGTTTTCAATACTTAAAGTTCTATGTTTCATTAACATTTTGTCCAATCTGGAAATTTTCATTGCATAGGTCTCCTTATCATCAGAGCAAACATTGTTACTATTGTTTACTTTGAATTGAATGTCTCGTTTGAGCCATTCAACTGTTGGTTTCTTTTTAATAGAGGCTTTTGAACAAACAGTACCTTGCAAACTAGTCATCGGATTTGCATGTCTCTTAGGGATAGCACCTGTATCCCTTCCATTGTTATTCCCTGCTTCCTCTGCGTTCAACAAGTCGAGTAAAATCCCAGGGGTGATGTTAGGGTTGAAATTAGTCCCATTATGAAGATCGCCGGCTCCACAGTTGTCGCCAATAAGCTCTCTCTTCCGCTTCCCCCTGTGACCTTCTGGCTCTTCAGCTCCCTCGACACAATCCATAGAACGCTTGCTTCCGGCTACGAGGTTAGCGCACAAGGGAGTTAACAGGTCTATCAGTTCTGTTAACTGTCCAATAAGCCTTCTAGTTTGACCTGCTTCCTCATGCGAAACGAAACTCATCCTTCAGGTCATGAAACAAGCGGTCCCTCCTCACTGAACTACAAACTGTAAAACGGATGTAAGCACTAGATGAAAAACTGATAATTCCAATAAAAAGTGCCAGGGCGCGCTGTTAGGTGATCCAAAGATGTTTATTCCACGATGAATAAAAACCATGCTGTTTGCTTCACTCAGAAAACATCGAAATCAACAGAATGCTTAAACGTTCTTACATACACACAAAATACTGCGTTTTCGTCACTAAGACTTCATCAGACAATCTATTAACCTTTAACACACATTTAAATACTAAGTAATTTGATTAAAATCAATTCCATTGGTCATAGTACTTATCCTTCTCATTCAAACACACCAATCCTTCTATCCAATTCATTAATATTAATACCTTTCCCGATAAAGTGCTTTGTGCTTTTTATTAAAATATATATTTAAAAGTGAATAAAAAACTGACATATAACAATAAATACAAATTGATAGAATAGTTGTTTAAATTTAAATATAAATAATTGTACAGTTGATAGATATAAATAACTAAAAACGCATTATAATATTAAAACCTTACCCTATACTGTGGTGAATGATACTTGAAAATACATACTGTAGTGGTGCCATCTAGTGTCCAAAGTCCAAACTACTCTATAGTTTATTGGCTCTTATTTTTAATAGGGAGATATAGTTAAAAATTCATTGATCCCTGGACTGGTGTTGGAATCCAGGTTAATCTGCCACCATAATTTCTTATTTTCCAGGATTTCCTCCCAGAGACCTCCCCTAATATCTGGTTTAACCTGGTCCAACACAAAAAATTCATATTTAGCTTCGGGGCATGTATTGCTGTGTTTATATAGTGCATTAGTGTTTTTGGCTTTCTGGATGTCATAATTGTGTTCATATATTCTATGTTTCAAACATCTCTCAGTTTTGCCTACGTAGAATGACTGACATATCTGGCAAATTGCTATATAAACAACTCCCCTGCTATCACAATTGTAATAAGTCCTGCTTTTAATCCTTCTTTTTCTACTATCTAAGTATATTTCTGCCTTATTCATTATGTATGGACATTGTTGGCATCTTCCACATTTGTATGTCCCACACCTCCTAGTATTTCTATCCCCAAATACTTCTTTTCTCCTTTCTAAAATTTTACCTATATTAGGTGGATTTTTGAACACTATCTTTGGTTCCATTCTAGATATCTCTTCTATGTCTGTTAAAATACTGAACTTTGTCCATTCTTTTTTAAAAAAATCCCTTAACTTTATATTGGAACTGTTGTATTCTAAAACTAAGCTTCTCCTATAACTATCATGATCAATCTTCTTACTATTTGTTTCTGTAGTATGGCCCAACCCCAGATTGTGCTTGTTCCCCTTCCCTATTATAGGTTCAAATCTACCCGACCTTCCTTCCTCTACTTCACTTCTTAACTTCTTAATGAATTCCTCTGGATAACCACGTTCTTTGAACATGTTATGTAGTGTCTTACATTCTTCCTGAAAATCTGAGTCATTTGATGTCATTCGGGAACCCCTTACAAATTGTCCTTTGACAATGTTCTTCTTGCTGTGTAAGGGGTGGGCACTATCATAATGTAAGTAGGAATTCACATAAGTGCCCTTTCTATGTACCTTGCTCTCAAATTTTCCAGCCCTTTTATATATTTCTATATCCAGGTATTTCAGAGACTCTGTGCTGATAGTATAGGTGAACTTTAGAAACTTGGTAGTATGATTAATATATTCCATAAATTCCAAAAAACTTTGCTCACTCCCTATCCAAAAAATGACGATATCGTCCAGAAACCTATGGTATAATGTCCATAGTTTCTTGAACCTGCAATTTGTGATAAATTGTTCTTCCCATTTGGAAAGTACAATATTGGCGTATGTGGGGGCACAAGCGGCCCCCATGGACACACCCGTCTTCTGCTTATAATATTCACAATCAAACATAATAAAATTGTATTTTAAGACAGTGTCCATTAATATCACACTTGCTATTTTGTCATTGAGACTCAAAAAGTCATCCTCAAAAACGGACTCTTCGAATGAATTCATACCCTCAAAATGTGGTATGCATCCGAATAAATCAATGACATCAATAGTGATGAACTTGATATCATCTCTATACTTGTCCTGTTTTAGTTCCCCCAAAAAATCCCAAGAATCTTTAAGAATTAATTTATTGTTGACCCAGATGTGTTTGGTCTTAAAATCTACGAATTTGGCTAGGGGAACAGTTTTGGAGCCCTCAGCGGAGACAATTGGTCTGAGGGGTGGGTTTTCCATATCCTTATGGATTTTCGGTATTCCGAATATAGTAGCTACCTTAGGTTTCTTTACTTCTAGATATTTAAAGATTTTCTCATCTATTATTTTTTCTGTCAAAAGATCTTGTAGAACAGAGTCAATCCTGTGGTAGGCCACATTGATTTCATTTAATGATACTCCTGTATATTTCGTTTCATCTCTTAAAATAGTGTTCATCTTTCCTTCGTACAAAATTCTGTCCATAATGACTATCCCCCCACCCTTGTCTGGTTTCATAACCCTCAGAGATGCATTACTACTCAATTCCTTTAAAGTTTCATTCTCATTCTTACTTAAGTTGTAATGTACCCAACTTCCATTATGTTTTTTTCTAACTGAATCAGTCATAATGTTTTCAAAATTCTTTATTTGAGGGTATAATGGGGGGTTGTAAGTAGACTTTCTCCTCAACATGTTATCACCCCCTCCTTCTTTTTTATTAAAGCCCATCTTCGAAGCCATAACTTCCAAGTTGATCTTCCTTGTAAATAACTTGACGTCCAAAATAGTACGGGTAAAGTCCCCTCTACTGTTAGGTACATACTTTAATCCTTTGCTGAGTAAAGAAAAGTGGTTGGGATTTAATATAAGGGAACTAAAATTATAGATAGTAAAATTATGGTAGGTGTGTTTGACAGTATTATTATCTAAATTATTGTCTGTATCATCAGGGATGGTATGAATGACCACAGGGCTCGGGGTATCTAATGAAATCTCCCCTGCCCTCTCCCCCCCCCCCCATTTCTGAAAATTTTCTCTATAATAGTTATTATCTTCCTGTGTAGTTCCTCTATTCTGTATGGGGGGAAACTCTGTGTCATAACATGCTGCATTCCATCCATATTCCTCTCTTGACCCTTGTCTATTAGTGTATTGTACATTCCTTCTGTTGTTGTTCCTTATCCCCTTATGTGTGCTATTATTTGTCTGAAAGTTAGGTTTAGGATAACTTGTGTGATTTTCATATTCCATAACATCCCTTTTCAGTTTTCCCAACTTTCGCTGTATCACTTCCTCACACTTTATATCTATGTCCTTTCTCATGGAAAAATATCTATCATTTTCCTCTTTAATACCATGAATTAAACCTGTTGTGATACAGGCATCCAAAGTTGCAATTTCATTCCCCAATTCCATTTGTTTGTTATTGTTTTCTTCAATAATTAACTTAATAACTTCTAACCCACAGTTATTAAAAACATTAATCAAACATTCATGAAAATGGGAACCAATCTGAACATTGTTTGGGTATTTAAATACCCTTAAGCCTTTAGGGACGATTTCCCTCTCCAAACATTCCTGTAAATAAGCGTTTTCAATACTTAAAGTTCTATGTTTCATTAACATTTTGTCCAATCTGGAAATTTTCATTGCATAGGTCTCCTTATCATCAGAGCAAACATTGTTACTATTGTTTACTTTGAATTGAATGTCTCGTTTGAGCCATTCAACTGTTGGTTTCTTTTTAATAGAGGCTTTTGAACAAACAGTACCTTGCAAACTAGTCATCGGATTTGCATGTCTCTTAGGGATAGCACCTGTATCCCTTCCATTGTTATTCCCTGCTTCCTCTGCATTCGACAAGTCGAGTAAAATCCCAGGGGTGATGTTAGGGTTGAAATTAGTCCCATTATGAAGATCGCCGTCTCCACAGTTGTCGCCAATAAGCTCTCTCTTCCGCTTCCCCCTGTGACCTTCTGGCTCTTCAGCTCCCTCGACACAATCCATAGAACGCTTGCTTCCGGCTACGAGGTTAGCGCACAAGGGAGTTAACAGGTCTATCAGTTCTGTTAACTGTCCAATAATCCTTCTAGTTTGACCTGCTTCCTCATGCGAAACGAAACTCATCCTTCAGGTCATGAAACAAGCGGTCCCTCCTCACTGAACTACAAACTGTAAAACGGATGTAAGCACTAGATGAAAAACTGATAATTCCAATAAAAAGTGCCAGGGCGCGCTGTTAGGTGATCCAAAGATGTTTATTCCACGATGAATAAAAACCACGCTGCTTGCTTCACTCAGAAAACAGCGAAATCAACAGAATGCATATACATTCTTACATACACACAAAATACTGCGTTTTCGTCACTAAGACTTCATCAGACAATCTATTAACCTTTAACACACATTTAAATACTAAGTAATTTGATTAAAATCAATTCCATTGGTCATAGTACTTATCCTTCTCATTCAAACACACCAATCCTTCTATCCAATTCATTAATATTAATACCTTTCCCGATAAAGTGCTTTGTGCTTTTTATTAAAATATATATTTAAAAGTGAATAAAAAACTGACATATAACAATAAATACAAATTGATAGAATAGTTGTTTAAATTTAAATATAAATAATTGTACAGTTGATAGATATAAATAACTAAAAACGCATTATAATATTAAAACCTTACCCTATACTGTGGTGAATGATACTTGAAAATACATACTGTAGTGGTGCCATCTAGTGTCCAAAGTCCAAACTACTCTATAGTTTATTGGCTCTTATTTTTAATAGGGGAGATATAGTTAAAAATTCATTGATCCCTGGACTGGTGTTGGAATCCAGGTTAATCTGCCACCATAATTTCTTATTTTCCAGGATTTCCTCCCAGAGACCTCCCCTAATATCTGGTTTAACCTGGTCCAACACAAAAAATTCATATTTAGCTTCGGGGCATGTATTGCTGTGTTTATATAGTGCATTAGTGTTTTTGGCTTTCTGGATGTCATAATTGTGTTCATATATTCTACGTTTCAAACATCTCTCAGTTTTGCCTACGTAGAATGACTGACATATCTGGCAAATTGCTATATAAACAACTCCCCTGCTATCACAATTGTAATAAGTCCTGCTTTTAATCCTTCTTTTCTACTATCTAAGTATATTTCTGCCTTATTCATTATGTATGGACATTGTTGGCATCTTCCACATTTGTATGTCCCACACCTCCTAGTATTTCTATCCCTAAATACTTCTTTTCTCCTTTCTAAAATTTTACCTATATTAGGTGGATTTTGAACACTATCTTTGGTTCCATTCTAGATATCTCTTCTATGTCTGTTAAAATACTGAACTTTGTCCATTCTTTTTTAAAAAAATCCCTTAACTTTATATTGGAACTGTTGTATTCTAAAACTAAGCTTCTCCTATAACTATCATGATCAATCTTCTTACTATTTGTTTCTGTAGTATGGCCCAACCCCAGATTGTGCTTGTTCCCCTTCCCTATTATAGGTTCAAATCTACCCGACCTTCCTTCCTCTACTTCACTTCTTAACTTCTTAATGAATTCCTCTGGATAACCACGTTCTTTGAACATGTTATGTAGTGTCTTACATTCTTCCTGAAAATCTGAGTCATTTGATGTCATTCGGGAACCCCTTACAAATTGTCCTTTGACAATGTTCTTCTTGCTGTGTAAGGGGTGGGCACTATCATAATGTAAGTAGGAATTCACATAAGTGCCCTTTCTATGTACCTTGCTCTCAAATTTTCCAGCCCTTTTATATATTTCTATATCCAGGTATTTCAGAGACTCTGTGCTGATAGTATAGGTGAACTTTAGAAACTTGCGGTTTACACTGCTGGTGTTGTGTAGCAGCACTGTTAGTGTCTTAATCTGTGTGATACCCGCAGAGGTGGCTATGTAATCCATGTCCTGCAGCATAAGGCAGTATGTGTGTATCAATCAGCTTCGCCAATATACATTGGGCCATGGGTGTCACATGCAAGCTGCCCCTTGCACATCATTGTGGCTTCCCTAGCATATAAGCACACATTGACAGCCAGCAGATACCCTATGAATGAAATTGGAGACTGAGCAGAATGTAGACATACAACACCCTTTCTACATATAGTGGTAGCATACCTGGTAAGGGTATGATGGCAACCAAGATCAGGCTCATACTGGCCCCGCCACATGCTGAGACATCCCTTCTATGTTCCCTATCATGTAGTCCAGGGAGATATGTCTCAGGTCATCCATAGTGGCATGGTCAATGACTGAGTCATATGTGTCCATGCCTCTGACTGACCTGTATGCATGTGTTTTGTGGTGGACCATAGTGCCCCTGAGTCATATCACTGTGACCTTCACCATGTAAAGCCTGTTGAGCGGGACCCCACTGCAGCAGCCAAGACAGGTACCTGACACATCTGTAGCAGGTGTGTTGTGTAGCCCTACAGGCTGTGAGTGTGTGGCACACGGGATGTGTGTGCCAAGTGTGGCATGTGCTCTGTTCCGACGTAACATATGCCTGTGTGCCAGCTGCGGAGGTGTGTGATGCTCAGGCAGGATGCTATTCCGAGTCCCCACGTATGCCCCAGTGTGTTCAGCTTGCTGTCAGTGCGTGTCTATGTCTGACTGGTATTGTAGTCAGTGTAGTATGACATGCCACCTGACAGGGTATGGCATTACTGGGTTCAGAGTGCTCAGTCCCCAGATTGGCTATGTGGTGGCATCCCACACATGTGTTGTACGTTCCTGGCCAAGGGTGATGGTTGACTGCATACATGTGGCAGCTGTGACATTGCCACATGACTCACATAAACCACAACTGGACCATAGAGGTGATTCACAGGTTACCTTTGCACATGCTACCCTAGTAGTGTGATTGCCATGGTGAGCACCAACACATAGGGCCAATGGGGAACAACATAATGAAGGTTTGTATATGTGGGTGTACTGCTACTGTTTCATAGCACTGGCATATATGACTGCACACGTGGGTAAATGCCAGGTAAGACATGTGCAATGTGTCACAGGCACCGTAGATGTGAACAGGACAGACAGTGACGTTCTGTCATGTGTAAACTTGACATACGTATCATACGCTATGCAGATGTCACTAGGAGTCCACAGAAGCACTGTAACTCTGCACTGCAGGTGAAGGCAGTGTTCCAGGGAACCCCAAGTGAACATGCATGCAAACAAAGCTACAGTAAGCAGGGCTGGAAGTAGTCCATTGTACAACAAAGAAGGGGTAACACTAACAGTAGGTAACAGTGCAAATATGTAGGCACTATCAACATGTACCCAGGAATGCACAGCCCAGATGCCCATGGTAGAACTGATATTATGTCATAGTTAATTGTGATTTGGATTACATTGGTACTGCACACATATCAACATGCGCAAACATCCACATTGCATAGTCGTTGTGGGCAACTTGACACCATTACTGTACATGTCCATCATTGCATATCACTACTTGCATTAGCTTCCCCCCTGTGCTACCCATGTATGTGGCTATCTGTTGACATCCTTACCACCAGCATGCAATAATGTGCAGCTGTTACACTTTGGTACGTACTATGGGTGCAGATAACAATACAGGACAGTCATACGGTTACTGCATCAGGCATGCTGGGATATACACACAGTCATATTAGCACACTGTACTGTTACCAACATGATACTACTAATACACTTCTATGTAGTCACCCTGTGCATCAGCAACGTGTTTACCTGTTCCCCCAATTATGTTGGAGATTGCAGGAGGTGGCACAGTGTCATCATATGCACAGGGTGTGAATTAGGTATGCCTGAGTCTGCCACTGATACCACCAATTGACATGTGTGTGTATGTGTGTTGGTGAGGGACAGCAGTACAGGGTGGGGCACTGTTGGTGCAGTGTGTGCATGTATGTGGTAGCCCTAGGTGTTAACATTTCGCATGTGTGTATGCACGCACACAGTTCCAACTCATGGCTGCCATATACAGGGGTTTGTGGACAGCCACAGACTGCACCTGGCAGGTCATACAGATCAGTGTCTGTGGGCACGGACACGGTACCTGTGCCTGGCAGGGGTGCTATGGACCGTATCCAGTACTAAGTCAGACTGGGTACTGTCATCGGAAGCCGGAGTGTGTTGACTTGACACAGGTCCCTGTTGGGACTGTCCAGAGCCACGTGCACGTGGTTTCCTGGGGCGTTCCGATGACAGCACAGACCCAGCATTGCTGGGGCTGCTGCTGGCACTATGGGGGCCTGCGCGGGCCTGTTGTTGTCCACGCCGACTGCCAGCTGCTGTTGTTGCTGGCATACTGCCACGTCGACGCCGCAACCGCCCACCATTGCCCTGGCTCATGGACATTTGGTTGTGGAACTGCTGTAATATGTCCCCACAATGTCTGTCTATGACATCGGTGAAATTACGGATAGCATCCACGATGTCACGCATACTGTCAGTCATGGCTGTGCGACATACTCTCAGCTCCCTCAGACCCTGTCTGGTGTACCTTTCCATACGCGACTGTGCCTGCATGACAGCCTGAAATATAGCTGAGGTTGACAGACCTCTTTGGGCACGTCTGCCAGAGGCAGTACGCCCACGGATGCTCCCACGAGAACTCATGGGCAACTGTCTGTGTGGTACCATTGCAGGACCCTGCCCATGGCTGCTGTGTGGGGAAGCATGTGCCACAGATACCACATTTCCCTGGTCAATGCCCACTGTATCCTGTCCATCACCTAGGGACAATGGTGACAAAGGATGCACTGGCAGGATGACTGTGCGCAATGATGGGGTTGACAGCTGTGTACTGTCAATTGGCTGACCAATGGCGGACCCTGACACACCTTCCTGTACCATTACACAGATATCATCATTACCAGTACCTGTGGCACCAGATTCAGGATTCCTGCTGCAGGACACCAGAGCAGCACCAGAACCTGTGGGAGGAAGACAGGAAACACAGTTTACAGTGTCCACACAATGTTACCAGTGATGCACTTATGCACACATGCACACATGCACACATGGACACAGGCGCACATGCACACGTGGACACATGCACACATGCACACATGCACACATGCACACAGGCACACATGCACACATGCACACGTGGACACATGCACACAAGCACACATGCACACGTGGACACAGGCACACATGCACACATGCACACATGCACACGTGGACACAGGCACACATGCACACATGCACACGTGGACACAGGCACACCTGCACACATGATACATGCACACCCCGCAGTATACACACAGAGCACTACTGAGTTACACTAGTATTACTAGCACTATCAGGACTATTATAGGTATTGTTAAACACACTCACCAGCATGGATGGCCTGCCTTGCTGTAACCCCGGAGGGACCTGCAGAAATGAGGAAATTAATGTCAGTGGGCACATCTGTGCCATTGATACTGCATATGATACAGTGCAGTAGTACACCAGTTGCCTTTCACACGTCAGCTGCTGATATTGCCAATATCACACATGCACAATTACATACTATGTTGACAGCTACATACCACAGACACACCTTACGCATGCATAAACTAACAGTGTACAGAACAGTCAAGTGTACATATGGCATATTACCTGCACGCTCCATGTCGTGCTGCTGTGTGGATCCAGCCTCCATCATGATGCAGGTGTATTGCTGTTGCTGTTCCAGGGCTGGAGCCACAACACTTAGGAGTAGCCCCTCCAGTCTGGTGGGGGGGGGGATGTGTGGCCACCCCACCTTCTGTGGCAACCTGTTGCCTGTGGATATCCGGCGCACGCTGATGGACATTTCTGATTAAATCACTGCAGTGATGTCGTACCTGCTCATATGTCCTATTATGCGTGCCAATGTCATTTACCCTACGGACAAGGTCTTGCCACAGTGCAGCCCTCTCCTGCTGATTCTGGCTGGTGTGGAAAAACAGTATGTCATACTCCCGCACCAAGCTCTGGTGTATCTCCTCATCTTCCGCTGCAGAGTAGGCGGGATTACGCTGACGCGCCATCTCCCTGGAAGAGAACACAAACAGGATATCAGCAGACTATGTCAGCAATATATGGCACACATACTATACATGATACTCAAGTGTAGTGATAGACTACTACTCCCATATGTTGCATGTGTGTGTCTCGTGGTGGATACACAAGTACATGGCCAGATATCAGTGTTCAGCCAACACCTGTGCAACAATACCTGCCACATTCCATACAACATAGTGGCATGCCCCATCGGTCAGCACACTGTGACAGGTCCAATGCACAACCTCACTCTGGGGGTTCATACCAAGGTACTGTATGTGGAACGCCATCCACTAGTGTGATGTGGACACAAGTTACTTGGCCTGGATATACATATCCCACCACCACCACCGGCACAGTAGACTACTTTGATATGTATGTGATTAGCCAGTTATTCACTTGTTAGGACTGAGATGGTATCCATGCAGCCCACTGGGCCAGTGGAAGCCACAACCCACACTGCTGACCCCTTTGCCCCTTTGCGAATGCTTACCACGGACATCCCACAGATTGCATGGAACTTGCCCACACATTTCTAACCCAGACCTTATGCACAAAGGTTAGGCATCCTGTCCGGTGGACCCCAGCCAGAGGCAGATTGTATAACAATAGCAGGAGGCTACTGCAGGACAGAGCACATTCACATTAAGGGAAGGCATCTGTCGTCAGCACTGGTAATACGCTACGGTCTCTCATAACAATGGCCACGGCCTACTCTGGGAGGAAAATAGCCACAAACACTATAGATAACTACAAGGCCTTCTTCAGTTATGTTACACATATGGACCAAATGCCTCAGATATGCTCTGAGTTAATACACACCTACTTAACATTCACCAAACACACAGATATTGGCAATATTCTTGCAGACAGGTTCGGTGCACGTATCCCCCCTCCTTCTCCCCCACAAGTTGAAATACTTATCACAGCTGAATGTAAACTCCCTATCATCTTACATGTCCAGGTGAGGGCCGCCCTCAGCAAAGCAGAACACACAGCATCACTGTGATCTGATGGTATCCCTGGATGTGTGCTACATGCACTCCAAGAGGACATACAACCGCATATAAGACTGATATTTAACCTTGGCCGTACTACAGGATATGTACCTGGACACTAGCATACAGCAACAGTGGTCCCATACCACTAAGGAGGCTCCTCTACTGACCCTGGGAACTACCACATCATAAGCATAACCGGCCTGGTCTGCTAAGCTATGGAATTATTCAATATGGGATGCATATACAGCGATATTGGGTACCTGCAGACACTTGTTCCCGGACAGTTTGCCTTTGTGATGGGCTGATCCTGCCTTTTGAACCTGGCTGACCTTTCAAAACAGTCACTACAGCCATTGATGAGGGCAACGCACAGACAACTGCTACCAGGATCATAGCCTAACACTGACTGACATGTAATGTATAGTCATCCCCTTTTGGTGGAACTACGTACACACAACATATCACATGGACATACCTATAGATACAGACCTATGACACATTTGGAGGGTTCACAGTATGCAGACTATTAACCTGCTACTTTACATTACCTATGTTTGTCGCAGCTGGTTGCGTTACCACTACTTCTGCTTCCTGCTGCTGCTGGCACGGCTTGCTACTGTCACTGCTGACAGCTTAGACTCAGTATGTAGCATGTGTATTTTTTTTTTCACTCATTCTCTGTCTCTGTCTCTGTCTGTCTCTCTCCCTCTGTCTGCTTCCAGACAGTGCAATGAACATATTGCATGTGTGGAGTGTTAGTACAGGATGCTTTTGTAGGTATCTGCATAGGTCCATGTGATGGCCTCTGCACCAATTGTAAGCCAGCATTTGCTAATTGCATGCAGCCAGTTGTGTACTGATTGCAGTTCTCACTGTGATTTCAGGACAGTGCTATAAAAGGGTATGTGAGATAGGCTTTGCCCTTTCAGACTGTAAGGGCGGGGACCATGCTGGTATGCTGTGGACACTGTTCTGTGAGTGTAAGGGTTAGTATCTCTCTCATGATTCAGGCTGTGTTGTAGATTCACATTTCTCCATTCCTTTCTCCTGTTCCCTGTAGTAAGTGTGTATGCACAATGGCACCTACAACTATATATATATATATATATATATATATATATATATATATATATATATATATATATATAGATATATATATATGTAAATATACATACATTTATATATGTACATTAACTGACATCATTACCTACTAGCTACCAAATAGCATGGCTGTTTCTGTTCACACACTACTATTATGGAAATCCACTAGTTTTGACAGTACTTCTAAATGACATGCTTTGTGTACTACACATCCTATATTCCCTTTACATTCATTCCTACTATTACATGATATATTTATTTTAGCACAAAGCTCTTGTATAAGAGTCATGGCTTAGTGGTAGGTTATGCAGACTACTGTGTTCAAGGTCCTGGGTTCGGGTCTAACAGTGGAATTTTATTTTGCTTTTGAACTGACTACAGGACCTGTCAGTCAGAGTGACTAAGGCACTTTTAAGCAGTTGTAACCGGGTTAGCGCTGGTTTGCGCGGAGCTCACGCACGTGCACTGGCGTTTAGCTCCGCGCACACACACACCCGCTTACAACCGCTTAACAGTGCTTACTCTGGCGCACACCCGCGCTATTTTCTTTGAAAGAAATGAAAATGGGGAGACAGGAAAGTGGTGAAAAAGGGTTCACAAAGAGGGTAAGACAGTAGGGAAACAAGCTTGGGATTTGCAGGAGGGATGTAGGTAAGGCCCATAGCTGCCCATTTCTTCATCAGCAACAGCTGTGCATATGTATCTAATTTGGTGTGACATTTGAAATCTTCCACCCCTGAGAGAGGTGTCAGGACAACAATAATACTTGTTGTACAGCCAATTGTAATTGATAGTTTCCATGTCCAGCAGACATGTGTGCGAAATGGGCAGCTATGTATGGGGCATAATTTTTTTGTGGGTACAGAGTGCCCTTTTTTTTTTTTTTTTTTTTTTCAGGTGAGAGTGGTATGTCAGGTGAAGGAAGTCGGTATATTTGGGGAGGTAGGTTGGGTAGGTCAACAGACAAGACAAACAAGACGCATACAGGGGCGGTGTATGACACGTGTGGGGGGGTTACACAATTGACGGGGATGGAGGTTTGGATATCCAGAGCCCATGAGCCCACAGATGGCAATAGTGGAACTGATATCCCCACCCATGGGCAGTTGCCACTGTTCCTTCACTGCCCAGGATGGGGCTGTGCTGGGGGCTGTGTAGGCCGGGCAACAGGCATGCCCTTAAGTTGTGCCACCTGTGCCTCAAGCTGGCGTAGGGGCCCAAGAACAGAGTCCTGGATCTCCCTACGCACCACAGTCCGGACGCTACGGAGGGTGAGTGGTGGTTCTCCTCCGGCCACACTTGCAGAGGGGGGACGAGCCCCATCCCCTGCAGCGCTTCCACCCACAGGTGGCACAGGGCCACCGGAGGAGGGTCCAGACTGGGCACTAGTGCCAGGTGCACTCGCCAGCTGAGGTGGGAGAGGTGGGTCCACTGGAACCCGCCTTCCCTGTCGTCCTATGTTTTGCATTATGTCATGACAGTTTGGGTTAGTGACATATAATACCATTCACAATTAGTTGTAACAGCATGCTTTAGTATTCCCATTAACCAAACACCCAGATATTCACACCATTGAACAGCGGGCATAACACATGCAAAATTTGAACAGCAATACACAGTCCAACAACATGCATGGTTGACTGATGGCAACAGGCCATCAGGTTTGGATGTATGAATGGGGCAGATGCATCAACGGACATGCAAATATTTATGACCCAACAGAACAAATGTCCAGGGGTGTTAATTGTGATTGCACATACCATTTTCATGTGGAATGGGTTATATGTGGTTATAGGGTGGGGTGAAGAAAATAATATTAACACCTTTGAATACCAATACATATGCTGCACATTTCTAATAGCTGCACATATATACACACTACTGTTCTAACTACAGTTTCCTATATGATAACTACTTCAACTTGGTGATAGGACTGTTACTGCTACATTAATATGCATTTATTGTTCTTCATACACATTCATATCTAGCTTTGTTCAGCTACATCATCCTGCTACATTTGCTTTATATAGCTATAGACAACTGTGGATGTTTGGTATGTCAGACAATCATACTATCTGCATATTGCAGACTGAGAGCAACATATCCAGATTTTGGGATACACATTCCAGCTGCAGCAACACTTTGAACAGATTTCGCTGTTTGGTTTTGCTTCTCACATGCATTTCATTCTGTACTGACTGCAGTATACTTTATTCAGGGGTTATTACTACTTTATTGGTGGATTCATGACACTTTCTCACACTCTCTCACTTGTTTTCATTTTATTATTCAGGATGGTACTTACTTCTAGGCTTTATTGACATGTTTTACCTGTAGTTATTACAATCCTTTCCAGCAGTCTCACTTATGTCATGTTTCAGTATTTCAACAGGGGTATATTTCACACATGTGATTTGCTCATCTTCTGCAGCTGTACTTTTCAGCCTGCTGCAGGTTGCGTACTATTATATTACAGGTGGGGCATCTTTATTTCAGACTTTATTTCAGACATTTTCATTTTTCTGTTTGGATTACAGACTGCAACACACTTTTGTAATCAAGCAATACTTGCAAACACTCTTACACTTGTTACTTGCACATTCTATTACTTAGTGACTACACTGCACTCTTTTGCTAACTGTCATACTTTAATATTTCTTTACAGTTACTGGGAGAGGATTACTGACCTGCTTGGTGGTGCAACCGCACCAGCCTATCGCCATAGGCTCTGCGGTTTGCAGAACGGACACCTGCAGCTGTAATATAAATGAAGTAATATTGGAATACACATCTCCATAATATCAGCTAGTTTAATTTCTTACATACATAATTACTTGTAACTTACTCAGTAGTGGGGCGTTGGGCATTTGCTGGGCCTCCTGGATCCAAAGGTTCAATTGGTCCTGTTTGCATATCTTCAGGTCCGCATGGTGGTGATGAACCTGCTCACCAGTCCTTGGAATCCCTGTGGCACTGGTGAGATCATGAGCCAACCGGTCCCACGCCTCAGCCCTATATGCTCCCCACAGGACCTGGCCCTGCATGAGTTGGGCCTCATGATTGTGGACTAGGAGCCAGACCATGTATCTGGACTCCTCAACGCCCCACCTCTGTGCTCAAAAGCAACTACCCTCACCTACTCATGTCATTCTGGCTGTAAGTCAGTTCTACAATCGTTTATGCTGTGTATTCCCACCTATGGGGCTTATATAGGCCGTTTTTCCCACACATATCTGTGATTGGCCATTTTGGAATTGTATCAACTTCACAAAACCTGCTTTGTCATGCTCCACTTTGTATTCATTCCTATATATTTGCTATTACTGCATTTACAGGTACTGCTGTCATGGCTTAGTGGTTCAGTACCTTGACTATGGTGTATAGTATCCTGGGTTCGAACCTGGGCACTGCTTTTTATTTTTTATGACTGTCTAGACAGGCCGAGGGGTGTGTCTGTGTAAAGGCAGTTTTGATACGGCTTGCTCCACGTTGCCCGTCGGTTAGCTTGTTGGCGTGGTGTGCAGCTCCGCGCAAACGAGTTACTCTGGTTTACACTTCATTTGGCTGTCAGCATGCATATTACGCTCAGTTCAGCTAGGGACACACAGTTTCAGTGTGTTAAACCACTGCTCACCTATGGGCACTCATTTTGCACCTGTTAAACCACTGATCACCTACGGGCACTCATTTTGCACCTGTTAAACCACTGCTCACCTACGGGCACTCATTTTGCACCTGTTAAACCACTGCTCACCTACGGGCAGATGCACTCACCTTGTTAAACTGTAGCTCAGCTATAGGCTCATCTGGCATATTTTATTATTTTATCTCACATTTCTTCAAAATAAATGGACTATTTCATTACATTATACATGAACTATGATTTTATATGTGTACATGTTTGTCAGGGACTTATTTCGTGCTTATTTTACTAGAAATAAAAATTGGTGATATGGGGGCTTGAACCATGAATGCTTGTTCTTCAGCCGACGTCTCTACCACTACGCTATTGCTTCTTGGCTTGCTTTGCTTATTTAGTTCTTATATCCTTTTCCACTGACTGCTAACTGTGGCTAAGCTACAGGCACGCCCGCGCAAATGAGCGCACTCACGGGCAAACATTTTTACGATTAAAAAAAATATATAGCATGTTCATTTATATATTTTATGTTCATAGTCTGTGGGGGCATGTGTTGCATTTTGTTTATTCACATTTCCATGGCCTCTGTCGTGGGTGTTTACTTTGGGCAATTTTACTCTTCTGGGGGCGTGTCCGCTTGCAGGGCTCGGCCTACGGACATGCCCCCTACTGTCTTCCACGGACCGTGTTAGCCTTAGGTGTGATTCAGCATGCTCTCATGAATATGCAGAGCATGCTGACATCACTCCGTTTAACTGCAGCCTCCGTGTAAGAGTTATAACTCTTACACGGAGGCTTCATAAATCCTGCCCAATGTCTTTTAAATGACTTGATCCGAGTTATACCACAGGCAAATGCTCATTGTTATTATTTTTTTTCTGTTCAAAATACATTCTGCCTAATGTTAGAATGACAAATGTACAAGTTATAGGAAATAATTCACTATTTTCATTTAATCAGCCAGAATTCATATGGCTGACAGAGAAGGCATAACACAAAATAAACTTTCTATGAAACTATAGGCATGCTTGCTTCACACAGTTCTTTCTACTAATTCTAAATAAATGTTATCATCAGTATATCATTTGTCATATCAGATTTCAAGTTGCAAAAAAAAATATGAAATTAAAGCTGTGTTATCTGATACTGTGTGAAATACACACACACACACACACACACACACACACACACACACACACACACACACACACACACACACACACACACACACACAAAACAGCTTTAAGTATTAAAGAAACAATAATCACAAAAAAAGACACTAAACGAACTCAGGCAGCAAACTGATACCACAGGAAAACGTCTCTTTCAAGTGAAGTGCTAGAATTAAGCTGAAGCTGAAGCACTAATGAAAAAGTTTATTAAAGAAACAATCCCCAAATCTTCAAAAGAGGACAGATGTAAACGAAAGAGTACAAATAAAAATTTATTAAAATAAATAGCCCTTTATGTGTATCCACGTATGAGTTTATATTCGTGAGTGTATGCATTACAGTTAGGTACATATTATGTTACAGTTCATAATCTATACATCTATCTGTATATTTCCCTAGAAGAAAATGAGGTGCCATATATGATGGTCGCTGACAAAATCCATTCCTTCACTTTTTAACATTTAAGATATTTTTAGAATCTAAAAAGGTCAAGTGTATTCTCTAAAAATAGGTCGGCCTACTCAAATTAGTCAGAACTGTCATAATATTAAAGGAATTTCAAGATAAAAATCTAGTTTTATAGCATAAATGAATAAGATAATCCATTCAGTATAAAACGCTTTCCATAGAAAGTTTATTGCCTCTGCTATAATTTAAACATGAAGAAATTTTCCCAACTAATTAGAGCTAAAGTTCAGAAATCAAGATACATCTGAACAGTTTTACAATACCTAATATGTAACATTTTCTGGCCGTCAAAAAAAAAAAAGTAACACGTTTGATAGACATACCATTTTTAGAAATATGTCTTAATAAAGAGCCCAGATAACTCATAAATGAGGAAGCCCATTTTGTCAAGAAGGAAATATGTCTTCTGAGAACTAAGAAATTGTATTTTAGACCACCTTTGAATGCCTTTAAAATATTTTCTTATCATTTATGGTTCAAAAGTAAATAATGACTTTGTGGTTTCTCTCTGCAATACAGATAGGCTTGTAAAACTGAAAGGGTTACAGAAACAAACTGTGATGCATTCTTGAATGCTGAGACACTGAAGTAAATCCATATTAACAAAATTTGTATTTTGACAAGTTGGCTTTCATAAAATGTTTGCCCTTAAAATGTTCATAAAATCACTCACTGAAATGCTAAATCACTATTTTTTGATATTACACATTTCTTAAGACCCCCTAGGGCCCCAAAAAACTGTGCATGTTGATAGGGAATTAGCTGGTAAATAAAATAGAAAACAGCAAGTAAAATTATTAAATAGATATTAAAGATTATGTGGAACATATGATTTGTACCAAGACTGTGGCAAGCTAGCCTGAAGCTGACTGAGAGATGTGTTATTCTGTCATAGAAGTTTAATGCCTGGGATTAAGGCTATAAGCTGTAGTTTATGTGGAACAGGGTTTGATTCCCTTACTCCTATTTTGCTTTGAGTGTAAACTTGAGAATGTTTCATCAATCTTTGGGGGCAGCTGGGAATATGGGCTAGTCCCCTCAATGCTTCCATGGATTGTAAGTTTAGTAACTAATTCTGCCGCAGAAAGAGGTGTTTAGTAACAGTATGCATACAATCTGAAATAGCTTTGTTCCTATAATACCAGTCAGACCTAACCCTTGATCTGAGATGAATATGATATAAAGTGTCAGAAACAAGGAAACTTGCAAATTTCAAGGGCAGAAAATATGTTTTGTAAGAAAGTACTTTAAATTTCCTAACGGTCATTTACTAGCTTGTATTGACATGCAGGTACTACTTCACCTTTGTTATGTCTTCTGCTTTTACCTACGCACGTTTGCATGCATACATGTGGGAATGAACACACACACACACGCACACACACACACACACACACACACACACACACACACACACACGCACAAAGTACAAGCTATTCATTAAAAAATTAACAAGTACTGCTCATCAGTTCACACTGAGGTTTATTGCTTGAAATAACAGACTGAAAATAAACTGCATTGTTTAACCACTGCATACTGCTTATGCAAAATATGTGAATCTAAGCAATTCACTTCTCCAGATTAATGTTCCTGAGCCAATAATTTAATAAAAAGTCTGAAAAGTAACTCTGAGCTGGTATAACAGTGAATAATATCCCTAACAATAAAAATGTTTCAGGTCACTGCAAATCATAACAGTAAAGTTTTTAAGAGAAATTATGACTCAGTCATTCATTCAGTTAAACTGTCAGGATTACTTGCAGTGCCTTTTCCAACTTGGTTTTAATCTACACAGATGAAGAGCACTGAGCTTAACGCAATAAGCTGTACAAACATATTTTTCAATAGTCTCATATGTCATGCTTTATATATTAGCTACATTTCTAATGGGGGACATAAAGGGAACAGATTTGAATTCAGACATATGAGTCTTTCCACTGGTTTTGTCCCAGAGGAATTAGAGAGTGGTGTTTGTGGTCTCCATGCATAAAGGTGGTCGCTCTACTGACCATGGGAATTAGCTACACCACTGTTATTTACAAGGCTTTGGAATGTATGATAGTTGAACAAATAATATGATAGCTGAACAAATAAACAATGATATAGGTGACCTTATATCCCTGGATACACATCAGTTTGGCTTTATAAAAGGTAGATTGTGCCTGTTAAGCCTGGTTTAGTTCATTGACTGGGTTACTGAGGCCATGGATAAGGGGCATACAGTCCAAACTGCTTATCTAGACCTTGTCAAGGTCTTGGTCACTACCCCTCCCCCCATGTTGGGATTATTGACAAATTCTTCCAACTCAGCACTAATCCATACATAGTTCACTGCATTGATAACTGGCTGTCTGGCAGAAACCATACCCTTAAGGTCAAGTGTATTTGCTCTAGACAGGGAAGTGTGAATTGTTGTGTCCCAAAAGGCTCTGCCCTGGATTCACTTCTTTTCAATATATATTTGTGTGACATAAAAGCTGATGTCCGGGGACTTTGGCTAACCAAGTTTGCTGATGATTGCAAACAGGGTATGGCTAAAAAATCCTATTCTGATACTCAAATTCTCTGGTAAGGATTGGACCAAATACATATTTTTATATTAATCATGAGCTAACCATTAACACCAAGATATGAAGCATAGCTTCTTTTGGGAAAATCTTGCATCACTACTACTTACCATATAAATACCATTTCACTTAAATCTGACACAGTCATCAGGACTCGGGTACATATGTTAACAGACTTTCCTTTGACCACCATGTGATTGTGTTCATTACAAAATCGTTCAGCCTTGCAGAGATTATCCATTGTGGCATTTCTTCAAGGTCTAAAGAAGCTATAAGCCAACTTCTTTCATTCCTCATTAGGCTCATAATTAAATATGATGTACCCTTTGGCAGGTACCTCAACAAGCACCAAACCCAGTTTGAGACACCTCAATATTTCCTTACTAAAAAGATTTCAGGTCTCAGTACCCTAATACACTAAAACCTTTGTCACTCTACTCAGTGCCACACAGACTCCTGAAGGTGATCTCTTCCTACTTTTCATTGCAATGAGTGTCCCAGTATCCTTTGAACGTTTTCGTCTAAACAGAACAAGTGATAAAGCAAAGACCCATTCTAGAGACCATAGCCTACAATATCGCATTAGCAAGACCAGATGGTGGTGACAGACCAGGATCAGCCTTGGGTCAGCTGGTGCCATATGCAAAAGGTCTCCACAGCACCCACCCCACAACAGCACCCTGTGCCACCATCCTGGTCTACCTACACTATACAGATTACTGGAAAAGTGCCTCTCCTAGAGATGCGCACTAGGTGACTGCCTAGTTGGCCTATGCCTAAGGCCGGCTATAGTGACAGATACATAACCCAAAGTATACTCTGTTTTTGGAACAGGCTGCCCTTACCTATAAAGCAGAGTACTTCCCTAGATACATTTAGAAACTATCAGGATGACTGCATGGGTGATTGCAAATTTTCATCAGGAATACTGGAAAAAGTATGTTTAAGGGGTGGGCACTGCTAGTTTCCCACCAGTACTGGGTGAAGTGGCTAAGCTTTTTGATTTTGTTTTAAGGGTGTCAGCTTAGCAAGACCCTATGAACCTATGAATCTTTGAACCTTTTGTTCTTCAGCTGTTATACAACACCATGTACCTAATTACAAACCTGCTAGCTTGGTGTGGCTCATTAGAGTAATACAAATCTAGGAGAGCTAACCTGATAAGACTGAAGAAAGTTCAAACAGGCCTGGAAAAGGAATCTTTGCTTGCATCTGCCTTATATCTGGATTTCAGGAGGATTGCAACATAGAAAGCTCTCAAAGTAGTGCCTTGTCACAATTCCCAAAAATGTTTTCTCTTTTTCTTTTTGATTCTATTTCCCATTAATAATTTAAATAGACAATTATCACTTTGGGGAACATACTGGTTTTAGTATTTGTGTTATAAAAGCAAATTGTTTATGATTCTATGTATTTTGTTTCAATACCTGTGAGGCAAAGCAAAAATGTTTTGTTCAGTAGTGAAATGAATCTAAAAATATTTGCAATAGTAAAGTAACAACTTGAAAAAGAAAACATGGCGAGTATCTTCCCTGCATTTCTGGTATTCAACAAACTCTGTCTTCAGCTCCTTTTGCAGTCATGCTTTGCCACTGGAATGTGGCCTATCTGAGAGGGGGAAAAACAACACACATACTTCCCACCGCCAATGAGCCATATCAATTATTATGAAACTGCTCTTTGCCTTCATGTACAGTCTCCACCACAAGAAGAGATAGTCATGTGCTGTGTACATTTCTGTTGTCTCTCTGGGAAAGTGAGATAATAGTTATATTAATATATTCAGTTCATTGCTCTCAAATGCATGTACTGCTCCATGATAAGCCATATTAATGATCTTTCAGCACTGATTATGTAATTACAATGAGTTTTCATGTGCGGCATGTATTGTTACTCCTACTCTAAAACGATAACTACATTGTATGTATACATCAGATGTTTGATAGCAATGAATACATCATAATGACTGTGATGGCCATGCCCTGGTCCAGCAATCAAGGAGCCACAATCCTTACCACTAACACCAGAGAGAGTGCCTCATATAAAAGGAAAGGGTAACAAATACAAACAGTAAAGTTCAATTTCCCTTAAGTGCACACAGAGATCACAGTCAGTCTGGGGCTGGTTGCTTTCTTGCTCCCCAGGTCCCCAATAAGACTCCCCACTGGCACAGCTATAGGGTCCAGATCTCAGCCTAGCAGGCAAGCTAACCTCCAGTACCCTCTCTGTCCAACCAGTGCTTCGTGTCCCTGCCCAGGTAGCTGACACACTACACACACTTTGAGATAAGTATTTATACAACTTCACAGACACTCCTGGGAAAGGCTGACACAGATTCTCCAGCTATGCCCCTTTACCCAGATTATACGGTAGTAATTACTGCCACCACCAGCTAATACTTATCAGCTACCCAAAGACCCTTAAAAGGTTGTCCAATTATTACTGTGCAATATTATTATCCAGTTGGTAAGTATGACTAATCAGTCTAAGGCTTATTAGAGTGGCCTCGTACAATAAACTCTAGAAATATGCAATGTACTGTCGACCTTAACTTAACTCTACACAAACCAGCCACAGGTAAAAGGTTATTAAAATATTTAATAATAAATAATTAAAAACACAAGACAATACTACTACACCACAGTGTTATCCAAGAGTTCAGAGATCATACAGAAACTTAAAACAATACAGTAGGAAAGTTCTGATATAACAGGAAAAACACTTACGTCTAGGTTTTTAGGTTCATAGGTAGGTACTAGGCTATCAGACCTAAGGCCTATACAAGCCCAGCCAAAAACATACCCTGGTTTTTGCCACCCAAGAAAATTATTTTCCTGTGCCACTGTTGAGCAGAGCCACAGAAGTGATCCCCGAGGTGAATTTCCTATTTCCTATCTAATCATCAAGATTTTTCTTGAAGAGTGCTAATGAGGAGCTTTGTTTGATATAGATAGGTAGTTTATTCCAGAGTATGGGAAGACTCTGGGAAAGGAATCTATCCCTCCGGCATGTTCTGCTTATTGTGGTGACAAGGTTTAGGTCCCTAGAAAGTGTAGCTCGATGGGATTAGGATTTCTTTAAGTGGAGAATGTTCAACAGCTCTGGGTTTGACATAGCTTTGTATGTTAGGCAGAGATCACCTCTGAGTAGGCGATATGCGATGGAGTAAAGCTGGAGTTTTTTTAGATGGTCTGCTTACAGTATCTGTTTGAGGCTGGTAATCCTCTTTGTGAGGTATTTCTGCAGCCTTTCCAGTTGTTGTAGATGTCTTGTGAGGTACATACCAAAAGGGGCGTTGTACTCTATAATAGGTCTAATGATTGATGAGTAGAGGGGAACAATGACCTCTTTTTTTCTGGATGAGAAACCTTTTGTGATGATGTGTGCCACGTAGAAGGATTTGCTGACTACTGTGGCAATGTAATTATCAAAGGAGAGACTACTGTCCACCTGTGTCCCAAGGCCTCTTATCACACTTTCGGTGTTAAGTATACTACCGTCTATGTTGTAGTTCATGGGTAAGAGTTTTTACCAAAGGGGAAGGGGATGACAATGCACTTTTTGGCACTGAGCTTGAGGCCATATCTTTGACACCAGGCATCTGTCTCAGCGAGGCCCATCTTTATAATCCTAGCTATTTCTTCAAGAAAACAGACTTCTAATGTAACTTACTTTCATAGAGCAATGCAGTGCTGAGTTAGAAAGTCAGATCGAAATGCTTACCATCTCTCTCTCTCAGCCATAGTTTAAAATTACTAACATTTCTGCTGGGCACTCCCAGATTACATCATTTTGACACTTAGGTTTTCCCAGTATATGCATTACATCATTTTGACACTTAGTCTGGAGTTCCCAGGCCAACATGTTACATTATTTAGCAATCTAACACCTGCTCAGGAAACTACAACAGTAAACGACATTTCATATGTACACTCTAGTAATTATTCCTTAAGTTAAAACTATAGAAAGAATGTGATAGCCCAGACCAAATGGCTCTGAGCTCTACAGATCAAAGAACCTACAAGACATAATTTTAATTTCAAAGAACATTTGAAATGCTTGCCTTAGTTTTCCTTACAGCAGATGGCAATGTTGCTACTATCTTGAAGTTTACATTTTACAGTGTTTTCTTTCATTTAAGAAACAAGCCTGTATTTTACATTTATATTTACAAATGATAGAATTGTGTATCAAATTCTATTTGACTAGGCTGGCAGCCTTCACCCATCTTCCCTACCAGTCATCTCATCTCTCCCCCCTCCTGGCGAACTCAAGCAAGTTTTTCAAGTGACCCTTGATAAACATTGCTTGAGAGGGTTAGGTCTATCTGGGTGTACCTCACCCCATTCCCTGTCTTGAGAGCCCATGTCTTGAGAGCCCATCTGCACTGGCATTGCTAATCCCACTGTTGCGCTGCACTGACATATCATATGCTTGCAACCCCAGGCTCCATCTCAGCAACTTGGCATTTTGCTGACTGGCTCTGTTTAACCATATTAGATGGTTGTGATCTGTCATAACAGTGAATTTCCTTCAATACAGATAAGGCTGAAGTTTTTGCAGTGCCCACACTATGGCTAGACATTTCTTTTTCTATGGCTGCATAGCATTGGAGCCTATGACCGAGATAAACCACTGGGGGCTCTACCCCCTCTGAAGAAATCTGGCTAAACACAGCCCCACCCCATGGCTAGAAGCATCCACCTGCTCAACAAATTCTTTGCTGTAATCTGGACTGGCTTCTTTAAGCTTCTGGAATGCCTGCTCACATGCTGGGGTCCACACTACCTTATCTGGTCTGTTCTTCCTTGTCAGGTCTGTGAGGGGAACAGCTATGGTACTATAACTGTGGATGAACATTCTGTAGTACCCTGCTGTCCCTAAGAATGCCCTCACCTGCTTTTTAGTAACAGGTGCAGGCCATACCTGAATGGCTTCCACTTTGGCAGGTTCTGGCCTTATCTTACCACTCCCCACTCTATGTCCTAGGTAGGAAACCTCTGCCATACCCACCTGACATTTGCTTGACTTAATGATCAGCTCTGCCCTCTGTAGTCTGCCCAGCACCTCCCTGACATGCTGAAGGTGCTCTGGCCAGGAATGGCTGTAGATGGCAATATCATCTAGGTAAGCAAGGGACAACCCTCCTGATCCTGATAGGATATTATCCACCAGCCTCTGGAAAGTAACTGTGGAATTCTTCATCCCGAAGGGCATCTTTGTGAACTCATACAAGCCAAAAGGATTCACAAAGGCTGACTTTTCTCTAGCACTGGGAGTCAAGGGCACCTGCCAATAACCCTTGGCAAGATCAATGTAAGAAACTTAGCCCCACCCACTTAAGTTCCTGTAGCCCACACAGAACCTGGTGCTGCCATCCTTCTTTGGTACCAGCACCACTAGCGAGGCACAGGGACTGTTGGACTCTTGAATCACATCACCAACATCACCTGTGCCTCTTCCCTCAGAGTCTGTCTGACACTCTCAGGCACCCTATAAGGGGCCTGCCTAATAGGCCTTTTGGGTCCAGTATCCACCTGGTGCTGCATCAGGTGGGTGCAACCTGGTTTCCCAGTGAACATGTCCCCATATTCCTGCAACACTGCTCAGATTTCTCAAACCTGGGTAGGAGATATCTGCTGGAACATTGCTACCCCTTCCACTGAGGTGTCAGCCCGAGCCTCACTGAGGAGATCAGTCCCCAGATCTCCCTCAGACTCCTCCTGCAATCCACTGCAAATGCTCAGCACAAGGGCCTCCCTATCCTGGAAAAGTGTCATCCTGTTAATGTCATACAGTTTGTGGCCCTGCCATCTGCCTAGCAGTTCCACTATGAAATTAACATCACTTACCTTTCTTACCACATTGTAGGGTCTCTCCCAAGCTGCTTGCAGCTTGTTGTATCTGACAGGAATGAGAACCATTACCTGCTGCCCCACAGAATGCTCTCTAGCTCGGGCATTCCTGTCATACCACACCTTTTTCTGTTGTTGCGCTTCTGCCAGGTTCTCTTGAGTCAAGCCCATGAGTTCCCTGAGCCTTGTCCTGAGGTTTAGGACATATGCCACAACAGACTCCTTGTGAGACTCGCACTGACCTTCCCACTCATCTCGAATTAAATCTAGAGGTCCCCTCACCCTATGCCCATACAGCAACTCAAAGGGTGAAAAACCTGTGGATTCTTGGGGAACCTCTCTGTAAGCAAACAACAGATGGGGCAAATATGTGTCCCACTCCCTCTTAAACTGATCTGCAAATGCCCATAGCATGGACTTGATTGTAGAGTTTAACCTCTCAACAAGATCATTAGTCTGGGGATGGTAGGGGGTGGTCTTCATGTGCTTCACCCCACAGGACTTACACAGACAATCCAGCAGGTTTGACATGAAATTGGCACCTCTGTCAGACAGTATTTCTTTTGGGAAACCTACCCTGCTGAAAATCTCAACGACGCATTTGCCACTTTCTCTGCCTCAATAGAGGACAAAGCCACTGCCTCGGGGTATCATGTAGCATAATCCACTCCATGCTAGGATTGGTGGTAATTGAAATTGATAAAAAATACTATACCATTATAAATACCTGTTGGATTCCTGGGATTGGTTCTAAAACAGTTAAGAAATACTTAGTCTGAATAGGAATACACTACTATAGGTAGACCTATTTTTTTTCCAGAGAATAAGAACATCTCTTCTTTTTGAACCAAAACTGAGAGCCGATTAATACTGAATAGTCTTTTAACCACAATCTATTTACATCTTTAGTCAATAAATGAGTTTCCTGTAGAAAAACATTGTCTGCTTTATGTAGAGTTAAATACTTATTTAAACTACCCCTCTTTAAGGGGTTATTTAACTCATTTATGTGTAATGAAAGTGATTTATATACTGGCATCTATTGGAACAATAGGTACAGAAACTGCTATGAAATTATTTAGTGCATTAAGCATTACACTAACAAAAGAACAACTTGTTATGGACAAACACAATAAGAATGATGTCAAACATTCAGAATTAAAAAAATATAACCACCAACACAGAATAAAATATTCCAGGCTTGATGAAAGGCTCATACAAGTTGCTTACTCACAACACCATAACACAAGCAACCACATTGTTGCTACCACTTCCATGGGCATAAACTGAAATTTTCTAAATAAATATTTTACACTTTTTAGGAATATGTAACATTACTAGAAAACAAACCAAAAAAATTACACAACAAGGTTAATATATAATAAAACCTATCAGAAGAAGTTTAAATAACTATTCATGTATAATAATTAGCATTAATTATACATAACATTTATTTATATATTAACTATCATATTGAAGATATGGTCGGACAATTCTTAATACTTGAAGTATTTATATGAAATAAGATACTCTGTGTTATGAGTAAATAAGGTATTTTAAGGTACATGTGTTTTTCAACTTGTTATTCCACTATTCTCTATATAAAACACATATCTGAATCTTCTGATTAATAAAGTGGTGCTACAACATTATATAGTATAAACAAATGCTTCAACTCGGAATAATATTAATTAAAAACTTGAGAATTACATTCCAAAAAAAAAAAAAAACAGTGTAGCAGCTACAGAGGGAATAGGATACTTGGTGGTAATATTGAAAACATTTAACACAAATTTCCACTCAACTATTGATTGTACATTTGTGTACTGTGTTTGAGGTTTAATGAAAACAGCTCTATGTGTCTCCCATCAAATATGTATCCTTTGTGCATCATTTCACATGCTCCCCTTCAATAATTAAACAGATGTTCCAGGTGTATATAGCTAAAATAAGCCATTCAGAAGTCTTACTATAATATTTAATTGCACTACTTACAGTGTGTCTTTAATACTGGGAAATATTATTTTAAAAGGTAGAGCATTTAAAAGTCCATTTCTGCAATCCTTTTCTGTGTTCTGTAAGCTTCCTGCTTCTGAGAGGTTAAAGGTCACAATGCACTTTCTCTCTGACTCAGCAACTGTTCAGAAAGGATTTAGAGTGAAGCAGAGGCACGCAGAAGCTTGAGGCAACTTGAAAACATTTTCTAAACTCTTCTGAAGTACTTCAGTGAGAAAATAGACTGAAAAGAAATTTTTTAACACAGAAGTCTCGTGAACACATTCTGCAAGTCACATTTAAACTTTAAGCCTTTTTTAACATTAGATAAGCAGGAGAAAGTTATACAATCTTAATAACTTCACCAGAAAGAAAAGGGTTAAAACACATCAGTGCACACATTTTTACTATATCCCCCACTGTCGGTAACACTGTATGTAAATACTGTGTTCAATATTAAAAATTAAAGCAGTAAAGAGTTTTAACATTCCCTTCTACATACACATATTTCCCAACAGTCAAACTAGCCCCCAAACCAGACTCATTCTATTAAAGTTACTCAGTTACTAAATTATTATTGAAAAGAAAAGAGTGAGAGGACAGAAAAGAAAAGAAAAGGAATAAAGAATAAAAAAAAACTGTTTGAGTGTGGTATTTCCCTTTAGATTCATAGTAGTTTAGTTATAATAAACTTATTAGTATATACTTCCCTCCCTCTAGTGGATACAATGCAATATTAAAGTGACAGGGAGACTTCTTCTTCTTTTGGCTTTTTCCAGTTAGGGGTCACCACAGTGGATCACCTGTCCGATCATGATTGGCAGGGGAGTTTTACGGTGTTGAGTTACCAGCCCAGTGCCCAACCTTCCACAGAAGGCGCACACACACACACACACACACACACACACACACACACACACACACACACACACACACACACACACACACACACACACACACACACACCTAGGGCTAATTTAGTGTGTCCAATCCACCTACAGCATGTCTTTGGGATGTGGAAGGAAACCGGAGCACCTGGAGGAAACCCACATGACCACAGGGAGGACATGCAGACTCTGCACAGAAGGCACCCAGGCCGAGGATCGAACCGGAGAACCTCTTGCTGTGAGGCAACAACGCTAATACTTGTAAATTAAAACTAATGCAATGGAAATAGAAAAGTATTACCGTTTGGTGATTTCATTTAAAACATGTTTCAGAAACAGCCTATTTTAAGACAAATAAAATATAAATAACAAACAGGAAGTTTTATTTGTCTCTGAGCTTTTTTTGTTTTCTTTAACTGACCAGCCATTTCTTGCAGCCTGTCTTTTTAAAGACACACTCAGGTCCATATCATCAGTAGAATTAAGTAAATTGTTCTTCTATACGAATGAATCTGCATCTTCTAAGGAATCAAATAGTTTTCCCCTCTGGCAAGAATAATCTTACTTTTGCAGGGTAGATTAGGTTAGTTTTTATTCCAGCTTTCTTCAGTGATTTTAATAGAGGAATACAAGCTTTTCTTGTTGAAACCACCAGAGAGGAATATTCATTGTCAAATCTAATTAAAGAATCACCAAGTTTTATAGGTGAAGCAGACCAGGCTGTTTTCAAAACTAGATCCTTGTCTTGACTAGAAATAAATTTGACTATTATAGATCTTGGATTTGAAAGTTTTTTGGTTGGTGTCACTACAGGTAAAGATCTATGAGCCTTCTCTATGGAAAATAACAGGGCTATAGGAAGGTTTAATGCTTTAAGGATCCAAGTGGATAAAAAGTTTACCATGTCATCTCCTTCTAGTTGCTCAGGGACTTCACAAATATGGATGTTGTTCCTCTTTGCCCTATTCTCCGGGTAATCAATGTTTTTGAAGAACTTATTTTATTGAAGAATAAAATCAATGTTATATTCCCCTTCTGTAAGTCAGCTGTCTATGTCAGTGATAGAATCTTCCATAGCAGACATCTGGAATTTCTGTTGTTTCACTAGTTCCTTCATTGAGTCAATCTGTTTTGTACAATTTTCTTTTATTCTGACCACCTTGGAGTCCAGTTTATCCAGTTTTAAGGATAGGTCTTGTATAGACTGTTACTCTTTCTTCACTGAATTTTCTTGTGAAACTACTTTACAGTGGTTCATCTTCCTTTGGTAAATCTTTATCTTGAAGTTTTTGACAGGAAAATATTTGAAATGTAAATTATATTTTCCACCAAATTGTCCCAAGAAGTTTCCAACATGATGTTCCAGTTTATTTGAATGATTTTTGATTACAATGATAATTTAATCCTGTCAAAAATGTAAAGGACAAGCAGAGCAAAATGCCTGTGGTGCTAACTGCTTGCCATCTTGGCCACTCCCCTGGAAGCTGTATTCCATTTTTATTTACTAGAAGAATGTATGAGGAATAAGATAAACTTTCTTTGTTGAGGAGAAGACCATTACATTACATCCTGGGATTAGTTAGAAGCTTGTTAGAGGAAGAGTAGCTATATAGATGACAAAAGTTATTTTGTAACTTGTCAGATGGATTTGTACAAAAAGTGCAGTAGAAGAATATTACTACACATGATTAAATTAATGCTTGGGAGTTCCATATGAGAAACCATTGACAGTGAGGGAGAACAGAATTGGGCCTAGTACAGATCCTAGGGAAACTCCTATATTAAGTGTACCAGTTTTGCAGAGGACATTATTACAATAATCTTGGATGATTTCTGTCTTACAAATACCTCTGACACCAGTGAATCATGTTATCTTAAAGTTGAGTCTTTGAAGCTTATTGTAAAGCAGCCTATGGTTAAAAGTTTTGAAGACCCTAGTTATATTGAGAAAGATCCCTGGTGTAATTAATGTTTAATTAATGTCGCAGTAAATGGTGGATGTGGCCATTATAAGGATGGTAAATGTACTAAAGCCATTAAAAAATCCATGTTGTGCTTCTCAGTTATTCATGTGGTTTTGTTGATGTTTGAAGAGTAGTCTGTCATGTTTATGATTTGCCAGAGGTTAGAAATACATCTGTAATCATTTGTAACATTAACTGAATTAACACTGAGAGGGAGTGATTATGAATGACTGCTTGAAAGCAGAAGGGAGAATGGCTGAAGTGATATAAAAGATGAAGATATGAACAAGGGATGTAGTAAGTTTTTCATCAGCCAGCTTTAAAATTGTGGAATGTCATTTACAGTATTTGGCACCTGAGTTACTAAATTTAAGTAGAAGGGATTTTGTAAGCTTAATATATATTTGGGAGAAGTGGAAAGTAGGTGCAAATGAGGCTAGTCAGTACAGTTGAAGTGAAAGGTAATTTCCTGTTCAGCTGTGGAAGGTTGCTGAAATGGAAAGCAATTTATGTCCTTTACAGTGGCCTATAGATAGTGGACTTGGTCATTTGCAAATGTAGAGCTATTTATGTTTGATCGTCCATGTCTGATTGCGAAAGGGCTAGTGCATGCACTTGTCAAATGTTTTATTTCTTTTTATGACTGATTTTAACAAGTTTGTTTGTTGTTTCTGCCTAAGGAACATTGATTTGTAGTTTTAGTAGCTATTCTGGTTGCTTTCCTCACACTGACAAAGGTTTGATGCAGTTGACTTTCCAAGACTTCCATAAACTTTATCTTAGGCCTTCCTCTTTTCCTCTTACCTGACAGCTCCATCCTTAGCATCCTTTTCCCAATATACTCAACACCCCTGCTCAGCACATGTCCAAACCAATGCAATCTCACCTCTCTGGCTTTGTCTCCAAACTGTCCAACCTCAGCTGACCCTCTAATATACTGATTCCTAATCCTGTCCATCCTCATTACACCCAATGCAAATCTTAACATCTTTAACTCTGCCATCTCCAGCTATGACTCCTGTCTTTTTGTCAGTGCTACTGTCTCCAACCCATATAAAATAGCTGGTCTCACTACCCTCTTGTATGCCTTCCCTTTCACTCTTACTGTTATGCGCCTGTCACAAATCACTCCTGACACTCTTCTCTACCCACTCCACCCTGCTTGTACTCTTTTCTTCACCTCTCTTCCTCACTCACCATCACTCTAAACTGTTGATCCCAAGTATTTAAACTCATTCACCTTTCCAGTTCTACTCTCTGCATCCTCACCATTCCTCTGTCCTCCCTCTCATTCACACACATATATTCTCTCTTAATCCTGCTGACTTTCCTTCCTCTCCTCTGTAGAGCATATCTCTACCTCTCCAGGGTCTCCTCAACCTGTTATCTATGCTCACTCAAGATCACAATGTCATTTGCAAACATCATAGTCCATGGGAACTCCTGTTTGATCTTGTCTGTCAACTTTTCCATCACCATTGCAAATAAGAAAGGTCTCAGAGCTGATCCTTGATGTTATCCCACCTCCACCTTAAATGCATCCATCAATCCTACTGCAGACCTCACCAGTGTCATACTACCCTCATGCATATCCTGTACCATTCTTACATACTTTTCTGCCACTCCTGACTTCCTCATGCAATACCACAACTCCTGCCTAGGCACTCTGTCATATGCTTTCTCTAAGTCCACAAAGACACAATGCAACTCCTTCTGACCTTCACCATACTTCTCCATCCACACTCTCAGAGCAAGCATTCCATCTGTATTGCTCTTTCCAGACATGAAACCGTACTGCTGCTCACTAATCATTACCTCCCTTCTTAACCTAACTTCCACTAACTACTCTTTCCCATAATGTCATGCTGTGAGTGATCAATTGTATCCCTCTGTTGTTACTACAGCTCTGCACATCACTCCTATTCTTAAAAATCAATAATAAAACACTTCTTCTCCACTCCTCAGGCATCATCTCACTTCCCAATATTTCATTGAACAATCTGGTTAAAAACTCCACTGCCATCTCTCCTGAACACCCCAATGCTTCCAAAGGTATGTAATCTGGACCAACAGCCTTTCCATTCTTCATCCTCTTCATAGCTGTCCTTACTTTCTCCTTGATAATCCATTGCACTTCCTGATTCACTGTCCCCACATCATCCAACCTTCTTTTTCTCTCATTCTCTTCATTCATCAGCCCCTCAAAGTACTCGTTCTATCTGCTCAACACATTCTCCTCACTTGTAAATACATTTCCCTCATTGTCCTATATCACTCTTACCTGCTGCACATCTTTCCCAGCTCAGTCCCTCTGTCTAGCCAATCAGTGCAGGTCCTTTTCTCCTTTCTTAGTGTCCAACCTTTCATACAACTCACTATATGCCTTATTCTTAGCCTTTGCCACCTCTGTCTTCACCATACACCTCATCTCCTTATACTCCTGTCTGCTTTCTTCATCTGTCTAACAATCCCACTTCTTCACCAACCTCTTTCTCTGTATACTCTCCTGTGCTTTGTACTTCCTTATTTCGCCACTAGGTCCCCTTGTCCTCCTTCCGCCGTCCAGACCAAGCACCTTTCTAGCTGTTGCACGTCCCAGCTGTGCTGTAGTTACTCACCTATTTGGTAACTCTTCACTGCCACCCAGTGCCTGTCTTAACTCTTCCCCGAACTCCACATCTCAGTCAACCTTTTTCAACTTCTACCATTTGATCCTTCACACTGCCCTCACAGTCCTCCTCCTCCTCTTCTTGATCACTAACTTCATCCTAACGAACAGCATCCTATGCTGCCTAACTATATTTTCCCCTGCCACAACTTTACAGTCTCCGATCTCCTTCAGACTGGCTTTCCTACATAGGATATAATCCACTTGTTTTCATCTTCCTCCACTCTTGTACATCACCCTGTGCTCCTCTGTCTTCTTAAAATACATATTCACCACAGCCATGTTCATCCTTTTCACAAAATCCACTATCATCTGCCCTTCTACATTCCTCTCCTTAACACCATACCTACCCATCACTTCCTCATCCTCTCTGTTCCCTTCACCAGCATGCCCATTGAAATATGCTCCAATCACCACTCTCTTACCTTTGGGTACAGTCATCACCACTTCATCCAACTCACTCCAAAATTTTTCTTTCTCATCCATCGCACACCCAACTTCTGGAGCATATGCACTAACAACATTCATCATTACACCATCAATTTCCAGCTTCATAAACATCACTCTATCTGACACTCTTTTCACCTCCAATGCACTCTTGGCATACTGTTCCTTTAGGATAACCCCTACCACATTTTTTCCTCCCATCCACACCATGATAAAACATTTTAGCCCACCTCCGATACACCTGGCCTTACTCCCCTTCCATCTGGTTTCTTTCATGCACAATATATCACCCTTCCTTCTCTATATCATATCAGCTAAATCTCTCCCTATACCCCATACTGACAGCATTCAAAGTTCCTACCCTCACTACCACACTCCTAACCTTACTCCTCTCTGCCTGCCTTTGGGCATGCCTTCCCCCTCTTCTTCTCCTTCGGCCAACAGTAGCCCAGTTTCCACCAACAAGCTGTTGGCTAACAGTACAGGTGGCGGTCATTGTTAACCTGGGCCTTGATGGATCCTGTATGGAAATCTGTATTGTTGTCTCCATATGTCATTTGGCAAAAGTTTTATACTGGATGCCCTTCCTGATGCAACCTTCACAATTTATCCAGGCTTGGGACTGGCACAAAGAAATGCTCTGGCTTGTGCATCCCAAGTGGCTGAGTTGAGATCAAATTCATTTTTTGTAAGGGAAATATAATGTATCCTGAATGGTTGTTAGTGGAATCATGAAATGATCAAATGCTTTAACAAGGTCAGTCACAATATAAAGAAAAGGAGAGTATATAGTGCTGAACTGACTGTTAATGGCTATACATCTATCACTGGGCAATGATCTCCTAGTAACTACCTGCAGAAGAGATTTCATTTTTTCTGAATGACCAAGCTGATTTAAAAGATAAATGATCACACAGAGAATTAAGCAATCTTTAATTGAAGACCCATTTTTGTTGGATATTAGTTAGCATTTAGTCCACTGTGGCCTTATAAGGGCTGCTGTGGTCTTATTGCCTATTTTGTATTGAGTCTAAAAGATGAGGGTATTATGTAATATTCATTGAGGAGATGTATGTGTTGGATTTTGTGTAGTATTTGTGTTGGATCTAGTAGGTGATTATATTATTTGCACCAGACTAGATTATGGCAACATGTTAAGGAGAAGAGAATCCTAAATGTGGCATTGACATTGAAGTCACATAAAATGATCACATCACTAAGCATGCCTTTAGGAAAAATGTTTCATGTAGTACTTTAAATAGTGATCACTGTGGAAGACAGAAGAATGCACACTGCTCCTATCCAGAGGTGAGAATGACCACATAAGGTAATAATTGAGAACAACCAATTAAGGGTCTTGTCTTCTCTACTGAGAGATTTACTGCAGTCCAGTATGGAAATGGAAGTATCCATTTAAATCAGAAGAGGCACATCTCCCGCCTTTAGTCAGGTATTGGTTATAGCAAGAATGTGAGGACTTTCTGTTAGAAGACAACCCTCAGAAATGGTCCATTTATTATTCTGACCACAAGCATTCAGGTAATCAAATTTTAAGTCTTTGGGCTAGATTTGATAAAGCCTGCATGGTGCACCAAAACTGTGTGTGTGTACTGCTCTGTTTTGTATTTAGTAAGTAGCTCTACATGCCAGTAGAGCCATGCAAACAAGGTAAACATTGTGGCATGCTAATTACTACATACACAGCTGAATTGCATGTTAATCGATCAATCCAAGATGGAAGAGCTATTCAATAAACTATAAAGCAAGCATGTAGACTCAGGCAGCTTTTGCCTGCAAATTCCAAAACCTAATAGAATACACCCACGGAAACTGCTTTACATGGAAACAATGTTAGGGGATGCTGTTGCTCTTATGCATGTGAATGTGCAACAGGCCAAAATCTATGCTGCTGCTGCTGCTAATAGACTTTGGCCAAGAAGGAAGAGTGTTTATACCCCATTTAACTTTTTATTATCTGCATGAGGTGGAAATTACAGAGTGCTACAGGGTGGATAGGGACACACTACAGGAACTCTACAACATCTATCATCCTCAACTCAGACCAAGGACAAACCGAGTGGAACCAATACCTTTGGAAACTCAGGTATGTGTAGCACTTAGAATATTAGCTACAGACACCTTCCAGAGAGAAACAGGGGATATGGGAGTGTCACAGGCATCAGCATCCAAGATCCTACATCAGTTCCTGAATGCTGTGCTACAACATGCAAGTGACTGCATACATTTTCCTTGTACACCCAAAGACAGAGCTACAACTATGTAGGATTTCTACCCCATAGCACACTACCCTGAATTATTGCGTGCCATAGACTGCATGCACATTGAAATCAAATCACCACCCAGGGAACAGGAAAGGGTGTACATAAACAGAATGGGCTTCCACTCCATCAACTGCCAGGTCATGTGTGATACTAAGAAAATCATCCTGAATGTGTGTGCAGGCAACCCAGGCAAGTAACACGATTCCCATATCTGGCACAACTCGCAACTCTATCAGAGGTTTTCTAGGGGGATATCTCACAGGGTCATTTACTGGGAGATGCAGGTTATACACTCAAGCCAGGGCTGATGATGCCCATCAGAAATGCACACCCACCCACCAAAGAACACTATAATGAGACACATGCTGAAACAAGAAATATCATAGAGCATGTGTTTGGGCTGTTGAAGTCACAATTCTGGTGCCCAGATACATCAGTGGGATCCCTGCAGTACAATGCCCGTACCTGTGCTGATATTTCACTGTCTATACCATCCTTCAAATATTACTTTGAGAAAACAGCTTCAGCAGGAACACCAAGGGGAAGGGGCATACATCCCACCACCACTGGCAAGGTCACCACAGTCAGATGCAGGTGAGGAATCAGAGGGGGAGACCACCAGGCACTGTGGACATCAGTAGACATATGTGTGCACAATATGCCTTTGCCCTGGCCAAAAAGCAACAGATAGCATGCATGTTCACCACCTAAGGGGGTAAAACCTTCATCCTATGCTCATGCATACAGTAACATTGATGCCGGGCAACGGTCACGACCTTTACTTACACATGTAATGGCTAGGGTTGCCAACTTTTCAAATGGCCAAAGTGGGACATTTTCGGTACAAACATCAGATTTTACAGGCTGATACATACCCACGGTCAGTACAAAGGATAGAACTTAACTTTTTTGCCTAAATAAAAGCTTATTCTTGTAGCATTTTAGTTGCTTATTCTGTTTCTTATAACATTTAGGTATTTTAGATACAGAATGACTGTTTTATGCAACTATTACATAAAATATAGGAAATAATTTTGTCCTAAAATCTCAGGACATTTGCCATTTTAAAAATTTTTTGTCAGGACACAACTGTCGAAAGATGGACTGTCCCTCACAAAGTGAGACAGGTGGTAACCCTAGTAATGGCTGTGTGCTGATAGCATCACACAGAGTCAGCCCTGAATTAAAACACTTCCACCTACTGGACTATCAAGGAAAGTGTTGAACCTGGAATAGGAAATAAATGTTTAAGAACATAAAAGAATGGCATATCCTTGTACACTACTAAAATAGAAAAAAATGGCTTCAGAAAGCAACCAGTAGTTTTAAAGTGCATAAAGCGCTTTTCATTTAAAAAATCAAACTTTTTCAAATGCAAACATTCAAGGTACAAGTTTCAGTTAAATAAAATACCAGGAAGTGCTTGAGCCTGTCAGCTCACATGCTGTGATGACATCAGCAACAATAGTTAACCCTTCCTGTTCTACAGACTGAAAAAATACTGTTTAAAACGAAAACAATGCTGACAACCATGAACAAGGAAGATTGAAGCTATGGTTTAAAAGTAAAGTATGCTGATAGGTATACTTTATACATCAAGAACAAATAAACATATGAAATAATAAGGTTACCTATAAAGAATTACTATTACACTGCTGAAATTCTGCACTACAAACTTTTTTTACTACAACATTTCATACTGGTTCATGACTAATTGCCTAGCCCAGAAAAATAACTCGGCTGGCAGTTCAAGAAATAAATGTAGGCATCATTAACAGTGACTGAAATTACTATACAAGAAATTAACTTGATGTTAGTACATAATTTTAACTAGCTATGATGACCATATTACTAAATCTATAGCATTCATACTATGCTATGGCATCAGGAAGCACAGGTACTCTGAGATTATTCACTCAAACGCAAGATAGAGTGGAAACGTGTGAGCTGACAGTTTTGATTGAAGCTATGGCAAAACAGATGGAATTACTAACATCATGTTTGGAATCTTTGGACAACCAGCAGCGTGAACTATGTAAGTCAGTGTCATTGTCTAACACAGTGCTTACACTGCATGAACAGGATGGAAGGAATGTGCAGGCAACAACTAGACCTAATTTAAATGCAGCAGAGAACAACTTGCAACCTAATGGTCTACAACAACAAAGTGTTACCAACAACTTGCAATGCTCATCAGTTCAACTAGGAACCAACCAAGAGCACCAAGGAAGTTGTTTGAGTGTTCAGCATGAGATCCATACCTCGGGGCTTATTGGGGCTTCCGTTCTGATGGATTGGCTAAACAGAAATTTCTCTTTTTCTATGGAATTTTACAATCCACCATGGGGGGAACCGGCTGGAGGTAGTTAATAACAGTATTGTTGACATGCTGAAAGTCTTTGATTCTAAACTTGTCACACTTAAAAAATCACAACTAGAAATTTCAGACTTTAAGGAAAGTTTACAACAGCGTATAGTACCAAAAGGTCTTAGGAGACTCCAGTATCCAACAGGCTTAGTGAATTACTCTGTTTTTCATGTAGAATTATTACAATTATATGATAAACAGGGATTTGAACTTCTAGAACTCATGATAAAACATTACAATTCATGGATTGAAATCATCTTAAAAGAAGTGACTGATTTAGATCACAAAATTAAAGCGCACTTAGATTTCAGCAGGTACCAATATGACTATACAAGAACTTTTAACAGCATTGACCAGTATTTCAATAAATTGAAATCTACTAAGGTTAAAAAATTTCAAAGAGATTGCTTGGCCTACGACAATAGTACGGTATACCCAAGCCCACCGATATCACAAACAGGGGCATTTAACAACAATAACACTGCCTCTATGCAAGGCCCTACAGATGAGGCTGGTCAGGCTTATGGGTCTGTAATTCCTTGAGTCTGTTGCTAGGCCATGTTTGTGGAGGGGAATAACTGTTGCTGTTTTCCATTTCACAGGAACAAAGCCTGTGGTTAGGCTATGATTGGAAAGGGTACTTAGTGGTGATGCTAGTTCATGTTTTAGCCTATTTAGAAGATAGCCTCTGATGTCATCTAGTCCCATAGAGGCTGCATGTTTTTTCTTTAGACAAGGCATTGAGGACCTGGTCTTCAGATATATAGAGGGGAAGGTTTGTTGTAAATTAGGAGGGTATAAGGGAGTGAAAATTTTTGCCAAACGTATCCGCTAGCATGTTTATTATCTCTGTTGGGTCAGTGTTTGTGATACCACTGGCCAGTGTTCTGCACATGCTTGTACCTACGCTTTGGGTTATGTACATAGCTGTAAATGGCCTTATGGTTATCCTTGGCACTACTTGCTTAGTTTCTCTCAAAGGAGTCCATGGAAGATTTGACAAGTTGTCTTATTTGCCTGTTGAGGCTGGGCCTGGGTGCTTTTCCATTGTTGGGGTCTTGCCTTTGTTTTCTTGGACAGCAACCTTATGCATTTATTGTACAGCTGGTTGATGATGGATGTCCACCATTGCATTTACTTGGGGCTCTCGCTTTGATTTGTTCTGGTACAGTCAAGTTTATATACTTATAGAAGTGATTGTACAGGGTTTTATTGCAGGCTTCATTGTAGTTACCAATTCCAACTTGGTGTGGGGCTTGGAATGCATTTACTCCTTCACCTAAGAGGGTATAGTTTTCCTTAGTGAAGTTTTTTAGTCTGATTTTACCCTTTGTGAGTTCTGGTGTTAGTGTCATCTCAAAGGTGAATGATTTGTGGCCAGTTTTAACTAGTGTGGCTCTGACAGTTGCAGCAGTGCATCTGCTTGCCATGTTGGTGAAGACCAGATCCATTATGTTTGTTCCCCTTGTCGGGGTATGGACAATTTGTTCCAGGGCATTTGAATTAACAAATTCAAGGAACTTTTGTGCTAGCGAGTTAGGGCTAGTGTAGGTTTCCCAGTTGATGGTGGGATAATTGAAATCCCCCATAACCAATGTGTTCGGTCAAATTTGGATTGCCTCCAGTTTGGTCAAGTAGGCTTCATGAGTGTCATGACCCATGGAGGGGGATGTATAACTGGCTATGACTTGAATGGGAGTCTTACCCACTGTAATCTGGACATGGAGTAATTCCATGGAGTTGTCCAGTCTAATGAGACGGAAGGTGAATTTATCTCTAATATAGATTGAAACACCACCTCCTTTGGTTTTCACACGTTCATGTTGTGGTCTAAAGGTGTAGATGGCATTATAGCCTTGCAAGGTTGGAGTACTCTCTGAGCCCTTGAACCAGATTTCAGTGACTGCACAAACATCTACATCTTCTAGTGATAGAAATGCTTCCAGGGAGTATAGTTTTGGTTTAAGCTCCTAGCATTTAGCAGCATGACCTTTATTTTGCTCTGATTGGTTAATTTCACATCAATAATGTTGTTTTCAAGACCTTGCCTAAAAAAGGCACTATGGGAGAGGCAAGAAACTTTGCCAGCAGCCAAAAGCCTAGAGGTGCCAGGTGCAAACTGTCTCTGGCAAAGCAGCAAGGTTTGTTGACGATGGCTTCCCAGGCTGACAGGAACTTGATCCTCTTTGAATGACACCAAAAGCTGAGCCAATTATTGAAATCAATATTTTTTTATTTATACTGTGGCATCATTCTAGGTGAGGGTAGCATGCTGCTCAAGGCTAGGGACCTACCTGCCTGGGACACATACTCAGAGAGCTCAACCATGTCTCTCTTCATATAGTCCAAAGATCCACAGAGGTACGTCTTACGTCATTCACAATAACATGAACTATGACAAGGTCATAATGGTACTTGTTGCTGACAGGCTTGAGTGCATGTGTGATCTGATGAATTCTGGCACAAGACAGGCAGCTGACTGTGACTTTCTCCTTGTCCATCTTGGTGAGTGGGACATCTGTGTGTCTCACTATTGAGTCTCCAATGACAAGAAAATTTGTTTTCTGTGTGTTATGTCTTACTGGCTTGGTGGGTGAGACACTGCTGCTGCTATGTGTAATGGGTGCTGTGGGGACTGTGTTATTTGCAGCAGTCTTGTGTTTTGGAGGTCTCTGATGTTTCAGTAAGTTTTTTGAGAGAACCTCCTCATATGTAGATTTACGTGTATGAGTATTGGTATGTGTATGAGTAGTGGTACTATGAGGATATGCAGTGGTGGGTGAGTTGGCATACTCTGTGTTACTGTTTTGCATGAGAGAGAGAGCATGGATTCTAGATTCTTGGTGTAAATACATCGCTCACACTCTGTACTAGAGTGTATTATTAGTAGAGGGTTGTCTGTGTACACGAGGCAACTGCTGCACTGCCTCAAGAGACTCAAGTCAACAAGGTTGGTAGGAGAAATGAGTAGTCCAACTGTCCATAATGCCATGTTACAGATTGTTGTCATTATGGGTGGCTGTTCAGAATCAATCATGGAGAAACCCAATGGATAGATATTTATGCCTGGGTTTTAGGGAAATTTTGTTGAATTTAATTGTCCAGCATTGCCGCACAACTGTGCGGCAGTGAGCTGTGTTGTATGACATGCAAACAACCAGACACCTGCTCAAATGCAGGGCCTAAATACCAGAAGTTAAAAACTTGAAACAAAAAAAAGATTCAAAAAGACCAATGAGGATGCTTATTACAAGCCCTAGACCAGTCTCCCTTTACCAGACAGATCCCAATCAGTACAATTCTCTCACAAAAGTGCAGACAGACCCCTTCCAATCCAAGATGTCTTGGAAAACATGCTCAGAACAAACAGACCACTACAAACAGCTCCAGAAGCAGCAAGCTTGTATTTGGACTATGCTACAGCTACTAACTACCCTAGTTTCAGAGTGAAACACTAGAGAATGTTTAAAACAGCAGAAAAATAGCAGGGAGGCTCTAAAGAATGTTTTAAACAGTTAACAGATCAGTTATTTAAACATTGTTTGGTGGGACTTGATATTTCCAGTTCTTCAACTAGCTAAAAGGTAAAAAAAATGGCAATATTGTTCTTGTTCTGCATACAAAGCTTATATATTCATGTTACAATGACTCTTGTTCATGTTACATAATTAGCAAACTTAATTTAATTTAATTTTTTTTTTTTGCATTCAGCAGTCACAAGTTAACAGGGGAAGAAAAGCAGAAGTCCTGGGATCATAGACTCGCAGGTGTGTACTAGGCAAATGACCATTAGGGCGTTTTTAAGCCTAACTATGCATCCTGAATCTCTGACAAGTTGTGATACCCTTGATAAATGTAAGCAGCAGATTGGGATATGAAACATTTACAAGCTGGAGCCTGGGAGATTAATCACTTACTGCCTGCCAGTGTCAATTAGGTGACAAAACAGGGATGAATTTCCTGTTCTCTGTCCAATTGTCTAAGTTACATTTGAATTAGGTTTGGGAGGAACTCTGCTTCATGTGGATGGTGTGCCTGTTCTAGAGAACTGGAAGTCTCTGGGATCCATACCTGTCTCTCTACCAGGATCTATTTATCACAGCCAAGGTTTAAATATTTAGAATGGGTAGGTCTGGTGCTGTTTGTTTTGTGTATATACAGAAGTCCATCAGTATGGGGTCTGACAATGCCTCGTATGCCAGTCATAGATCTCCACTCAACACCCTGTAGGAGACATAATACAGGGATAGGGCGTTGAGGCGGTCTGCATAACACATATTACTTTCGCCCTGTATTCTTTTAGTGAGGAACCTGTGTGGACGTTACAGTTGTTGGATATTCTTGGTTAGGTACTTACCAAAGAGGGCACTGTAGTCAATGATTGGTCTGATGAATGCTGATAACAGTATAGCAATGACCTGCTTGAACTTAAATGCCATACCTTTGTTTATAAGTTGCCCAACACAGAATTATTTCCTCACTGCGCTAGACATGTTATGGTCAAAGACAAGATTATTGTATGTCCGTCCCCAAGTCCCTGACTATTGGGTCAGATCTAAGGTGCGTGCTGTCAATATGATAGTTACCAAGGTCAGATGACTTCCAGAAAGATACTATTATACATTTCTTCTTATTTATGGCTCTTAAAAAGTAAAATGAAAGTTATGGGCATCCAGAAACCATGTAGCTGAAGAACTTGATGTCTTAAGGTATCATTTTCATATATCTCATGGGCCACCATTACAAGAGGTTTAAAGTATAACACATTGAAAACTCTTAGCTTCGCTGAATTTTTCCTGTACCTTTTACTTAATGGTTTATCTGTGTGACCTTTTTACCCTTCAGTTAACAATTACTCATACAGCTATTACAGTATAAAAGATATATATGCATTGGAACATTGATCATTTGAATAGGTGTATTAGGTTACTTGTCAGTGTGCTTAGAAATTAAAGAAATGGAAATGAGGGAAGGTACAAGCTAGGGCAGAAAAAGTTGATATTGTAGTTAGCAGGTGAGGTGTAAAGCAGGTTCAGAATTAATTACTTGGCTATTATAAAGTTTATATTAGAAGTATATAGAGAGAGTGGGAAATAGTATCCCAAAATAATGTGTATAACTTGGACATGCTATTAAAACTATTCATGTCAATTAAGTTTTAGTTGTGTTTTACATCAGTTTGCATTCTGAGTGGACTTCCAGTGATAGTGGGGTGTCGTTTCTTGCCTTCGCTACACTATTTGGATATAGAGTGTCACCTGCAGTACTAGGTGATTTGGTAATAGTGATTAGTGATTTTTCTGTAATGTATAAAATTCAATTGATGAGTAGTGTTATATTAAGTTGTTATGGGATGGGCAATTTTCTGACTTACAGAGAAGTCTATCTATTGTTGTTAACTGAGAAAGGCCTAGGTGATGTCGTAGTTCTAATCTGAGTGCCACAAAGTGGTGTGTTCTATAGTTATAGTTTACTACAAATTTGGCAATTTTATTATAACACTACTCAAGGTGGACAGTTTCAAGACTTGAAGTTCATGAAGATTGGGACAGCATAGTGGAGAGAAGAAAGTAGAGGCTATATGCCTTCTGTCTATGTTAGTGAAGATTTTTTTACTCTGTATAATGCTCCTACAGTAATTGCTGATGATTTTTTTTAACTGCATGTGCTATATGGTGGTTGAACTTCACCTGGTCATATATGATTATACCCAGTAACATTGAATGGTTTACTTGTTCTGTTATGGCATTGTTGACAGACAGATGATAGTGAATAATGTTGTTCTGCTGTGCATGTGTTTTGGGGTAAAGAGCAGTGATTTAGTTTTGCTAGGGTTTAGATATAATTGCAAATTATTTAGCTAAGTTTTAAGCAGTAAAGATTGTCATATAAGGTATTGGAGTTTAGGAAGAGATTTGGCAGGGAAGATTAGGATTGAGTCATCAGCATACTGAACTCATGAAGGATTTTTTGTAGCAGCGCAGAGGTGTTTGATGAATATTTTAAAACTATGGGGCATAGTATTGATCCTCATGGCAAGAAGGTGGAGACATCATTTTTCTATTTCACTGATAGTGCTCTTTTTGAGAGGTAGCTGTGGAACCATTTCAGGCAATAGTTTGTGAGCTGTAAGGCTGAGAGTGAATTTAAGAGTTTCTGGATGGAGACAGTATCAAAAGCTTTAGATAAGTCTAGGAAAATGGTAAAGGCTAGACTTCTGATGTTTCCATGGGTGTTGACAAGATTAATGAAATTCAGCAAAGCAGTTTGCTGTGCTGTGATGAGTATGGAGCCATGTTGAGTTGAAGACAGAAGCTGGTTATCCATTAGGTGGTTGATAATTTGCTTATGTATGCATTTTTATAATATTTTTGATAGTGGGAGATAAAATGGCAGTTGGTCTATAGTTTGAAAGATCTATATTGATTTTACCCTTGTGCAGTGGAATAATGAATGATTTTTTTTCCATAATGAGGGGGCTTTGTTTTCAGATATGGATTGAATTATCAGAATTGAAACTGGATATGCAATAGCCTCGGCTATTTTAAGCAGAAACATAGCTGGTTCAATTAGTGCTCTGGGTCGATACTATGAACTATTGCCTTACCCACTCAGCTCTTATTACATTTGTATATATGCACCCAACATAAATAAATAAATAAATAAACAAATAAACAAATAAGTAAATACATAAATACAAAATAAAAATAAAAAAAAAAAAACAGGTGTTCCTTCTACTGGCATACCAGCCAAGTGGCCAGATGCATGACACTACATGAAACTAATGCCCCCTCCAACCCCCTCAGCCATTCAGGTCCAGTTTCTGTGCCTTGCTCCCAACCGTCTAACATATTTTATAAAAAAAATGTTCTTCTTTTTAAACTGTAGCAAACTGTTTGCTGCAAATGCTTCAAACAGTTGCAACAGTTTACACATGTCTGCATGGAGTGATTCAGCGCTCCCGTTTTAGTTTTAGAAAAATCTTTTTAGACGATAGCAAACTGCTTCCTAAAAATGTAGTAAACAGCTGCTACAATTTATATTTTGCCTGCACAGAGTGCTACAGTGCTCATATTTTAGTTGTTTTCTTTTTTCTTTCTTTCTTTTTTTTTAATTTCTTGTTTTTAAACTGTAGCAAATTGTTTGATTGCTACAAATGTAGCAAGCAGTTGATACAGTTTGTGCGTTGCCTGTCTGCATGGACTGCTACAGCACTAGTTTTAGTTTGTTTTTTTCTTTTAAATTATAGTAATCTGCTTGCTGCAATGTAACAAGCAGTTACTACAGTTTAGACAACACATGGAATGCTACAGTGATCATGTCTGACTGCAAATGCAATATCAGCCTTTAATACAGACTGGTTGATCATGCCCCCTATCATTTTGCTAATGTGGCAATTACCCCTCTTCCCCTGCCCTAGCCTTAGATTGTCAAGGGCTGTTGTAGTAGGCTTTAATTTTCTTAATTTATTTTTGATGGTATCTGTGGGAAGTGGTTGCAAGGAAAAATGTTGAAAGAGGTTATTTGATTGATCAGGGACCTTAAGAGCTTGACTAGTCAACAAGAAGGTTAATGACTGTACTGTCTGTGTAAAGTGGGTGTTGAATGGGTTGGCAATGGTTTCAGTTTTTTTTTTTTTTTTTTTTTTTTTGGTGTTTGCTGTGTACCTTGTCATTGATTTAACAAGTTTATTAACTGAAATTTAGAACAGTTTTGGATTGTTAGTATGTATGTATATTTTGACTGGCTGACCAGTACATTTTCTTATCTTTGGTGATAACTTGTTTTGTTCATTTTCTTTGTTGTTTGTATGCTAATAATGTAAATGCTGTTTAATTTTTAGTCTAGGCCCTCGGTGTTTTGTTTCTTTTTTTCATGAGTTGTTTAGCTGCTAAGGATAGCCACTAGGCAGGGTTGGCTTTGACTCTTTTTATTCTGAGGAGATCTTGTATGGTTAAAACATCTTGGAAGATTTTTTTTGAATGCAGAAACAGTGTCATCTATGGGAATACTATTCAGTGACTTCCAATTAAGGAGATACAGTGCATTAATAAAAGTGCCTTCATGAAATGTAGCATGCTTTCTTAGCAGACTGTAATGTTGTGTTTCTAGGCATTTGCTTTGGTGCCTTAGGGTGCAGACTGGTAAGCAATCACTTAGGCAGTCTGACAGAGCTCCATGGGATGATATTTTATTTGGAAAGGATGTTAGGATCCAGTTCAGGGTTAATTGTCTGTCTATGGCTTTGTTATATCTGGATGGTGTGGTTATAGTTGTATATATATGTACTATGGCATAACAGACCATGTTTCCCATGACCTCTTATATCTCTCTGCAAATCAAACAGATCCACAAATACTAGAAAAAGGGACCTGAATCTTTAGCAACCAATATGTAAGACACAGTGGCAGGATAGATTTATAACCCAATGATGAGCAAACTTCTAAAATAAAATTCCCCTACATGTAAAGCAGTCCGACTCACTATCTTCTTTTAAGTAAAATGTAGACATTTGTATGGGTTGTCACAAATTTACTCCAAGACTGAATAATAAGACCCTCCTTAAGAGAAGAGGATCATCCTTGGAGTGGGTACAGACAAGGCACAGATGGTCACAAGAACCAATATCCTTGTAAAATCTATAATGAAGATACATTACAAGTAAGAAAGATAGATGTACAAAGAACAGGTTCACAATAATGTCTTACCTGACAGAAGGCATCTCTTCATTTACAGTGCTAGATCCTTGGTATGTACTGTTCTCACAATGAATTGCTCCAAAATCAAAATCAATATTAGGCAAAAAGAAAATGAGTTGATAATGATGGCAGAATGAGAAGTATGCGAAAAGACTGCAGGGAGATAATGTTCAGGGCTTAAAAATGCATACAGTTGAACAGTATGGACTGTGCACTGGTTTGACTAGCTAGCTGCATGCATTTGCATCGTGCATCTAAGTTTAAGATTTAAGCTATATTTCAGTTCCTAAACATTTTGCATAGATAATTTGGGCTTGAATCAGTTATACCATTTTTTGGTGGTGACTCTGGCCAAATGAAATTTAAAATATGTGCTAGACCTTTTCCTCTCTGGGTCAGAATATCACATGTAGATGCATTCTACTGAGAGATTTTGTCATTTCAAGGATGCAAAATGCATCTCCAGGTGTTACTCTACAAGGTAGTATTTGACTTCTGAATGGGACAAGACCAAAGTGATCCTGATAATAACTGTTTGACTGGTTATTCCATTCTTGCATGTGTTGCAAGGGCTATGGCTGAAAAAGGTTTCCAGGATAGACCAGTTAATCTATATGGTTAACAAATAACCACACTTAAAGTAAGGCCTAGCAGAAAGTAACATCCTGGGTACTCTGAAGAATAATCTAGTTTAAATAAAACTTCTGCCAATGCTATTTGTTAAAAATTCACACTTTCCTTTTGTTTGTTTGTTTGCTTGTTTATTTATTTATTTATTTATGTTAGCCAGCATAGGCAGTCTGCATGGAATATGTTTACAGTGAAGTCCATGGGAGAAACACTCCACAATGAGAAAAGCACAGTAATGAGAATGTATAAAAAGATTTATTGCATTGCATCTGTTACACATGCCACATGCTGTATGAACCACATTTTCATTTAAACATTCATAATGGCTTCTTGCATAAAACAAAAAGTTACTGACAAAAAGCAGAAGCAGTGAGAGTACATAGTGATTAGGACAAGATGACGATCCCAAAGAGAAAACTCATGCATAGATTCACAGAACTGGTTGTCAAGTTAATGACTTACTGGTCTTCATGAAGCTTGACTGACACAACCTACTGTGTCATTTTATTACTTTAAAGGGACATAATGTCTGTCTTATTTTTCTACAAGGTGAAGCTTATTCCATAATCTTGGAAAGTGTCAAAAACATACCTTTCATTTTTTTCTATTACTAAGATTTATTTTAAAATTAGATTCCCTGATTTAGAGTTATCATCCTCAGCACTGCATTCCAGGAATAGACTTTCAAATTAAGCCATGGCAACCATGTCATGTGTATCAGAAGGTCAATTTTTACTGGACTGTAACAGAATATAATGATCATTAATGACACCTTTCTAAATAGTTCATGTTTTCCTGTCCTGTAATCTTGGAAAGTGTCAAAAACATACCTTTCATTTTTTTCTATTACTAAGATTTATTTTAAAATTAGATTCCCTGATTTAGAGTTATCATCCTCAGCACTGCATTCCAGGAATATACTTTCAAATTAAGCCATGGCAACCATGTCATGTGTATCAGAAGGTCAATTTTTACTGGACTGTAACAGAATATAATGATCATTAATGACACCTTTCTAAATAGTTCATGTTTTCCTGTCCTGTAATCTTTCTAGTTATGAATCATATCGGTCTGGAGATATAAAATGCAGCATGATAGCCAATAATGGGTCTGATCATAGAGGATTAAATTATAACAGTGATCTCCCTGGATAGGTTCGATGTAGCTTTTAGAATTAGATGAGTAATAGTAATAGTTCAATTAAACAGAGAGAGGCAGATAAGCGCTTTCATTTTTGATCTGATTTTAAATTCATTTTAACAATCTGTATTTGCTTTACCAAAGGTCTTTAAGACTATATTTGTGATTTCAGTACATTTTTGCTTTTTAAGTGGTCTAACTGTTAGTAAACCCTAGTTTCATTCTTATAAACTGAATGAATGTCAGGCTAGTTCAGGACTTGTCTTTGCATTAAGGATGTTCCAGGTCAATCAGCTCAGAGCAAATGTTATTTTTCCTTCCCAATTACCCTGTAGTAGTGTAGCTGTTGTTGTCTGCCCCTTATGATAATTTGACAACATAATTCCCTTCCACTCCCCATTCATTGGCTCTTGACAATAAACACATAAGTATAATTTTGCAGTCTCACACCTTAAACTACTCAACAAGGCAATAACACCTTTCATAAAACTGCTTAATATTGAGTGTAATGATACTGCTTGCACTGATTTTAGTATCAAATTACTGAGTTTTTTTTCTATAATTAGTTTATTGGTTCTTACTGGTTGCAGGCAAAGGTTTCCAGACTAGTTGTTTTGTACTGAAATTTAAATACGCAGTAGTAAATCCACCCAAACATTGTTGGAAAACTGAACTCCAAGCAGTTACAGTTACCCCCTTCCCCCCAGAGTCATTCCAGCTGTGCAGGGCAATAATGTATTCCACACATTTAGACTAGTGACTGTGCAGGAGATAGAAAAAGGTGGAGGTGTCTCAATCTACATCCAGAAGAGACTCACATCAAGGCTGGTAAAGCAGCATGATGCACTAGAGCTTTTTCATGTTTAAATAATCAACAGAAAGGCCCTGTACCGTATATTAGCTAGCTAGCTATAGAACTCACTCTATGGCAAAAGAAAGCCACACCATCCATCAACAGAACTAGAAGCACTCAGGTTCATAGGAGATCACTATGCTAATGACTTAAGGGCCTTTACAAGCCTAGCCAATATATAACCTGATTTTACTCGATATATGACCCCTAGGACAAGAGGATAATATGGATTTATTCCTCTGCATTGAGTATCTTACATATTGTCACTATCAATAAGGGACATAGGTGCTACCTCAGATGTGCATTTATGATTCCCTCAGTATTAAAACCAATACCATTTAACAAGGTGATCTAAACTATCTGACTATAGACTGGGAAACCTACACTACCACTACTGCACAAGCACAGAGATTCCTGGTCATTGTCACTACAAATGCCCTATAAATATTTGTTAGAGTACCCACTAGGGGGATAACATCCTGGATCCTGTCCTTACTAATATGAGAGTATCTTGCACCATTCTTTGCATATCTTCACCACTTGTTAGGACTGACGATAAAGCAGTTTCCTTTGAAATAAAACTGAAACCAGAGATCACCTCCACCCAAGATACTTTTAGAAATTTCTTTAAGACAAACTACCTATTCCTAAGGGACACATTGGCAAGCTTCATATCCTACCAAACCCAGTTAATTCCACTCAATACACAGAAATGTACACCACCATGCTTTATCAGCATATAAACAGCTGCAGAGATGTAGCTGTACTTTGTAGGAACAAGTGCAAGGCAAATCTCAGAAACAAACTCTCCGGTCCAGCTGGTGAATCTGGGAATCTTGAGGCAATGTTACAACTGCCTCATGTACACAGACAACCCTCTTCTCCTCCCAACACATTCCAACACATGTGAGAGATGCAACCATATAGCCAAACTGGAGGCTAAGCTCTCTCAACTCAGTACTGGCGTAACCAGTCAGGAGGAAAAGGAAACCACACTCACTACAATTCCAGTCTCACATAGACCTACCACGACAGCAAACCAAACACAAAAACACACAAAAACATACTCGGAGGCCCTAAATAAAAATCTGCCTAAGCAGCAGATATCTCCAAAGCAGACACCCAAGCAACCGCTACCCCAAAACAAAACACGTGCAACACATAGCTCACAAAGCCAGTGTGCCGAACAGTCACAGCCCTTAAGGCTAAACAACACACCTGATACACTTGTAATAGGTGACTCTATCGTCAGGCACACTGACGTCCAGCTCACCAGGCTGAACAAGGAGAAGGTCACGGTGAGCTGCCTGTCAGGTGCTAGGATCCGCCACATAACACAAGCACTCAGGTCACTCCAAGGCAAGTACAAATATGACTCAGTTGTTGTCCATGCTGGTGTGAATGACCTGAGACGTACCTCCCTGGACTACATGAAAAGAGACATAGAGGAGCTCTTTGAGCATGTAGCCCAGGCCGGTATGACCCTGACCTTGAGTAGCATCTTACCCTCACCAAGAATGATGCCACAATATGAAGACAAGATGATCAATTTCAACAATTGGCTTAAGTATTGGTGTCATTCAAAGGGGATCCAATGCCTGTCAGCCTGGGATGACATGCTTGACAAGCCATGATGCTTCTCTAGGGATGGCTTGCACCTATCACCCCTGGGCTTTCGGATATAGGCAAAGGCTCTTGCTACCCCCATAGTGCCTTTTTTAGGCAAGGCTCAAAAGACAAACCCACCTCCATAGGTATCACAAGGGATAAGAAACTAAGAGTAATGCTACTCAACGCCAGAAGTCTAAACCTCAAGATGCATGCACTCGAAACTCTCCTTAGCATGGAGAACATCGATATCTGTGCAGTAACAGAAACCTGGTTCAAGGCTCACGAGAGCACACCAGCACTACCAGGTTATACCTCATACCATGCTTTTCAGCCCCAAAACTTGGACCGAACCACAAAAGGTGGGGGATTATCAATATTTGTCAAAGATACCCACACCACCAGGTTGGTGGCACAGCACGAAGCATCAGAGACTATCCATGTGCAACTAACAGTGGGTAAAACTGCCTTCCAGTTTATAGCCTACTACAGACCACCCTCCCAAACCCAGGAACTCCACTCGGCCTTCCTGAGAACACTGGAAAATATGAAGGTCTCTCCAAACACCATTATATTGGGTGACTTCAACTACCCAAATATAGACTGGGAGAATTACTCTAGCTCCAACACCCTAGCCCAAAGGTTCCTAGAATTTATAAACTTAAATGCTATGGAACAACTTGTTACCACTCCCACAAGAGGGGAAAACATACTGGACCTGATCATCACCAACATGGGGACTCTGTGCTCCAGACCAGAAGTGTATCCCTCACTGGTAAGATCAGACCATAAACTAATCTCACTGGATATTCACATCCCGACCCCACCCCCTGCCCAGAAAACCACAGTGAAAAACTTCTCTAAAGCAAATTTCACACTCCTCAAAACCGAGGTGGAATCCTTCAAAGCCCCCGGGTCTGTGGAAAATACGGCCCAGACTGCAGTATCCTTTATAAATGCATTCTATGAACACCTTCAGGGAATGCATGGATCATGCAATCCCAAATAAAACCAAGACCCAATCCTCCAAAGGCAGACGTCCTGTCTGGTGGACCCCAGCCATAAACAAACTATACAATAGAAGGAGGAAGCTACTACATGATAGAGCAAAATCCCAAAAAGGGAAGGCATCTCTGATCAGTATTAGCAAAAAACTACGGACACTCGTAAAATCGTCTAAGGCCAGCTTCAAGAGAAAAATTGCACAGGGCACTAAGGATAATCACAAGGCTTTCTTTAGTTATGTTAGGAACCTGGGTGGGAATTCCCAGATATGCTCAGAATTAGTCCAAAATGACAAAAAATACACCGAACCCACAGACATTGCCAACATCCTAGCTGACAGTTTCAGCGCAAACCCCCCCCACCAAAAGGGCAAATATCTATCCCAGCAGAGTGCTGCCCCCCTGACATCTCAGATGCAGTACCACCCTAGCTGACAAATGCCACTGCAGTATATGTGGTGAACCAAATAACTGGGGGTCATAGGTCACATGCATGGATGTCAAAGTGGGGGTCCCATACCCAGCCCCAGCCTCCCCCAGCAGATTAGCTGTAAAAAAACATACAGAAATATCTGGCAAAGGCCCCCACATGAACATCCATGAAATCCCCACCTACAGACTTACACAGTGATATCAAAGCAGGTCTGGCAGTGGCAGTATGGCTCTGAAAGGTAAGAAGTCTGAAACTACAAATGTTTATACCAGAACAATCTAACCCATGGTTGATACTGTTATGCCTGTAGTATCAAAGATAGGGCACACCACTATGCTAAATGGGACCAAAATGTTTAGCAAATATCAGCACAGTCTCTGTGAATGTGTATTGTGTACAGATGTGTCACCCCTCCATAGTCCCATAGAAATGCAGTAACATGTCCCTAGCCTTAAGCAACATCCAGCTGTCAACTGGAGTGATGGCTCAACACAAGCAGAAAGCAATTGTCAGTAACGCACACAGTCAACTTACTGGTAACATCCCAGGGGTGTCCACTGCCAGCAGCCTGGGAACTTATGATCATTAGAATGCACTGCCTTGATACAGATGGCCTGCATCTGTCACACCTTGCCTACAGGCCTCTACCAAATGCCCATGCCTCATCCACAGTGCCCTGTTAGGGAGTGTCATGGGGTCCATAACACCAACATAACACAGTCTACAAAACGCAAAGAAAGGCCATGCTGCTAACTGGTCAGAGCAAACCTGCCAGTGTCAGAGAGCCAGAAATCTGGACAAAGCCATGAATAATGGGGTGATAAAGGTCAAAAGAGAAGGGCTCCTTTGAAATACTGCTCTAATACTGTTAGAAAGTTGATGGAATTATTGTATTAGCATGGAATATATGAAGGGTATGAAGTCTGAAACTGCAATGTCAACTGTCAGTAATATCTGACTTCAACCCTGGGTGACTTTCAAAACACTTTTACTTGAAAACCACACTTGTTTGGGTAACAAACCAGATATATGAGTCATGAATCTGGACAGTCTGTGATACTCTGCACAGTTGACAGGCAGGGCTAGGAGTCTAAACATGGGAATGCACTCACTGCAGGCAGTCATAACCCTGGAAGATGGTGACATGAATGCACCCACAGAACCCTGGCCCACAGCCATGGGAAGTAACACACCTTTCCCTGATCACTCATCCTATGCAGCATCCTGACTCCAAAATGTGGTCAGCCAAGCAAAATGAGGTGGGTCAAACATATATGTGAGACACACACACACATCTCCAGATTGTTCAAACAGCCTGACACACAAAAGACCCTCCAAGTGCAGTTAACCTTTGGGAAGACCCCTATGCAAAGTACTGATAGTTATAGGCCAACATATCTGACCCAGGATACCCCCCCCCCACATATCTTATCCCCTACAAATCAATCTGGAGTCTGCCTGTACCTGTCACCCTGTTCCTACCTGACATATTACCCAACCATGGACTGGAAATCAGAGCATGCCAGAATATAAATGCACAGAGATTCCATCATTGTAATATATCACTAAGGTGCTGGACCATCTTCAGCAGTCAGTTTGGTTGTAGGCAAACCTCTCAACAGGCTGGATTTTGCACAAATGTGTAGAATTTGGCCCATAATATTGGTGTGTGCATCATCCATCCTGTATTCCTCTGGTAAGTCACTGTGATGATCTGAGGAGGTATGTCACGAGGTACTGAAACAATACATGACAGTGTCAAATGTCATATATATCAGACGTCTGCTAAAACAAGCCCTGTAACCCTAGCAACCCATACATTACTGAGAGAAATAGTCACAATCACCGTATGGCCCATTGTCTCCCTATTTTAATAGGCTATCTCTAGATATCCTGCACCAACAGGTTGAGAGGTATGGCTGTAGCACAAAACAAACTGGACTAGAGTACAACAATACCTGGAATGGAGTTCCACATTTACTATAGAAGATCACACTGGACGTGCACATACACTTAGAGAATCGTCACTAGGATCTAGGAATTAACAGGCCTTCTCACCCAGTGCACTTCCCATTGCCTTACTTTAGCAGTCCTGCAGATAACAATCAATTTAGAAGTCCCTTTTGTCAGGTCTCAGCCCCATAAGCTTTGTGGCATGTATGATAACTGTGCAACACTCTAGCACAAATAACTAGTTAAGTAAGAGTTTTCATCTCAGTCCTGGCAATTGTAAAAGTGTATTTGTGTGTGTGTGTGTGTGTGTGTGTGTGTGTGTGTGAGTGTGTGTGTGTGTGTGTGTGTGTGTGTGTGTGTGTGTGTGTGTGTGTGTGTGTATTTGTAAGGTAAAGCTTTTGGGTCAATTCAAACCCAGTACACTTCCCATTGCCCTACTTTAGCAGTCCTGCAGATAACAGTCAACTTAGAAGTCCCTTTCGTCAGACTTAAGCCCAATATGCTCTGTGGTGCATGTGATAACTACATAACACTATAGTACAAATAACTAGTTAAGCAGGAGTTCTAATCTCAGTCCTGGCAACTGTAAAAGTGTGTGTGATTGTGTGTGTGTGTGTGTGTGTGTGTGTGTGTGTGTGTGTGTGTGTGTGTGTGTGTGTGTGTGTGTGTGTGTGTGTGTGTTTATAAGTTAAAGCTTTTGGGACAATTAAACCCAATACACTTCCTCTTTCTCTACTCTGGCAGTCCTGCAGATATCAGTAAACTTAGAAGTCCCTTTCATCAGACTTCAGCCCTATATGCTATGTGGCCCATGTGATAACTGCATAACACTGTAGTACAAAAAACTAGTTAGGTAAGAGTTCTAATCTCAGTCCTGGCAAATGTAAGTGTGTGTGTGTGTGTGTGTGTGTGTGTGTGTGTGTGTGTGTGTGTGTGTGTGTGTGTGTGTGTGTGTGTGGCCTCAGCCCTATAAGCTCCATGGTGCATGCGATAAATGTGTAAAACTGTAGTACCAATAAATAAATAGGTAGGGGTTCTAATCTCAGCCCAGGCAAGTGTGGTTTGTGTGTCTGCAAGAACAGTATCCTGTCTATGGAGGGGTGTTATGTTTGTGTGAGCACCATATTCATTGGGGGAGGGTTTTGCTACTTTTTGCTGTTGCCCACCCAGTACATGTCCCAGTGTCCACATTACATGGCCCACAGTTGTCATCCACTGTAAAAGGATCTGTAGACCCTCTGCAGCCCTATAAGCATTGTGCCATGTGCAATAACTATGTGACAGTATGGAATAGATAACAAGATAGGCAGCCCAATCCTTGGATATCACTCCCCATACAAAAACCCGCTCAGGTAGGTAGCAACCCCTACATCTGTAGGTGGTCTGCAAACCAGCTCACAGATAGAACCCACAGTGTGAAAGCAGCAGACTTCATGTCAGACTGCTGAACAGTCATGAGCAGAGTCCCACAGGTTGTGGACCTGGATTCCCTCATGTTTGGGATCCGCACCTCTGAGGACCAGCCCAATACAAAGGCACCCTGGCTGACAATGTTTGCAGATGACTACAAGGTGGGTGCTATTATTACCTCCCCCCCATGTGAGGTTGACATCCTTCACAAGGGTCTACTTTACATGGTCGACTTTTCAGAAAGTCGACTTTCATATGGCCAAGACCATATGATTGGTTTTTGGAAAGTTGACCATGTAAGAGAAACACAGAAATACAACAAACACTTACCTTATAACTGTTAGCAAGGTGAAAGCCCCCTTGAACCCCCCATGGAGGGTTCTGCCCCCCACACGCCCCATAACTTCAATATACCAACTCTGAGATCGCACTACAGTGTGGAAGAGGGAAATTTTCCCATTTCACACTGTACAGAGATAGCGGTTCCCCATGGTCGGCTTTTCAAAAGTCGATCATATGGTCTAGGCTATATGAAAGTCGACTTTCTGAAAAGTCGACCATGTGAAGGGGACCCCTTCAAAAAGGCCTCTATGAAACCTATGACTTTTGTCAGAACCCTGGACATAAGCTCAATGCCAGTTGATGTGCCGCCATCCCCTTTGGCTATGACATGGTTTCCATAAAGTAATACATTTATGGTAGTCCACTGAACACTGATGTTGGTATAATGGAACTGGGAACACAGGTTGACAGTGAGCTCTCTGTTGAAAACCACAGTGCCACTGTCTTCCGAAAGTCCTTCCATGTGTTACTTTTTCTGACTAAGGGTGTTGAATCTGGGAAGTAAAAGGACAGTATTTCCCTGTACTCTCCCCTCAGTAGCACAATCAATGTGTACTATGGCCCATTTGCCATGTACCCCACTGGACACCAGCAACAATGGGAGAGGCTACAACTGTACCTCACAAAAAGGATCTTAGGTACTGCACACTTGCCCATACGGACAGACCCCAACAACTGCAATTGATCTCTGTCTCATTTTGGCTACTTAGGTGTGATCTCTGCCTGACATGCACAGCCATGTCTGACCCAACCCTGCCAGGAATGCTACATCTGAAAAAAAAAATCTGTCCACACAACATGCCCCAGATACCTCAACCCCATCCTCACAATCAACAGGACATGCTGGAGGAACAGGTTCACAATGCAGAGACTGTCCACGCTATGGAATAGATGCCACATACATGTCAATCCAAGCACATCACTGGCCCTCTTCATGAGAAATCAGAAGGAGTGGATGGGGAAGAGAATACCCACCCTGGGGATCACTCCAGTGACTATACTCAGTAGACACACTGGGGAGTATCATCAGATGGCATGACACCAGTGTATTCCCAAGGGCTAGCCTTGCAAAGCCTCCATGACCATTTGCCACGTATACACCTATGAATCTTTGAACCTATGGATCTCAGTACTGTCAAATGTGTGTGTGTGTGTGTGTGTGTGTGTGTGTGTGTGTGTGTGTGTGTGTGTGTGTGTGTGTGTGTGTGTGTGTGTGTGTGTGGATTAGTGTGTATAAAAGTGTTTGTGAGTGTGTAAATGTGGGTGAAAGTAGTTGGTGGCTCATCTTACCCAGTACAACTACCATTGCCATACCTTACAAGTGCTGTAAATGTTATTCACTATGTAGATACCTTGGGACACTCCCCAACCTATAAGCTCTGTGGTGTGCAGTAACTGCATAACACTATAATGCCAATAACTACATAGCTAGGGGTTCTAATATAAATCCAGGCAAATGTGTGTGTGTGGGTATTATTGTGTGTGTGTATATATGTAGGTTACAGTATTTTGTGGCCTCTCTCACCCAGTACATCACCCACTGTCATAATTTCCAAGGTCTAGTGATATCCCTCACCTTAGAAGTACCTTTGGACAGGTGTCATCCCGTAACCTCAGTGGCGCATGTGATAAATACGTAACAATGTGGTAACAATTAATAGATAGGTAGGGGTTCTAATCTCAATTCTGGCAAATGTGTGTGAAAGAAGAGTATCTTGTGTTTGTGTGAGAACGACATCCATTGGATGGGCATGGTTTTATATTTTATGCCATGGTACTCACAGTACACATTCCTTGGTCAACTTCATGAGGTTCACTGTTGACATCAACCATAGTGGTATCTGTAGGCACTCTTCAGCCCTATAAGCCCTGTGCAACAGTATGGAATAGTATGGTACGAATAACAACATAGGTTAGTCAGCTAATGTCAGTACTGGCAAGTGCTTGTGTGTGTGTGTCTATGTGTGTGTGTGTGTGTGTGTGTGTGTGTGTGTGTGTGTGCATTGTTGTATATAGCAGTGGTTGTGAGTGTATAGATTGTATGTGACAATATTTGAGTACTCTCACACCCAGTACAGTCACCATTGCCATACTCCACAAGGTCACGTGATGTTATACACCTTACATGTACCTTGTAACACTCATCACAGTAGTAGTCATACCTGCAATAACCACATAATAGTGTGGTAACACAACTTGATGGGTGGGGGTTCCAAACACAACACTGGCAACAGTGATCCTGTCTGTGCATATGTGTGTGTGTGTGTGTGAGTGTGTGTGTGTGTGTGTGTGTGTGTGTGTGTGTGTGTCTATGAACAGTATTCCCTGTGTGTTTGGTCGACACAATATCCTCTGGGGTTGAGGGCGTTAGCAATCTGAGATCTGTTCCACCCACCACACTTACCATTGTCCACTATACTAGAGCTGATGTCAACCACCATAGACAGAGATACAACCCCTCAGCCCTATAATCTGGGAGGCACATACAAAACCTGTTACACAGACCTAGGAAATGTGTGCAGATACAGCTGTACCTCAACAATGACATGCTCGATGTGTTACAGCACTGCCATACCCCTTGTTGGTGATGTCTGCAGGACCACATCCTGCTGACACACAGACACCTGGAACACAAACAGAATACAGCATGTGAGAAAACATTTGCTTAGTGTTACTAACACCAATAATGCATCATGGCTGAAAAGGTACACAGTCTGATGTGTACCCATTATAAATGCCAGATGACAGCACCTTACACAGTATTAAATAGCTACACTTTACTAAAGTCACCCTGTGCATCAGACCCATATTAGCATATCCCTGCATCAATGGTATGGATGGCATAGATGTGGCACAGGTATCATCATATGTACAGGGTGTTGTGTGGTTTGCCAGAAGCCTAGGCTGGGCCATATGGTTGACATCATGTGTGTGTGTTTGGGGGTGTTCATTAAATGAGCTTTGCAGGTCTGGTGTGTGTGTGTGTGTGTGCGTGTGTGTGTGTGTGTGTGTGTGTGTGTGTGTGTGTGTGTGTGTGTGTGTGTGTGTGTGCACACGCATGCACGTGCATGCATGTGGAGGTGACTTGTCTGATGGTGATGTGTGTTTGTTTGTATGCATACAGTCATGCCATGTGGGCGCCCTACACAGGGGTATTTTGGACAGCTGTGGGCCGTACATGGCAGGGTGTACAGTTCACCATCTTTGGCCATGGACACAGGAACTGGGCCTGCCAAGGATATCACTGGCACCACCAGGGCCGAGTCCAGATGCAGTACTACTCTCCAGTGGTGACTGCTGCCTGCTGGATCCGCATCCCTGTTGGGACCAGCTATGATCATGTGCCCATGGCCTGCTGCACTGTGGTGTGGACAGCACACCCCCTTCAATACTGCCAGTATGGGAACGTGATGGTCCACGGTCACATAGACCCTCAGCTAATTGTGGTGCTGCCTCACATCCATCTGGATGCTGGCCATCTTCTGCCAAATGCTCAAGCACAGATATTCCATGGTCGAGGAGTGCCAAGGTCTCCCCTCACCATCTATTCATGACCTCAGTTTGCTCATGGATGGCTGCAGTGAATTCACAAATATTGCCACGGACACCAGGGACATGCTCATCCATGACCCTGTGTATATGTCTGGTATTACATTCATTACATGCCTGTGCCCCCATGATGGCCCAAAACATGCATCTGATGACTGCTGCTGTGGCATTTGCAACAGTGGCATGACGGGCTGCAATACTCCTCTGAGCACCCCTGCCTGTTTGCCTGTGTGGGACCTCACCAGCACTCTGGCTATGGCTAGTGCCTGTACCATCACCTGCCATAGTCACCACAGTAGCCTGTTCCATGCCACCACCCACCAACTGTCCATTATCTGTGGCCACTGGTGATGGGTTATGTGTGGGCATAGTGATTATGTGCAGGGATGGGGTTGACAATAGTGGGGTGCCAACCAATGGCACAGATTCAGCTCCTGACAACCCCACCTGTGCCTCAATACGAGTATCATCATTGTCAAAGTCTGCAGAGACACTGACATTAGTATCAGATTGGGAGGGACCGCAGCCAACATATCCACCTGTGAGGGAAAAACAACATATGTAAATTAGTACCAGTACTATAACACACACACACACACACACACACACACACACACACACACACACACACACACACACAAAACACACACACACACACGTGAGGTGCCTCAAAGGGATTACACAGACCTCACATCAGCCGACTGGGGGCATTCATGACACACAGTCAGACAAAAACATACACACTCTGGACAGACCCTCAGCATCATGCAATGCAGCCCTTTCCAATTACCATTTCTACTAATATACACCTCAGGGATATGTGAGTAGTGTTAGTAGGTGATGGCCCTTCACCTAGCACAAACTGCACCCATGTAAATTATTCCTATTTACCTGTATAGCACTGTGGCAACTCCTACAGAACATACCTCCCAACTGTACAGGGTTTTGCTGAATGTCTACTTATGTGGCTCATATGTTTGGTCTGTTCCTCATAACTCCTGTGTTTGTCTGATGCATTACTGGGTTGACCTGTGGATTGGTGCCACTAATTAATGTCCTAATTTGTGCTGCAGACTGCATAACCTGCAGTAAATGTATGTTAAAACAAAGCCGGTTACTCAAGCAACTTCCCAAGCTTACAGTGGAAATAGTAAGTGTACATACACCTGTTAACATGTGATATATCACATGAGGCCTCAAAAATTAGGTCATAATATTGCCATCATTTCATATGATATATAACCTGTGCAATCCAACTGAAGAACATACACATCAGTTACAGATAACATATGGTAAATGAAATAGGTACAATAGGACGGTTGCATTAGTGTGCACACACTTAGAGTAATACTCTGTTAAAGCACCTTTTTATTTAATCACAGCATGCAGTCTTCTTGGGAAGGTGTCTATCAGCATGGCACATTTTGACTTACGAATGTTTGCACACTCTCCTTTGCAAAACACCTCCAACTATATCAGATTGCAAGGACATCCCATGTGCACTGCCCTCTTCAGGTCACCCTGCATGTATCCTATTGTTCATAGGTGTGGGCTCTAATTCGGCCAGTGCAGCACGTTGCATGTGTTCTGATGAAGCCATCCTTTAGTTGATTTGGATGTGTGGTCTGGGTCATTTTTGTGTGGAAAGGTGGAATTTCTCACCAGTAGGATTGGAGCCACAAGGGACCAGTATTTGGAACTGTTCATAATCCCCTATAACTTGGCTACAGTCCCAGTTCCAGCTTGTGAACAGAATCCCCAAAGCAAGACATTCCCATCACCATGCTTCACCATGGGGGTGGTGTTGTTGTGGTGATGTGCAGTGGTGTTATTGCACCAAACACACCTGTCAGAATTGTGGCCAAAGAGTTCAACTGTGGTCCCATATTACCATAACACATTTTACCACTTCCATTTTGGAGACCTGATGTATTGTTTTCAGACTTTCACCAGGCCTGGATATTATTTGGTGTGAGGAACTTCTGCCATCTTCCAACCCACCCTATAGGCGGGACATATGGAGACCATGGAAGATTGTTGTGACATGTAGTACACACCCAGTACTTGCCGGAGATTTCTGCTACTCCTTCGCTGTTGCTTTAGGGCTCCTGGCAGCCTCCCTGGCCAGTTCTGGTCTTGTATTCTTATTGACTTTGGTGGGATGTCCATTCCTTCGCAATGTCAGTGTAGCCCCATATTTCATCACCTTTTGATGACTGTCTGCATTGTGTTCCATGGTATGTGCAATGCTGTGGAAATGGTTTGGTACCCTTCTCCAGGCTGATACATCTGAAACATGTGGTCCCTTAGCAGTTTTGTCAGCTCTATGTGAACCATGGCTGTTGCTGTAGCAGGCAACTGGGTATATGCTAGGATAATCCTGGTAGGACAACTGACCATTATTTGCTGTTAATCAAAGAGTCGCTGTAATTGATGGCAGGTGTGTACCCAATAAGATGTACTGCTGTAGTTATAGCGAAAGCTACCTCAACACAGTAGTAGCTTCAGCCTGTGTACACATAAGCATCTAGGATGTTGTACTATTGTTATGTGACATTATTGTTCCCCTAACAGATTTGTTTGCTTTACAATCGAATTGTACAGGTTATAGGTCACATGAAAGGTTGGCAGTATTTTGAACTTGTCTACTGTGCTTTCATTTTTGTATATCACAAATACCTGGCTTTCTAACAGTTGTGTACACCATTTACATGACCGTATACCACTAATTTATACAACATGACTGTAGTTTTGGGCCTTTGTCCCACCATTTGGTCAGTCTTTGTCCAGATGTCCTGAAATTACAGGTTGTGAGGTATGCTACAGATATGTGACATCTCCTGCAAATAGGACCCTGTGGTAACCGCCATGGTGCAATGCAGTAAACACCACCACAAGTGAGCATGCAGATATTGCCAAATGGCTGAGTGCAACAGTTGTATGCATGATCACATGCATTAACTTTAGCATCCCTGGGGTACTGGTGAGGCGCAACAGGAAAATCTCATACTTACTGATGTCAGGCTGCTGTCCCATGTGCAGACTAGAGGGACTTATGTAGTTGTGAGGGAGAGGTATTTTCAGATGCTTCACATTAGCTATTGGTACAAGATGAACACTATGTTTCTGCACAGGTACAGTACAAACTATGATATTACACAATTTGCTGTCCTTCACCGTAGATAAACCCCACCCATTAATCCATTTTGCACTGACATATGCATCTAGAAACTCTATAGAAGACAGTTTAAATGTTACCTCATTACATTGATGTGCACTTTGGCCTTACCTGGATGCTCCTTGCCTGTTGTCTGGGTGTCTCCCACCTCCATGACTGCTGTTTCCCGTGTTTGAGTTTGTGTGGGGGCTACCCCAATGTTGGCAAGGAGCTCCTCTGTCACAGTAAGTGGGGCCTGTGTGGCTGGCCCCCCACTGGGAGCAGTATGGCCCTTCACTACAGCAGCAGCCCTTTGCCAGGCACAGCATATCAGGTCAGTTACTTTATGCCTGACCTGATCGTATGTGCGTCCATGGTGGCCCAAGATGTTCACTCTATGGATGATCTCATCCCACAGGGCAGGCTGATCCCACAGATTTTGCCAGCTACGGCCAGAAAGGATGGCATGGTTTAAGATTATAGCTTCTGTGATGGCTGCTGTCTCTGCATCAGTGTAAGGGGGCTCCCGCTGCATGGCACCTGGAAGACATAAACAGGGAAACACATCACAGGACCTCAGACATTGCCCAGACTTCTTTACAGAGCCAGGACACGAATATGGAATATCTTTAGTCATCACTTACAAACACATCATACCCCTGTACTTGGCAGCACTGTATGAACATGGATTGTACTCCTGGTCCTGATGTGTCATGTTCCCCTCAATGAGGGCCAGTATATTGCATAAATCGCTATTCATCATTCACATTTGTGTAGACGGATGACAGTGACCATGTTCCTTGCAGACTGGATGTCAATGGTGCTCGGCTTTGCTTGCATACAGTGTGTAATGGAGCTGGAAGCATATGCCTGGGCTTATGTAGGATGCAGACAGGAGTGTTATCAGGCCCCAAGGGGACTTGCTTTTGTTAACTTTGATTAGGCAGTTTTCACCTGATCCATGATGATGAGGGGAGGGGTGCATGTGCTGTGCATATCAGCCTATACTGATGGTGAGCCAGGGGGGTGATGTATGCCCTAAACCTGTCTGCAGCTGGTTGGTTGTAGCTATGGTGTGCGTGTATGTGCTGTGATTGACCACCATTACAGGGTGGGTTGGGTTGCTGCCTCTGAAACTGCAGACATATGTGAATATGGCCTTGTGATCGCCCATAGTGGATGTATCCAATTTGTACTCTTAGTTAGCCTTACAGTAATCCACCTGTGACCTACTATGCTCATTCAGACAAAAGATGACATGCTGCCCAGTTGGTGCCTACTCCTACTTTACCCTGTACAGCCAATATAGCATCACAATATGTGCTCTGTGCATTTCTGCTGTCCAGCAAAGGGGTTTACTCTACTTTGGTGGAGACAGATTTTACAAGTAAGGTATTGCTGAGGCCATACCGCTATGTGGGTGGTCATATATCTGTTTGTAGTAGGCATGGACACAAGGTCAGAACACAGTTGGCCACCTCTACAATTTCAACATGATACTCATGCTTATTATACTACCCATGTCTGTGTCAGGGCAATGCCACAACCAGTAACTGTAGAAGTGTAACTCGGTTGGATGCACAGAAACTAAGGTTACACACGTATACAACATGTACAGCTTATTTACTTGATGTTTTGCATCCCATGTCAGTTGTTGTGAGGCAGCCAAGTATACCTACCCATACATACATATGTACAGGTAATACCTGCTATACATTTATGTTCTATGTCAGTATGGCACACTGTAAATACAATCTTACTGCTCAGTCAGTCATGTCAACCTGCTAGTGCAGGACATTTAGAGGGCACCGCACATACATGGTGGGCTATGGGCCACAATTAGTGACACTTTCTTCATATTTCTGTAACACATGTATGTCATTTGATAGTGCAGTAGCCTTTGCATTCAAAGACATACCCTGAAGGATGGCTGATGCTCATATGGCAGGCAGAGATTAGAAAGGCTTGGGGTGTCATAGTGAGGGTAGGGACTGTTAATGTTGTGAGTATGACTGGTCTGGGGACAGAGCTAGCTGATATGCTGGACAGAGGAAAGGTGGATATATTGTGTATGCCAGAGACCAGATGGAAGGGGTGAACAGCTGTGTGTATCAGAGTCGGGTACAAATAGTTCTATCATGGTGTGTATGGGAGGGGAACTGATGTAGGGGTTAACCTGAAGGAACATTATGCCAAGAGTGTTTGTGGAGGCAATAAGAGTGTCGGATAGAATGATGTTTAGGAGGCTGGGAGTTAATGGTGTAATGATGAGAGTTGTTAGTGCATATGCTCCGCTAATTGCGTGTGTCATGGATGAGACATACATACTTTGGTGTGGTTGGATGAAGTGGCAATGAGTGTACCCAAGGGTGAGAGAGTGGTGATTGGAGCAGATTTCAATAGGCATGTTGGTGAAGGGGACAGAGGGGATGCAGAAGTTTTGGGTAGGTATGGTGTTAAGCAAGGGAATGCAGACAGTGAGATGGTGGTGAAGTTTTCAACAGAGGTTGGACATGGCTGTGGTGAATATGTAGTTTTACAAGACCAAGGGGCATATGGTGACATACAAGAGTGGAGGAAGATGCACACAGGTGGATTATTTCCTATGCAGCTGGGCCTGTTTGAAGGGGATTGGTAACTGTAAGTTGGTGACAGGGGAATGTGCAGTTAGGCAGCATGGAATGTTGGTCTGTGGGATGACATTGGTGATCAAGGAGAGGGGGAAGAGTGTGAGGGCAGCACCACAGATCAAATGGTGGATACTGAAAAATGGTGATTGTGAGGTTGAGTTCAGGGAAGAAATAAGACAGGCAGTGGGTGGTAGTGAAGACTTAGCAAATATCTGGGTATCTACATCTGAGCTTGTAAGGGAGATGAGTAGAATGGGGCTTGGTGTGACATCTGCACAGAGGAAGGAGGACAAGGAGACCTGGTGGTGGCATGAGGAAGTACAGAGGAGTATACAGAGAAAGAGATTGGCCAAGGAAAAGTGGGATTGTCAGACAGATGGAGAAAGTAGACAGGTGCATGGGCAGATGGGGTGCATGGCAAAGATAGTGGTGGCAAAAGCAGAGGATGGCACATCTGAAGGGTTGTATGTAAGGTTGGACTCCAAGGATGGAGAATAGGACCTGTACCAATTGGCTAGCCAGAGACACATAGCTAGGAAGGATGTGCAGCAAATAAGGCTGATAAAGGATAATGGTGGGAGTGTGTCAAGCAGGTGGAAACAGTATTTTGATGGGCTGTTAAATGAAGACAATGAGAGAGAGAAGGTTGTATGATGTGGGTATGGTGAATCATGGTGTGCAACGGATTATCAAGGGGGAAGTAAGGATAGCTATGAAGAGGTTTAAGACTATTGGTCCAGATGACATACCTGTGGAAGCATGGAGGTGTTTAAGACAAATTGCAGTGGTCTTTTTAACGGGATTGTTTACTGTACTCTTGGAAAGTGAGAGGATGCATGAGGACTGGATAAAATGTGTTTGGGTACTGATTATGAGAATAAGGGTGATGTGCAGAGCTGTAGTAACTACAGAGGGATAACAGTGATCAGTCACAGCATGAGGTAATGGTAAAGGGTGGTGGAAGCTAGGATAAGAAGAGAGGTGAGAATTACTATCAGCAGTATGGTGTCATGCCAGGAAAGAGAAGTACAGATGTGATGTTTGCTCTGAGACTGTTGATGGGGACATACAGAGAAGGTTGGAAGTAGCTGTGTTATGTCTTTGTGGACTTAGAGACAGCATATGACAGTATGCCTACAGAGGAGTTGTGGTATTGTATGAGGACGTCAGGAGTGGCGGAGGAATCCGTAAGAATGCTACAGGATATGTACATGGCTAGTGTGACAGCAGTGAGTTCTGCACTGGGAGTGACAAGTGCATTTAAGGTGGAGGTGGGAGTACAGCAGGGATCAGCTATGAGCCCCTTCTTATTTGCGGTGACGATGGACAGGTTGACAGACATGATCAGACAGGAGTCCCCATAGACTGTGCTGTTTGCAGATTACATTGTGGTCTCTAGTGAGAGTAGAGAACAGGTTGAGGAGACCCTGGAGAGGTGGAGTTATGGTCTAGAGAGGGGAAGAATGATGGTCAGCAGGACTAATATGGAATATATGTGTGTGCGAATGGGAGGGAGGATAGAGAAATGGTGAGGATGCAGGGAGTCTAGTTTGCAAAGGTGGATAGGTGTAAATACTTCAGAACAACAGTTCAGCGTAATGGGGAGTGTGAGGGAGAGGCGAAGATGAGAGTACAGGCAGAATGTGGGTGGTGGAGAAGAGTGTCAGGAGTAATTTGTGACTGATGAGTACCATTAAGACTGATAAGGAAGGTCTACAAGAGGGTAGTGACACCAGATATGTTATATGATTTGGAGACATTGGCATTGAAATAAGAGGTACGAGTCAAAGCTGGACGTAACAGAGTTAATGATGTTAAGGTTTGCATTGGGTGTGATGAGGGTGGACATTATTAGTAATATGTATATTAGGGGGGCAGCCCAGGTTGGACAGCTTGGGGACAAAGCCAGAGAGTGGCAAGATTATGTTGGTTTGGACATTTTATGAGAAGGTATGCTGAGTATATTTGGGAAAGGATGAGGCTGCCAGGTAAGACGAAAAGAGGAATGCCTGAGATAAGGTGTATGCATGTGATAATAGTGGTCATGCAGGTGGTTGGTGTGACAGAGCAAGGTGCAGAGGATGGGAAGACATGGAGACAGATAATCTGCTATGGCAACCACTAACAGTTACAGCCAAAAGAAAGAGAAGGTGATGTTGTAATGTCAGTGTTCACAGGTTAAGAATTATTTGCCAGGCATAACACAATTCTTGATGACATAACTACAGATAAGAGGCACACATATCGTCAGTGTGCATAACACTGGACAGTTGAATGGTATGATTTCACTATATCACATGCAGTTCAACACACACAGCTGTGACAGTATTTCAGTATGCAAATTCCCTGCATAGGTCCATCATATGTCTGAGAAAACATGTATATCATATTTGTATTGACAGTTAACATATGGATATCTGCAAAATCCCAGTAGCTGACCTAGCAGTGTCACAGTTAGTATTGTGCAACACACACTCCAGTAGAGGTCATATGTGAGCTATCCTTTCCTGGGGTGACTCAGGGCCCTGAGCTGTGTCACTACAGACAGACACAGATGCTATAGCCATAGGTTCTGCTCAGCAATATATCAGTACAGCATGTGTTGCTGAGACATAATATTGTTTGAACTTCCTATTTTCCAGGTTTACATACCCCTACTACATTTCATTACATGCTTAATTGTTGGACATACCTGTGTTTTCTTTTTTTTTTTGGTTCAGTTGATATAATCCATCAGTTTCAGTGTGTGTCTGTCTTTTTGTCTGTTTGTTTGTCTCTCTCTCTCTCTCTGAGACAGATGTAGGATATACATCTGCTCTGTATAGGCAACAGCTTGCCTGTTGTAGATAATGCTCATGAGCAGCTGATGGCCTGCACACCATTTGGAGTCCCCCACTTCCTAATTGCATGTAGAACAGCTGTGGTATTATTCCCATACCGAATAGCATCAAAACACACTCCTATAACTGAGTACTTCATGTGGGCATTGCCATTTTCCTTGTCTATGAGGAGGACTTCATGGAGGTGTGTGACAAACAGCATCACAGACGGTAGTTGGAAATACCTCGTACAACAAACACTGTGAAGGCAGCCCAGTAAATGGTAACATCCATGTGTGTTTCTGACTTTATATCCCTCAGAACAGATATGTTACAACAACCCTGTTACACCAGCAACTTTCTCAGTTTATAACAGCAATATGTCAATAATGCCCATGTATTTGGGCCTCTGCCCCCAAGTATGTCAGGCTTTGCCCAGATGTCATGCTGTAAGATGTGGATAGGTATGATATATCATTATATAGAGACTTCATTCCTGATATCATCCCAGTAATGTATCAGACTGCCAGACATTTTATGTGTAGGAGGCCTTATATATGAGGACAAAGCTTGGATGTTCTGTGGGACTCTATGTATTTGAGAAGACTGTGCATTTCTGGCAATTGTTGACAGACTGTCAGGACTGTGTAGCAGTATATTGTGCAGGTGTTATCTGGCTTGTGTAGGGAGAGGGTATATGTAAGTGTTATGGGTCCTTTTCTGTCTGACTTTGCAAGATGCTCCAGTTTCTGGTGCTCTGTCAGCTGTATATGTTTGTAGGGACAGACTGACACATGTCCCATAACACAGTCAGGCATCAGACTACACTGTGAAATGGACCAGTATATGTAGGGATAGTGTGTGAGTGGCAAACATGCTGATGATTTTGTTCACACAGTCCATATACTCTACTGTTCATGTAGCTTACCTGTATGTCAATTTGAATGTGGTGAGATTGGTTATGGGTATGCACTTTCACACTGGTGCCTGTTTGTCAGTGCAGTTACATCCCTGTAGTGCCTGATATAGTTGCAATTACATGTGTATTCCCCCACAGCAAAATTGGGTTAGTGTTGTGTCAGTCTACCTGTAGTTTAGACTGTGCATGGTGACATGCCTAGCAGCTCAGTGTAGTTTCCCTACTGTGATGTTATGTCCAGATATATATCAGATGTACTGTTGCCTGGACCCCATACATGTTGTGTATTTCTGACATATCAGTGGGATGATGTGAGGATTTATATCAGTAATTAGTGGGGAGTAATGTGGTTTTGGACTTGGGCTATTCCAGTCGACATATGTTACAACAGACAGGAGGGTGTTACTGCATCAACTGTGGCACCTTATCTACTCCAGTATTTGGAATATGTTCCCAGTTTCATGGCTTTACCCCTTTGTCAGGCTTGGTCCAGATTTGTTGCACTAAGGTGTTCTGAGCATACCTCTTGTCTGGCCAGATTGTTTCAGACTGTTCATGTTTATTGCTCATATTTCTGGTCTGTTCCACAGAATCATTATTTTCATTTCTGTGGTGAATCACTGTGATGATGTCAGGATTTCTGTCAGTAAATTATGACATATATTTCAATTTCAGAACTCACATCCTTCTGAACATGTATGCTGGCACAAACCCTGTGACTGTAGCAACATTCTACATTTATAACTGCAGCATGTACATTATGTCCCTGGTCTTGGCCCATTGTCCCCCCATTTTGATGGACTTTGTCCAGAATTCTTGCAATAAGAGGTGGAAAGGTTTTACCCCCACACACACACACACACACACATATATATATATATATATATATATATATATATATATATATATATATATATATATATATATATTTATATATATATTTATATATATATATTTATATAACAATATATATGTATATATGCTATATGTATTTGTTTTAAATATATAGCTCCATATATCTGTTGTATATACTTTCACATATTTATCTGTCACCATCCACATCTATATGTGTATATTTGTATATATACTAAACATGACTGATTCCACAGTGTTTGCTCCCTACTATTCTATACCTGTACTGAATGATACATTTAAAAAAATGGCATTCATTATTATAGTTTTAATAGTGTAGTGGTACATTTTTCTGCCTATGGCATACAGTGTCCTCAGTTCAAGACTTGGTAGGTCTGATTATTTTGTTGCTGGGCAGAACAGTGGCTGATGGAGACAGAGTGATTAAGGTAGTTTTAAGCAGTTGTAAGCAGGTTTGCGTGGGTTTGCTCGATGGTAAGTGATGCCAACACATGGTTAAATGGGAAACTGCTTAATCTGTGTAGTCATCACTTAGCATCGCACAAACTCACTTACTGCCACTTACTGCTTCTTATTGCAGCTTAGTCCCGCTTACCCCCATGCTAATTTCTTTAAAAGAAAAGAAAAAAGGGGTGATAGGAAAGTGGTGAAAAAGGGGGCATGCAGAGGGAAAAACAATATGAAACATAGCTAGAAATGTGTAGGATGAGTGTAGGGATTGTCCGTAGCTGTCCATTTCTGATACCGCAACAGCTGTGCATTTGTACAGAATTTGGAGGTGAATTTGGACACTCAAACCCCTGAGAGAGGGGTGAGGACAATAGTAATGTATTGTTAAGACAATTAGACAAGATTACATGTGTCCAGAGGACATGTTTGCAAAATTGTCAGCTATGTATGGGGTGTAAGGGGCAACATTTTATTTTGGGAAAAGATTGCCCTTTTTTTTATAAGGTGAGAGTGAGATGTTGGGGAAGGATAGTGGGTACATTTGGGGAGGTGAGTTGTTTAGGAAGACAGACAAGACAAACAAGACAGCTGAAGGGAGGTATTTGACACATGTGGGTGGCAAACACCTTGGATGGGGAGGGTTGTTGGGAATCAGATCCACATGAGCCCCCATATGGTTACAATGGGACTGAGGTCCCCACCCATTGGCAGTCACCTTTGCACCTTCACAGCCCTGAAGGTGGCTCTGCTGGGGGCTGTGCAGGAGGGGCAAGCTGACCCTCAAGATGCACCAGTTGGCCCCAATCTGGCACAGCTGATCGCCGTACTCTGAACAGAGGATGCTGTGCACCAATCCCTGGACCTGACTGTGGGTGACTGTCTCCTCTCCACGCCCACCCCCAGGGGGTATGAGCCCCATCCCCTGAAGTAGTTCTACCCAAAGGTGGTGCAGGACCAATGGAAGAGGAAGGCCTGTGTTGGGTCCCAAATGTGCTGGGGCCTGGTGCCACAGTCCGATGAGGAGGGACAGGTGCATCCACAGGATCTGCCTTTCCAGATGTGCTATGGTGTTTCATTTTAAAAAATATGGTGGTTAGTCAAGAACAACACATTTCAGAATTAGTTATACTTATAACAGTATGCATGGGTGTTCCAAATGACCCCATAAAACAGGATTGAAACAGTTGCATAGCAAACAGAACACATGCATATATGGAAAAACAGTAGGCATTATAACAGCATGCAAGTTATCTTGATAGCAACAGGCCACCAATGACAGTATTTGAACAGGGAACATTAAAATTCAAATGGTTCAATATTTGTATAACAATAAGACACATGTCCCAACAGTAGGTTTGGAGATGAACATACCCATTTAATATGTATGAAGTATTGGTGCAGACAGGGTGGGGGGAAAGAATGAGGTCAGTTAACAACTGTCTAGGCTTCGGTTTTCAACAGCTGGGTTTGGATGGTGGATATGTTGAACACATATTGTGTTGGTAAAGCCTTCTTACAGCTATTACAAACATTTCCTTACCTTGCAGATCTGTGAAGGTAATTTATGTTATTACTACCTGACTGTTATACAAATATTTACATATTCTTGTTTGACAATATGCATTCAGCGTACTACCACTGCCAGGATTCGAACAGTGTCTGATTGTGCAAAAAGGTACACCACAGCTGTGTTTCATCACAATGAGCTACTGAGGAACTGCTGACTCATGCTTGACTTTTTTCTCCCTAGTACTCTCTAGTTTGCCCAATCTGACCTTGTAGTTAGACAAATCCCCTAGGTAATGACAACTGTACTGCAATTTTCAGACAACAGATATGTGTTAGGTTTTCAGTAATAGTTGCATGAAACAGTTATTTTCTACCAGAAATACATAACTATGCAGAACCTGTACACATATTCCTACCACAACATGACAAAGTAAACACAACAGTCAGGGTTTTTAAGTTTAATTAAATGTTACAGAGACCTTTATTCACCTGATGACAGTCCTTTATTCATTGCACACAGTACACAGTTCACCTACTAGTTGTTGACAATCTTCTACTTTCTATTTATTTACCCTGAATAATGCAAGCCAGATATTTACTCACCAGCCTCCTGGTGCATCCTTAGCAGCCTGCTGGAATGTGCATCTATATTTGCAGCCCTCTCATCTGCAGCTGTACAGGAGATAAACATTTATGAATACCTATTGATTACATACTCAGGCTGGACTTTGCAGAACACTAATTGATACTGATACTTACACACTTCAGGGACATTCCATGCCTGTGTGTCTTGGATCTAGTAGTCCAAGAGATCCCTCTTCCTATGCTTCAGGTCAGTGTAATGGTGCTGGACCTGCTCACCAGTCTGAGGGATACCAGTAGCACTGGTGAGGTCACTTGCGAGATGGTCCCAGCCCTCCACTTTGTATCGGGAGCCCTGGTACTGGTCCTGCAGCAGTCTTTATACATGGTCTTTTGCAAGGAGTCCAACCATGACCCTGAACTCCTGAATGCCCCAACACTGCGTCCAAAAGTGCACACCCTCACCAACACCAGCCATAGTACCTGCAGTGATCAGCTTCAATTGGTTATGGGCTGTATTCCCACCTGTGAGGTTTAAATAGGGCTGATTTCCCACCCTTTGGCATGATTGGATGACTTTGAATATGCTGAGCTAAGCTAAGTGACGGGCAAACCCGCTTAGCACAGATTAGCATTGCTTAAAAGGGTAGATGCTAAGCATTGCTTACCAGTGTGCAAATCCACTTAGCTATGCAAATTATTGCTAAGCATTCAATGCTTACACCAGCTAAGCATAGCTGAGCACAATTTAGCATTGTTCAGCTTTCATATTTTGGACGATCAGGATTGTGGGGTTGATTCCTTCTTAATGACATTTTATGGTGTGTATGTTTACCTTCCATAACATCCCCCTATGTGCTTTCATTACATTATATTCTTTTGTGGCTATACTGTATGGGACACTTGTGTTTATATGGGGGTTTCACATCTGTACTACACTATCACATCACATTTGGACCTGATACAGTACCCTGGTTAAGAAATATATATTATTCACTACCTATTTATAAAAAAAAGATAATTTTAGTGTTGTTTTCACATATAAAACTGAATGGACTGCATTGGGGCTTGAACCATGAATTACTGTATATTACATGAAAGCTCTAGCCACTATGCTATTTCTTTTTGGCTTTTTTGGCTGTATATTTCTATTTAGTACCTGCAGATGTTTAAGCTATGCTATACACAGCTGTGCAATGAGCAGACCCGCTCAGCTATGCTTAAACTTTAGTAGGGACAGGAAAAAAAATAATTATTTGTTTTATTTTTCTTAGTTTAGGGATGTGCACATAGCTAACAGTCATACCTCTCCACCTCTTACAGCATAAAATCTGGACAAAGCCTAACTTGATGTGGGGGGGGGGGGCAGATTTTAAATTTGCTCTTACAAACTTAGGAAGTTGATGAATAATAGGTTTCTCATTAGCATGACTTACTTAAAGGATGTGGAGTCTTAGACTCAAATGTTTGTCATTATTTAATAACGTTGAGCCTCAGCTCTTTGTCAGGACAGTAGGAGGGGCACAGCTGACATATGAGGCACAAATCTGGACATTATGCAAATATCTGTTCAGTTGGGAGTATGCTAACAGTGTCTGTGGACACTTTTTTGTTTTCAAAATGCCATACTGAGTGTGGGGGGGGCATGTTTACTGTGCGAGCAATGCTCGGACACACCCCCTGCACTCGTTCATGGATTGTGCCCATGCAGGTTATATAGAAGCATGCCTTCATGATTATGCAAGGCACGCTGCTATGCTGAATGGGCACGATCCACTCCATGCAAGAATAGACTTATTCTTTCATGGAGCTTTCATGAATTACAGGTCTTTTTACTGAAATAATCAAACAACTCAGGGGCTTAACAAATTCCACCAAAACCAAGTCTGAGGTTAAGATAGCTATCCAAGAGAAAGACAATCATTTTTTCAGTTTTGCTTGTAATCTCAGATGCACAACACAGCAATGCACTAAGCTGATTGTGAATGATGTTACCTAAACTGAGGCTGACAATATAACAAACCTGCTGGCTGATAAATGTTTTCCCCACTCTCCCTTACATCTGTACATCAAGATATACTTATAACTGGCTTCCCTCCAGCTACCACACAAGACCAAGTCCTAAAATTGCTATTAAAAACTAAAAATACTACATCAATGGGTCTTAACAATATCATGCATATTAAATAATTTGAAGCATGATTTATCCACACTCCTAATAACACTGTTTAATCACAGCCGACATATAGGTTTCTCACAAAGAGAATGGAGAACAGATACAGTCATTCCCCTGCAAAAGGGAAGACCTTCCACACATCAAGGTAATTACAGACCCATAAGTCTGACCAGCCTCATATGCAAAGCTATTAAAAGACTTATCATGGTTAGAATTAATCAGTTAGGACATAGGGAACCTTCAAACACTAGACATGTCACAGTTTGGATTCTTCAAGGGCCTTACATGCTTACTCACCCTGGTGGATTTTTTTTGAAAAGGTCACCAAAGCAAAGATCAAGGCAAAAGAGTACAAACCATGTACCTCAACCTGGCCAAAGGTTTTGACACAATCCCCACTCAGCCATAGTAGAAAAGCTAAATAAAGTTTGAATAAACCCCTTTGTCACCCACTGGATTGCCAACTGGCTCACAGATAGGACACAGATAACCAAAATAGGAAACATTACCTCCACAAACTGACCTTTCACCAGTGCAGTCCCCCAACAATCTGTGCTGGGACCTCTCCTGTTTGTCATGTACTTTTCTGAAGTAAAAGCCAATACAAAAGGGCTCTGGTTGCCTAAGTTTACATATGACTGGAAGCTAGGAGTAGTCTTTGAAACCCCAAATGACTTAACTATTATATGGGAAAGCTTGTTTTCAATAAATAACAGGTGCCAAAATCATGAACTGAAACTAAATACCAAAGAATACATTATTGTGTCCTTTGAGAAGTCATCTACCCCAGGGACTGCCATATTGAAAATATAGACCTAAGAGCTGACTCACTTGTTTGGGATTTTGGAACTTATGTGGACAGTGACATAACTTTTGACCAGTGTGTGTTTTAAGAATTCCTTTCTATAAGGGATAGCTTATAAACAAAGAGAGTATGTATAGATCTAAGGATGACATTGTCCCCCTTTACTCAGCCCTCAGTTGGTTAGTCGTTGAGTGTTAATGCCAATCAATTCCCTGGGCTCAATGACAACATATCCATCAGTTCAATTTTAAAACTGAGGACTAACCTAATCCTACTGAAAATATTTTTATATTATTGGGAGCAACTGCAGAATTATTTTCTATGTTTTTTGTACTTATACACTCATAAGCTGTGTTTTTATTTTATAATATATTTATATTTCTTGGGAGATCCCCCCATATATACAAAAATATAGTGAAAAGCCAAGGACTTAGAGTTTCTAGATTAACAAGTCAAGACTCGACCTTTAATGTGACACTTGATACTCTGAAAAAGGATTTTCAGGAAAGAAGCTACAAGGCCAATGAGAGCATAGAGATATTAAATAATATAGGCTGAGAGAGACAAGGGAGGAGTAGACCCTTCTTTCACCAAGAAAGACATCATGAACAGAGAAGGAATACACCTATGCGGAGGGATAGACTCACCATCCCATATACCAGCAATAATAAGAGGATAAAAGATATAGTGAGGAAACACTGGAATATATTAACCATAGATCAGACCATTTTTAAACATAGTGGGTACCCAACTCAGTTATTCATACAGGAACACCAAATCTTTGAAAAGGTGCTATGTTATGATAAGTTTACGGCAAATAGAGTGAAATCTTAAAGGCAAGGCACATTTGCCGGCAGATGTAATCAATGTGCATTTATGGCAAATGCCAATACTTTAAAGCATCCTGACACTGGTAAACTGTATATGTTTAAACACTACGCTGATTGTAAAAATCAAGACCTGGTGTACCTAACTCAATGTCAAAAATGTTATTTTTTTTTACATTGGCAAAACTAATAGAACAATGCATGAAAGAGTTAGGGAACATCTATATGCCATTCATAGAGAGGACGAGCGGAATGCCCTAGCTAAACATACTATAATTCATGGCTTAACTCATAAGTTTGTTTTTCTAGCAATAGAACTCATAACTAGGAGTGCCAGACTAGGGAACATCAGAAATTATACTGAGAAGGAAGAGAGTAAGTGGATCCTGAAAATTCAAGCAGATACTGGACATGTGTTGAATGAAAAAGTTAGTTTAAAACCGTTTCTAGTGGATAGACCATTCACCCATTGATCAGTAGTATAGGTGTACATACACATTAGGAACATTTTAAATTTTATATTCCATATACCTATTTATATATATATATATATATATATATATATATATATATATATATATATTCATTTATGTTTGACTATATATTTACAGAGTTTTATATACATACTTATTATATATATATATATATATATATATATATATATATATATATATATATTCATTTATGTTTGACTATATATTTACAGAGTTTTATGTACATACTTATTTTATATATATATATATATATATATATATATATATATATATATATATATATTTATATATATATATAAAATTTTTACATACATTTTAAATAAATAGTATTGTAGGATTGTTAGCTTGATTTAATACTTATACATTTATTTAATCTATTTTCATGTGTGTGTGTGTGTGTGTGTGTGTGTGTGTGTGTGTGTGTGCACATATATGTTTATATATATATATATATATATATATATATATATATATCTTTGTTTTATATCTCTATATATATATATATATATATATATATATATTTTTTTTTTTTTTTTTAATTTTTTTGTATGTACATGTTTTTAAATGTGGTTTTGGATGGTTTCTACATAGTTTGGAAATGAACTATAGGGTGTTATCACAGGTCAATATGAATTGATGCCATTCATAAGTCTATATGTTATGTTTCTCATTGTTTTGTTGATGTTGTGTTGCCATCTAGTGACACTGAGCTAAAGCACAATGAATTTCATTTTATATATATATATATATATATATATATATATATATATATATATATATTTCTTCTATATGTTTATATATATATAGATATATATTATTTATATATATATATAGCTATATATATATATATATATATATATATATATATATATATACATTTTGTTTTGTATGTACACGTTTTGAAATATAGTTTTAGTTTGTTTCTACATAGTTTGGAAATGAACGATAGGGAGTTATCACACATCATTATGAATTGATGACATTCATAAGTCTATATGTTTCTCATTCTTTTGTTGATGTGTTGCCATGTAGTGACATTGAGCTAAAGCGCAATGAATTTCATTATCTATATATATATATATATAGATATATATATATATATATATATATATATATATACATATATATATATATATATATATATATATATATATATATATATATATATATATATATATATATATATATATATATATATAGATATATATATATCAGTTGATGGCACTTTTTATGTGTTTTATGATGTTAAGAAGTTTTTATCATTAGCTAATTTATATTTATAGTTATATATAATATTCATATATGAGGGGTGCAGTGAAATACATATATATAAAATAAAATAAAATAAAAAACACAATACAAAATGAATACTAGAAACAATTGTCAGCTAATTGAAATGTTTTTGATTGGCTGAATGGTTAATTAGTTTTATATTTAAATAGATACATTTTTATTTGGAATAAAGTCTGAAGAAGCGTTCTGTGCAACGCAAAAGCGCTCACTTTTTTTGACTTGGTGTTCTGTATCGTTTTTGAATAAAAAGTCGCTTATATGGTGTGCCTGAAGGTTTTTTCAGTGGACTACCTTTAGTAATTATCATTGGGGCACTTTACCCTGAAGACTGAGTTTTCTTCTTTTGTTTTACTACTGGTGTACTTTAAGTCTGAAGGGACATGGAAGAGGAGACTGAAATTGAACTTGATTACAGTCCTAGAGCCATTAGCTTTGTTAACGTTAATGATAAGGAAGAGAATTTATTTCAGCATTTGTTAAGAGCAGAGATTAATCCCCTTCTACTATTTTCGAGAAATGATTAATGTAATGGTAGTCACGGAACTGTGAACCAGGAAATGAATATGCGGTTCTACAGCTGAAGAGAAAGTTAGATACTAAACTTGTCAAACTGAAGACCATCCAATGGCAAAGGAAACACATGGAAGCCTGTCTCACTTTTCATGTTGTTCCAAGAGGGCTCCGTGTGTTGAAAATGCTGACATTCGGTACAACATACCCCAATCTGCTAGCTAAATGACAGAAACTGAGTCTGGATACTAGCTTCAGTTACATTAGACTGTTAATTGAACAATATATCCCAACTGAAACATATTTATCAGCCGAAATACTAGAGGTACATAATGAACTTTCGAAACTTGCATCACAACAAGAACTGAATGCTTTTGATTTACAAATGGGGACGGATCTCACTTTGTTGGAAAATAAATTGTTGCAGGGGAAAAAGAAAAAATTGGAGCGTGATGTTATAGACTTCCATAAGGGGAATGTATTCTCATGGCCTCGGGAGCCAATGAGGAATGATCTGCCTCTGCATTCTACTCCAAATAACCAGTCACGTAACATACAGTCAGCTCCCACCAACCAGTTGGAAGCTCCAATCACTATAGTGACGCCCATCACTGATCCTAACCCAGAAGCAGTCCAGTAAGCATTGAGTGAAGATGCCGAGAGACATAACAGCAACGGACAAGCACCTGTTGAACTTTTAACTGGAAAACCAACTAGTGTATTCAACTTTTCATTGAACGTCAATGTAAGGAAGAAGGATAAGCAAAATGAAGTGCATCCTTCGATGTCTACAGCTACAAACTTTTCACATCCTTTTCCTCTACCCATCTGAGTAATGCAGAAGCCAACATGGACACTCTCAAACAGAATGAGAAAGCTCGAATCCTTAGAGGACTGTTTGGAGTTCCAAAAGAAAGTTTTGAAACCTGTAAGTCGGACTTGATAATAAATGTAACTAGATATGTTTTAAATAATGCAGAAATGTCACTGTTGAACAAGGGACTTTCATTCATTCCCTTCAAATCAGCGTATATAGTTGATTTGTTAATTGATATTATTTGCTAAAAATGTTGGTCTTAGATGTATGTTTGGTAATGATGACTACAATATTAATAAATTATAGGAAACTATCTACATTTGTACCTCCTATGAATCCATTATTAGAAGCCTTTGAAAAGGGATGTGAAAAAGAACTACTTGAAGTGTTTGAAGTTAATAGAGACAATGTTAGAAATGAGTTTTTTTAAATGAGTAGTATGGAACTGAAAGCACTGAGAGATCTACAAAATAATTTAGATAAAACTATTGGGCCTGGCAATAAAGGCGGAGCCATAGTCATTTTAGATAGTGACTATTATGACATGAAAATGACTGAAATGTAAATGATTTTGCGACTTATCAGCAGTTAACTAATTATCAGTTAAATAAGATGATTCGAGAGGTAAATGGTGAGTTATATGACCTGTTAATGTGTAGTATAATAGATAATCACCTATATAAATATTTTTTGATAGAAACACCAACTGTCCCTACTTTTAGGGGGTTACCAAAAGTATACAAAGATGTGATAAATCCACCCATGAGACCAGTAGTTGAACAAACTGTACTATTATATGAGACACACAACACTTTCTTGAAACTCTTTCAAGCTATGCTTTTACAGAGAATAATATGAAAACATGTTATTTAGTGACATTAGATGTAACATCATTGTTCACAGCCATTTCCAACAATACAGGAATGGATAAATAAAGGTGTGTCAAGGGAGTTAAAAATGAGGGTCATGATGTTAATAGAAATGATTTTAAATAGGAATGTTTTTAAATATGGCAATAAATATTACTTACAAGTTAATGGAGTAGGAATGGGGATGCCTTGCACCAACTCCTACGCCAATATAGTTATTGCGTATTGGGAACACATGTATGTAATAAATAATCTATGGTTTGTTGATAACATCAGATATTATAAATGCTTTATGGACGATGTTTTTTTAGTGTGGGAAGGGAGTGTAGAAACATTAAAATAATTTGCCGAATACATCAATGGGACCACTAATTTTCTCACATTCACAGTTAGTTGGTCTAGAGATGAGATAGAGTTTTTAGATGTTTTAGTCAGAAAAGGGGTGAATGGTGTCCAGACAAAATTATTCAGGAAGAGTTGCCTAAAGAATACCCTCTTGCATAGAAACAGTATGCACCCCTCCCATATATACCAAAATATAGTTAAAAGCCAAGGACTTAGAGTTTCTAGATTAATAAGTCAAGACTCGACCTTTAATGTGACACTTGATACTCTGAAAAAGGAGTTTCAGGATAGAGGCTACAAGGCCAGTGAGGGCATAGAGATATTAGATAATATAGCCTCAGAGAGACAAGGGAGGGGTAGACCCTTCTTTCACC